>NW_017306465.1:183981-218684 GCF_000935625.1 Nanorana parkeri | reverse complement strand
ATGAAGGATAAGAAAAGGTAAATACAACCTCTTATCACCAATTGCACTGAAGTCATACACAGTGAACTAATGAAGGGTAATATCTGATTGGTTGCCACAGGCTACAATACGTCTGTGTTATTTACGACACGGTATTAAAGAAGGCTTTTCATTTTTGGATTACACAATCAGCGATGCATGATTAGATTGCAGTGCCTTGAGAAAATCATCGCTCACACAGCCAACTGAGAAAATGGTAATAGCGCCATTAGTAAATTGTACTCGCCTACAGGTAATGTTTCACCTGACATTTGACAATAACAATTTAAAATGGCTGCCCTGCCACAGCATAAACATCCTTCCATTCAGTCAGGAATTCCTGTCAGTCTTCCGTTGGACCAGCTATTATGATAATGGTTTACATTAGCATTCTGGTCCTTTTTTTTTTTTTTCTATAAAACACACATAACAATTACATTTGTATGATTCAATACACAAAGTTTGAAAACCACTTATGCTACAGTCTCTTTATATAATTTCCATGTTGATATCACAACTTACTAAAAATTCAATTTTCTCCAGTCCAGTGCAGGCAGTAAAATGTTATACTACAGTAGTTTTCCTGTGAGTCAGTATAAAATTAAAGTACAATTCCCCTTTCAATTATAGGAAATGTTATTAAGCAGCATCAAGCACTCCTCTCTAAATTATTACTATCATCTTTCAATTATATACAAGCACACATCCTGGAATGATTGTGTGAAGAGGAGTTCAAGCAAGAGAAAAAATATGCATCAATTGTAAACTGCTGTCATGAACAGGTAGATAAATTTGTATTAAAAGTTTAGAAAAGTTTTGTTTAAAGGGAAACTATAATGGTTTGAGGTCAATGTTATTTTAGCTGTTTTATTAAAGTGGTTATTTTAGCTGTTTTATTAAAGTGAACAAGAACTGAAAAGCTAAAAGATCTGCTATTCTATAGGGAACATCTAGGAATTAGAATTATGCCTAAGCCGTACCATGAGAGATTTACCTTGCAGCAAAAAGCAAATTCCTCTTAATATGTCTAGGCCCACTCCCCCAAACTAAAAAGCAGCATGGAAGTAAAAAAGAAACTATAGGGGAAAACGTTTGAAATATACTCACTTTACTGCAGGCTTTTACCAGCAATGTTGATGTTATCATTCTTCCAGCAAGATCCCAGGGAATGCTTATGTTATAGCTCCCTACTTTCTGAGAGGAACACCTTCCAGCATAACGTATTTAGGCAATGGACACAACACTTCCACCTCCCCCCACCCCCCGGCTCTGCAGACCATTACGAATTTATATGCCAAAAATTAGGGATACACCAAAACTGACTAGTATCAATGCCGATACTGAGTATTTGGGCGAGTACTTGTGCAAAACAATCAACATGTACATATCCTTCAAATCTCCTGGACCTGGATGGTAACTGCATCTATGGTGCTCCATTTTATCTCCTTGTGCTCTGATCTTTTCAAAAATAGAAACTAAGATCCCTGTGTGGTCAGAAACACGTTATCGACTCACTGAGTAGCTATTAATTCTAAGCAATATGGAATTAGTGGCCTGATTGTGCTGTTAAAACTATTCTAACCCTTACTAAAACTTAAAGGAGAACTATGGGGTGAGTGAATTACACTCATCCCCATAGTTAGAGCCGACGTGTGAAACTGTCACACGTTGGTTCTATTGATTGGGATGTGAGCGAAAACATACCACTTCCTGACCATCTCCCTGCAGAGAGCGATGACTGTCAGTCACGGCTCCCCGCAGGGATTCTCCACTCCCCTCTCTGATCCTCCAGTGCTGACTAGGGGGACGGATGGGGGAGGTGGCGGGCACAGCTGGCTCTGCCTCTAGATAGGCAGAGCCCGCTGTCATTCAGCCAGCGGGGTGGATCTCGACAGTATTTTCGGGATCCGTCCCGGCTGTGGTGATCTCAGCATATAGCAGGCAATAGCCCACTATATACTGAGTTTTGGGTCACGGGATGACGTTAGTTTAGAGAACTATTGGAAAACTAGGTTACAATAACAATAATGAGTTACTAGTTCTCTACTGTACTTCGGGCATTTTAAACACAGAGACGTTAAAAAAAAATCTCTGATTTTCCAGAAATAGATCTCATGACAGATCTATTGGACTGGATGGCTTTTTATTCAGTGGAATAGATTGGGGGGAAAAGATAAACGCATAAGTAAGTTTGCAGTTTGAATTCAAACTTTTTTAATTAACAGATGGTGGAGGAATTGAACAAAGACGCTCACAGTCATAATAAAACATTAAAAGATAAAGTCCTGTGACTCAGCCAAAGGTGTAGAAAATGTTCTTATAAAATAAGAAAGTGATGTCTTCTCCCTCTTTCTCTCAAAGTTCTTTTTTAAAGTGTATTTTCACTCTTGCAGCCAAATTGGGATAACATCTTCTTTATATTTGTTACATATTCCTATTCACATAGCATAACATATTTCATGGTGCCCTTTTTAAGCAATTAAAGGAGAACTATGAGGTGAGTGCTTTGAGACTGTCACAGGTCGGCTCAGTAGATTGGGAGGTGAGCGAACACATACCGGCGTTCGCTCACCTCTCGATCCTGTCACAGCCCTCTGCCGTGACAGGGGAGGGGCTGGATTCCCCCCTCCCCACTCCGATCCGCCAGCGATGACTGGCGGATCGGACGGGGGAGGGGGCGGGTACAGCTGGCTCTGCCTCTAGATAGGCAGAGCCAGCTTTCACTCACGCAGCTGGGCGGATCCAGACATAATTGTTGGGATTCGCTTCAGCGTCTCAGTATACCGCGAGCTGTAGCTCACGGTATACCGAGCTCAGGGTGACGGGAGGACGCTAGTTTGTGTCCTCCCGTTACCCTAAGGAGAACTATGGGGAAAAGCCTTAACCCCATAGTTCTCCTTTAAGGGAAACACTTTGCTTTTATGCTGGAGTGTTTTTTTACATTATACAGTATATGCACTCATGTTATTTTAATTTTATATGCCAAATACTATACCTGGATATAAATTTGTGCTGTCAGACTGTGCTAGGTCCCTTGTAGTACTAGGTCTCATAGCATTCACATAGTCAGCTCTAGTCACATCCTTGCAGTTGGTTCATTCTTAGAGATGAAAATTCCAAATCTAATTTTCTTAAGTTTAAGGCTATTTTTTTGTGGACAAAGAGAAACAAGGCAAATGACAAAATCTACAAGCCTAGAGATATGATGTAAAATATATTAGTCAAACAGATGAAGATGCTCTGTCAAACAGGGTTAGCTTAGGGCATTTTCATCTGAAACACACATAAAACATAGTACAATGCGATGTTTTCCCTGGTGAGCACCCATCTGATATACCTTCAGCCATTCTACATTCATGTTCCTGCTGCCTATCACTGCATTGTGCTTGCTATTTTATGTCTGCTGGCCAATCACAGATCCGTTCTGAAAGTTATATGACATTTGAGAGAAAGAGGGAGAAGACATCACTTTCTTATTTTATAAGAACATTTTCTACACCTTTGGCTGAGTCACAGGACTTTATCTTTTAATGTTTTATTATGACTGTGAGCGTCTTTGTTCAATTCCTCCACCATCTGTTAATTAAAAAAGTTTGAATTCAAACTGCAAACTTACTTATGCGTTTATCTTTTTCCCCCCAATCTATTCCACTGAATAAAAAGCCATCCAGTCCAATAGATCTCTGTCATGAGATCTATTTCTGGAAAATCAGAGATTTTTTTTTAACCTATCTGTGTTTAAAATGCCCGAAATACAGTAGAGAACTAGTAACTCGTTATTGTCCTGTGTCTGTGATTAGCTTAATGTATATATGTATGCGTCTATGAATCATTTAGCTTGGGAACCCATCTCCAGCACAGTGTTACATTTGCAAACTAAATTATATACCATAATGTATTATAAATGAATGATTATTGACAGGGATTATTCATACATTATTCTAACAGTTCTTTTTTCTGGTCCTCTAGGGACAGTGTGTGGCAGTGGCAGGGGAATGCTTGCTGTGTGATAAAAGATATAGATGCCATGACTTCATCTCTTCTTTTCGTTTTCTTTATTGAAATCCACTGGTAGTATGTTAAAGTTTTATAAACAAATGGTTTAAACTGCCATCCAAGGGAAGATCACACTGAGAGTGGGGCTAAAGGCATTTATTCCTACAGGCTGCATTATTATCTGTCACACTTGCTAGTTTCTTACAGATTTCAGTGTCCTTTCCTCATAATTGGCTTTGATCTGGCCTTAATAATGCTTGTCTTTGTGTTCTTTGGCTTGAGTACTGCCTTCCTTCCCACACTGAAGCATGAGAGGGACAGGACAGAATAGGGTTGCCAACTGGTCAGTATTTTACCAGCCTGGCTAATATAAATCAGACTTGTTGTTGAGGTTATTAATGGGAAAGAGACCAAAAAGCAAATTTTTTTTTCTACCAATTTGCTCAAACTAGATTATGTTCCTTCTTTCCAATTGGATAGCCACCCATTTTTGGCAGCTAAAAACCTTTTTGCCACTTTCAGTTATTGTTGAGCAATTGCTTTCCCATTATGCTTTGGACGATCTATCCTTCCTTTTCTGTACATGCCTTTTAGAAAAAATGCTGCATGCACTATTTTTTCCGACCGGACCGGAATGCAGGCATTGATGTGCCACGCGTGCCGGTGCGGTGCAATCGCACTGCGACCGGAGGGCGTAGCTGCGATGCCATTGACTTCAATGCACCTCCACTCCCCCTCCCACCCCAAAACTAAGTGAGCCGGCCGGAATGCGATCCATTGCATTCAGGCACCAATTGGGCTGGGACGCACTTGGACTGGTGTGAACTAGCCCTTAGTATACAGGTGAAACTCGAATAATTAGAATATCGTGCAAAAGTAATTGCAGTAAGTGCTGCAAAAGGGGCCCAAACCAAGTACTGAGTACATATGTATGCTTGTACTTTTCAGAGGTCCGATATTGTTCTATGTACAATCCTTGTTTTATTGATTGCATGTAATAATCTACTTTTTTGAGGTTGTGGATTTGGGGTTCTTGGGGTTTTCATGAGCTGTAAGCCATAATCACCACAATTATGACAAATCACGGCTTGAGTTATCTTGCTTTGCATGTAATGAGTCTATCTCATATATTAGTTTCAACTTTTAAGTTGCATTAGTGAAATAAATGAAATTTGCACGATATTCTAATTATTCGAGTTTCACCTGTATAAGGTGGGGGAAAGAAGGAGGATATAGTTCTGACTCTATTTATACCTGTTAATAGAATCCTTGCTTGCACTACCAAACAAAGTCCACTTTTTTAAACCCTCCCCAGAACATAAGTTGGAAAAAAAAAGCCATAAGGAAAGAAGTTAGATACTCTTTACCTTACCTCTGCTACTGCACTGCAGGGAGTGATGTCATGATGCATCCTGGTAAGATTCCAGGCTTTGCTAAGTAAGCAACATTTTTAAACAAATTGCTCCAGCACAGCAGCATGTTCTTGTGAGATTTTGTGTACTCAGTAATGCCTGGGATCCCACCAGATAGGATTGTGATGTCATCCTCACCTAGGTAAATATATTAACTTTTTCACTTACTATAATGCTGCCGTGTTTTGGAAAAATGAAACTCTAAAATAAATTGTACAGCGCTTAAGACCTTAATGAGGAGCCAATGTGTTACAAAACGTGTTCAAACAAAATAAAACATCAAAAGCCAATTATCTAATTGTGTCTGTGCATACAGTGCATAAATAAAACAATGAATACATCAATCTTATGTGTAAAGGTTACAATGTATGTTGCAATACAATATTTCAATAAATGTTACAAATGTGAAAGTCCAATGTGTCAGAGTACATTGTGTTCCAAAGAAAGCACTTCCGTGCCGTGATCCCTTCCTTTGTGTTAGAATAGATCCCCCAAAAGAAATGCACTCGACAGAACCAATAACGGACACAATGCATTTTCGTTAGTCAGGTGAGAAGCTGATTCTCTGCATAAAATGTTGGGCTCCTCTTAGTGTTCGTTCCTATTCTATCTGGTAATTGCAGCCTCCATATCCACACTTGAAAAAATCCCTTATATGTAGTGAGTGCTGTCTCCCCTCTACCCATCAGGAAAGTGATGGGAAGACGGGAGGCCTACGGTCATTGGTTCTGACAGTCTGTGTAGGGAGGGTTAGTTGCTATACAGTGCTGTATTGCGGTAAATTAGTGTTTTTTGGGGGGTGAGGGTGGGGGGAGGTATGTTTTACATTTTGTATGCAGCATATACTTGTTGCTGACACTGGCAAAGCTCCCTCTGTTTGCAAAGTATCTGCTGTGAAGAGCACCATGGGTTCGAGGTGAGGCAGCTGGATCTCAGCTGCCAAATTTCCATGTCTGTAATGTGATGGGAGAAAGAGAGAGTGGGATGGAAATGTATTGTGGATGCTAAGTACCTTGAAAGTATCTGTGTGTGCAGCAAGGGCTGGTATATCCAGTTCCCACTCTATTGAGGAAGCCCCCCAAGGGAACCATGATAACTAACCCATGAGCTACAGAGGTTGTTCTGGGGAAAGTGGTGCTATGCCCCTGGGGCCAGTACCTACGTGAGTCTAGTAAATGGGCCTTTGTCTGTTGATGATGGGGGAACTAACTTGGTGTATCCACCACTAGGTGAAACCTGGCCTTAATGATCTATTACACATTGGGCATGGCCTGTTGGTAAGCCCCTCCTCCAAGCTCATTAAACGAGCTGCATAGATAATGTCCAGTCAATGATCAATATTTGTGGCTATTGCCTTTCGAGTAATAGACTCTGTTTATTTCATTACAATCCCGATGCTAGCCAATTTCTACCAAATACATACCTGAAGTATGTACAATATTTTGAATGTTATGGGATACATTGGGTATACCGTACATGGATAGAAGGGGTTCAGGGAATGTGGGGTTGTGGATTTGATGTGTTTTTGTGTAAACTTGTAAGACAATACAGTGTGGCACTGCTAAAAAGCAGCTCACAAACTATACTATTAAACTCTTTTACCACTGGCCAATTTGTAGGGAGTGGAGGTCTTTAGCAATATTTTAAGACCTGCTACTTCCACCGTTTAATTCAGGCCTATTACTGCTAGATTTAAAAAAATCAGGTGTCTCAACCGAAAAACTACCTAAGAAAGCCCTTTTCTCAAATTGCTGCTATATGTAAGCCAAGCTAAATGTAAAATATTTACATATCCAAATGTGATGGCAGAATGCAGTGTTGCTGATGCTGTCCATAAAAATCATACCATTAAATGTCACCCATGGCAGTGACCTGCTCCCCATGCCCTTTTTTTGAAAATACCTTGCCTATTAGTCTTCAAAAAAGCTAGAATTTAGTATCAAGATTCGCTTCCCATAAACTTCAGTAGGTTCGATGCTAAGTTCAGGTTTAACGGAATTTAAGCAGGATTCCTCGAAAATAAAACCCTGTCACGTTTGCTCATCTCTAGTCCATTCCTAGTTTGGAAAAAAAGATTTCCTAATCCTTGCTATCAATAAAGTTGGCAAAGAGTCTAATAGAGTCTAATATTTGCTGGTTAGACCCATAAAATACTACCCAGGAGGTAATCCTGTCTCTTTTAAATTTGTTGCCATTTTTTTGAATTTTTCTGATCTATCTGAGCTGTAAGTTTCATAGACTGGACTGTTAATTTTGCACTGCGACAGCTTGTCCTTGTGACATCACTGCCCTAATAAGGACATATGATAATAGTCTATTATGCTACTGCATAATTAGGACACATATATCACTGGTACTTGGGAATCTCAACTAACAGTCCCCTGCAGTGATAAAAGCCCCTGTTTTTAGCTTCCTCTGGGAACCTGCTGTTATCTGTTAATTTAGTGAAATGCTTACAATTAAATATTACTACTCTTCACAAGTTCACTGACATGCAGTGCAAATGTAATTATTTGGTGGAGCAAGTTATGGACTCCATCCCACCAAATTACTGGTGAAAAAGGTTTTTTCACGAACCATCATCCTATAGAGCTATGGAAAAACTATGCTGAATAACACTATTAACTGAGATTTAGTGACTACACTAGTGTACTGTACATAGCTCCAATAGGGAGACTTTGACAAAAACCTATGCTAGAAACATGTGCAAATAACCCTCTCTGAAAGCAAAAAGGACTTCTGGGTAATGGGTAGCCCTGGCTGATGGCCAATTTAAGTGGCTGAGAATTATGTCACACCCCGGTCGCAGTTCATCTTTCCTTCCCTGCCTTAAAGGGCAGAATGCAGGGTGAGGGTAACAAAAGGAGGAGGTCGATTGGACTAGAGCCTCCTGGCACTGGGAGTAGGATTCTGATTGGCTGTCATGGTCAGAACATGGCCCCACCCTCCAGACCTGGGGGAGCAATGGAAAGCCTGGGAGCAGGAGCGGGTAGGGCTAGAGAAACTGGCAGTGCTGCTGGGTAGAGCGCATGCAGCCTGCCAGCAAGAACAGGACTCACCGGTCTGGAACACCAGACCGGTGAAAAGGTGCAGGCTTGAGAGGGGATGCCCAGGGCATTATGGGCTGCCTTATGCCTGACCTCCCACAACCCCCCTCCATAGCCAACTAGCAGTGCAGTGATTACCAGGGACAGTGTGGCCTACTGCCATCCACCTTAATCTAGTATACAGGAATGCCCATCAACTAATAAACTGGTGACAGACTGGTGACAGAAGGACATCTATGCCTACAAGCCTTCTTTGTGTTTTAATGGTTTGCTGTCACTAGAGCGGCCATCAGCAGAGTTCTGTATAAAGAGCATTGCATCACTCCTACCTTTCCTTTGGATGACAAATTGCTTTGAGGGTTAGCGTTCCAAAACAGAATCCAAGGCCTTTATGCTGTGCATTGACTTAATCCACTGACCAGTAGCTAGACAGAGCTGTAAAACTGTAGTTAGGCTGCACTGTTATTTTGTACTGTTCATTTCACTGTCATTTGTATTGCTAATGGCATCACCTTACAGTACAAGGATATTTACTACTGTCCCAACTGTTGCTGGTGTTTTAATGTCATTTCCTTATACTCATCTAATGTGTTCTGGCTGGGTCATTTCACAGGTAGCTAGGGGAAACAAATGATATTTACTTGGCTGTATGTGTAGCTTTTCCATGATCTGATAACTGGTTAACCCTGTCATTGCTGTTAACCCTGTCAGAGCTGTTCAACCAGCTCTCCAACCTTAGGACTTGTTCTGGCTCTATTAAGTCCATTTGCATTATTACTGGTATGTCAGTGATTTTTGGGTCCGGAAATATGGCAGGTCATTGCTGAAAGTGGAGGACCCAGGCATCTTAGGCAGCTCTCTATGGAGCCAGTGCTATTGCAGGGCTACCAACTGCATGTTTAAATCAATCGCATGGCCCAAGTTGAACCAAAACACCAACCAGTGGACATTATAGTTCAGTTACGAATTACGAAATACGAAATAACGGATATTCCGAAACGAAACAGAACGAATTTTTTGACGGCGCACAAGTCTACATTACAGTAGTGAATCAGCTTAGTAAGCCTCAATAGCATGAGACTAGTGGTTTTAGTAACCGTGTTAAATTGAGTGTAATTGAGGTCAGTTGAGCCATTTGAGTTCAGTTGAGCCATTTGAGTTCAGTTAAGCGCAGAGTACCAATTGGGAGATTTGAAAGATAAGGCTTACTGTTATAACACAGTATTATTCACCTGTAAATACAAATACATCCTCCAAAAAAAGACATTTTTTTCCTTGGGGACAGGATATCATTAGTATGTGTTATTCAAATGAATGTGCTACTGGCCTTAAAGGAGAACTATGAGGTGAGTGATTTCCATTCATCCTCATAGTTAGAGCCGACCTGTGACAAAGAAGCTGTCACACGTCGGCTCTATTGATTGGGAAGTGAGCAGAAACATGAACCGATGTGCTCACTTCCCGATCATCTCCCTGCAGTGAGCGGTGACTGTCAGTCACCACTCCCTGTAGGGATTCCCCCTCCCCTCTCCGATCCTCCAGCGCTGAGTGGAGGAATGAACAGGGGAGGGGGCGAGCACAGCTGGCTCTGCCTCAAGATAAGCAGAGCTTGCTGTCACTCACGCAGCTGGGTGGATCATGACAGTATTGTCAGTATCTGTCCCGGTTGCGGCGCTCTCAGTATATCACAGGCAATAGCCCGATATATACTGAGCTTTGGGTCACAGGAGGATGCTAGTTTATGTCCTCCCTTGACCCTAGAGAGAACTATGGGGGAAAACACAGTATTGACCGGGACAGATACTGACAGTATTGTCAGTATCTGTCCCGGTTGCGGCGCTCTCAGTATATCACAGGCAATAGCCCGATATATACTGAGCTTTGGGTCACAGGAGGATGCTAGTTTATGTCCTCCCTTGACCCTAGAGAGAACTATGGGGGAAAACACTTACCGCATAGTTCTCTTTTAAAGTGTAATGGTTTAGGGGGTGTTGCTGTAGTGGTTGGTGTGGATCACAGCTTTGGATGCCTATGTATGTGGGAGTTATAACAGTTCTCTTTAAGTTGGCAGATATCAGATAGGAAGACCCAGATAATTTAGGTGCAAGTGGTTTTATTTAGCTTGATAATACACAGCCTTAAATGGGAGCATCTGAGGTAACTCAATTGTAATAGCAGTTCACAGAGATACAGTACAGTTTGTAGTAAGGTAAGGTTACTTGCTGTGAGTGGGTCTGATGGTGTTGCTGCCACCCAGTGGCTTCTGGAGAGTAATGCAGGTCTCCTCTGTAAAGCTGGTGCAAGGAAAGAGATCTGCCTGCAGAGTAGGCTGACTGGGGGCAGGGCTGTGGAGAGACTCAGACTGCCTGGAAGGAAGGCTCTGTCCGGCCCAATAGTGAGATGGCAGTCGGGGCTCTGTCCAGCCCAAAAGGTAGGAAGTTGGATGGGCTCTGTCTGGCCCAATAGTGAGATGGCAGTCGGGGCTCTGTCCGGCCCAATAGTGTGGGGAGATGGCGGTCTGCTGCTGGAGCTATTTGCCTGGCGTCAGGCTCCTAGCACGAACGTCAGGCAAATGGCCCCGGCTGTTTAAGTAGGGAAAAGAGGAGGAGCTGGGTGATGTCGCTGTGACGTCATCCGAACTCCGTCGGAGTTGATCGAGATGTCGGAGCCCCGGTGGAGAGATAAGAACATTACATAAAGGAGTTCTAAAGTGACAGCATATCCTGTTATACTGTAGCATTAGCATTGTAATTGGAATACATGTTAGAGTTGATTTTAATAATACAAATAAAGCTTAATTGAAAAAAAAAATCCCTTTGTTGTAGTATGTGCTGGCTTCTGTCTGGACATCACTTTCAACAAATTCCTGGATTTCCGGTGTGTTTGGCATCTCTTTCCCTGTTGCTTGTTGTGATACAATCTCAATTTCTCAAGACTACATAGCCCATAATTCATTGCTTCCAGAAAGTAATGATGATGTTACATTGTTCAAACAATGAGTTATAGTTCAGACAGCAGGCTCTGTGAGTTGTGACACAAGGAAGTGCATATTCAGTGGACATTGTGAAATTGTGTCAGTGCATTGCGGAAGTACATCCTATGGGCATCTTCAATAAGTAAGTTTACATATTTCTAGAAGGACATGGTAATTAGGAGTGGGATAGAACTTATGGAAATTCAAGATAAATACCATTTAAGCTGGCAACACAGCAATTTCAAAGGAATTTCAATCAGTCTCAACCAACATTCAACCAAAAGGTTTGGCTTCAGCTTGCCTTAATTTGTTTGGTCATTTTTGCTACGTAAAGCTGGTTGAAAGTTGATGAAATTGCCTGAAAATTGCTGTATATATGATTTCGTTTAGGGCTCCGTTAATTGTACATTTTTGCATTGATTGATGTTTTTTTCTGCTTGACTAAAAACCTCAGCACTACACAAGAACTAATTGTCACCTTTTGCTCACAGAGTATTTGACAAGGTGATAGGGGCTATAACAACTGATTCTGTCTCAAACCATCTTCATAAATGTAAGCAGACAATTACACGACTGTAAAAACGCTCCAGGGAGAAAATCACCTGCAGAGATGTCTCATTGCTTCAGTAATTCCAGGAAGCAGAATCAATAATTTTACAATGCAATGAAAACAGAGAACAGCCCTGGCAATTTGGCTTCTCAGCCTCCTCATGTGGCAACACAGAAAAGGTAAATATGAATAATAAATGTTTTAGTATTTAAAGATCATTAGAAAATTTGAGGTCTAAAGAATGGATTGACAGTAGATGCCCATATTTACCAGATGTTTTGGAAATGTTTACTGGACATAGTGGGAAAATATATTTTGGGGAATCGCTTGTCTAATGGACCCAGAATTCCTTTTTTTCACTCATCATGCCCATTAGGGATAAGCTTTGGGTTTAGGTCAACCATGAGTTCCACCTAAACCCAGCCTGTTCAGTTTGCCAAACTTTGTTCAGTTTGGCAAACTGAACAAAGTGGCCATTGCAGGTCAGTTCACCCACCCGCACCCCCAGCTGTACACAAACATCCACTAGGTATCTGTCATTTTGATCTTGACTAGGGAGGAGCTCAGGTTTAGACCGTACTCAGTCCAAACATTAGCTCATTCTAAACCTGTAAGGGACATGGGACCACCTGCTCAATCAGTTGCATGCTGGGGCCTTTCCATCACAAGACGCTAATGCTGACATAATTGACCCATATATGGTCAATGATGCCACAGCATCCTGCCCCTTTGGTAATTTGCAGCTGTGGGTGGGAAACCTGGGTCCAAACTTGACCTCTCCTTTAGACATTACTATATTTGGTCAATTACATAATTCAGGATCCACAGCCTGTTGGTTTACCTACAGCAGCTAGGCGCCGATCTGTAATTTTTTGGTGGGAGTGTGACAGGTAAACATCATTGGGAGGCAGGTTGTTGTGTCAGTGGGTCATTATCATCAGGTGGCAGGTCATCAGGGCAGCGGGTCATTGTGATTGACAAGGATCTACATCATTAGATCATGTGACCCTTATCTAGGCATGCAGGAATGGGTGGCCGGGTGGTGTCCCACACACCCTCGTGCCTTCTCTCCTGCAAGGCACCTTGTCCCCATGTTAAAGGGACAAAGGTCTTATTCCCACATTCTGTCCCCAAAAGGGATGTGGGGGTTTGTGAGAGTGTCAGAGATCATCTGTTATTGCGCATGAGCGGAGTCCCATTTTCCATACCATTGGAAATACACATACCCGGCCGCAAAAAAAGCTGTCAATCTCTCTATTTAAGCTCAGCTTGCCTGTTTCCAAATTGCTGGATTGTTTCAGCTCCCCTGTGATTCCTTGCAATGTATTGCCAGACTTCTGACCCGGATTTGCTATTTGACCATTCTTGCTTGCTGCCTGCCCCTTGATCTTGGATCATTTACTGGACTTTGGTAATTTCACCACCAGTATCCCTATGATAAAAGGAAAACATGGGGCCATTACTATGTGATTTCCTAGGCCTATTACCCACTGCTACATGGACGTTTACAAAAACTGCAAGCTGTCTTCCTCCAGTGTTTTGTAAGCAGACTTACAAAACACTTTATAAGCATACTTCAAAAGCAGTTCAGATTTTATTGTCTTTCTTACTTAAAGTGAAAATGAAATAAAAATATCACCAAAAATATTTTTCTTTAACATCCAATATATTAAATAAAATTCAACCAAAACTGAACCAAGACCAGTCATTACCAATGATTGGTAAATGTCCAAAGAAGATAGCTATATTTATTGGTCAGTTACAATCATTTTGATAATATAAGAAACTAAATGAGTACCCTTTAATTGCCTTCTACATGATTGTCCAACACATTGGAGTGTATTTATAAACCGTTCGTAGTGTTAGATTTGCATTATGGCTGCTAGATGGATCCAAGGAGCATAGAAGTTCCTATGCTGCTTACCTCCATCTAGTGACTATGGTGCGAATCTAAAACAAAGACATTTGCAGAGCTATTTGCACTGTGAACATTTTATAAATAGTTACACCCTTTAGCCTTGAGCAAGGCTTATCCCAGCCCTTTCTGCTGGTAGTGATTGAACAAGCAATTCCAAAACTAAGCTTCCTGTCATAGATATTAAAAAGGCAGGGTTTTATTCTAGCACATCATTGGGTATTCAAAATGAAAACAGCTCCACCTTATTCACTAATATTCGCTTTGCAATGTAAACGTACACTAAGGGACATATTTATTAAGCAGTGAATCTGACATGTACCAAACATTCACGGCATGTGGATCTTTCTGGTGCATGTGTTTTAAATTACAGTGATTGATTCACCACCAGTGAATGTTTGACAAAGTTCAGATTCACTATTTTATAAATATGCCCACTAACCAAACAGCCTCTACTTCATTAGTAAATCAACCCCAGCGTTGCCATGTTACCCAGCAGTGCTGCATTTTTCTCACATTTATTATTCCACACTGACACATATTAAAATATGAAAATGGTCACTTGTGCACATGGAGACATGTTGTGTGTCTTATACAATACGGTACAACTATAGCATTTGTATATATGTGTGTTCCTTCACATTTTAGTGTTGGCCCGCATTACATTTACACTTAGGATAGGTAGGCAGCATGGAACTATTTCTATATTATATGTTGTGTGTCTGTTTCAGCAAAACACAGAAACTATTTATTTTGTAGTGTTCTTATTTGAGTTCAATGCAATAAGGTATTTACCTGTACCACATGCCGTCAATAGTGCTCACTTTTATTGCGTATGCCGCCTACTAACGGAACAATTTTAAATGAAATGGATCCAAATAATTAAACGTGCTGTTTAAAAGGGAAATAAAAGCAGCTCCTATGCCTTGCCACATCCCTTGAGAAAGTAGCTTAATTTCTTGTAATGGAAATCAGCAGTGCGCTTTCTGTTTGGTGACTTGCTATGCCCAGCACGGATGGAATGCTAAACACGATGCAAAAAATGATTCTGCAGTGAAAAGAAGAAGGCTCAAATGGCAAGATAAATGAGGACAGATATAGGACCTGGTAACAAGGGGATTTGTGTCTACAACAGGGCAGGCTGTAATAGAATAAGATACAAACATGACAAAGAACTTCTTAACATGCATGTGATTTGGAAATGCATCAACAACAGATAAGGCTGAAATACATTGAAAAACAGCATAAATGCTACAATAATGCTGCTTAAAATAAGTGAAATAGGTAAGAAAAGTGGGAGGATTTACTTTCAGAGGCTCGAATAAAGAATCTATGGCAGCACCTTTATCACATGACTACATCTACAACTGTGATGGTTAACCTTGACCAATGAGAAATTGAATCTCTTCTGTGGTGATAATTGACTTATATATTACTATATATAGAACATTTTGCATGGCCTATAGTGATCAGATAACAGCTATATGAGAGCTATGTCCACGATCTGAATTCTGTATGTACAACATGAACAATGACTTCTCTTCCTGCCAGTCCTTAAAAACTAAAGTGACCCAGGAGCCATTTTCCTTATCACAACCCATCCCTATGATAAAAGGATAAAAGAAGATTTTTGGTTGCTGAATACTGTAGCATTGTTACCGCCTTTTATCTAATTGTAACATGCTTTAAAAGATACCACCTAAAGGAATGGGAAAGATTAAATGCATTTGAATATACTTCTTGAGACCCAGGCTGCATGGATCGTATGGCAACCTGCTGAGATGGTAGCATCCACAGGCAGTGTACAATTCACTAAGAAGATTCAGAGTAGAATCCAGAGTTGTTTATTCAGGCTTGACAATAAAAATGTAATTATCTTTTATAGAGGTGGATAGTCATTTCTTTCTGGAAACCTTGTAACAACATGAAAACCTTCTTAACACAATAAGGAAGAAAGAAAAAGTAATTAGGGAAGGAGAGAATGGGAGTGTCTAACTAGAAGGTTGCACTAACCTGCACAAAACAGTAGGGGGAAATAATTGGATATACCAAGACCAAAAGGCATGGTAAACTATAATAAAGCAGGCTGCATGTTGCAATATTATGGCTATTGATTTTAACTTTCGAATATGCAGCATATAGGAACCGTAATAATATTTGCATTTTTTTAAGCCTTGCTTTGACAATCCTACTATCATGTTTTTAGATTTTGTTTCAGTTTGGAATTTTACATGAGAAAGTGCATGTCACATTTTTTATTTTGTAAATGTATGGGATTAATACATTCCAGAGCCTTGTATTTACAAGGCATTAGGGATATTAAGTGTATCTTTAGTACAATGCCTTGCTATTATTATATGTAGAGGCTACATATGTTTATGGCACCCTTTTGTTATTTACTTAGCGAGATGCTTGCCAGTTCTCTCAGGCACCACAAGATGTCCACACACATCCTTGCTTCACCAGGGCCCAGGAAATAATCCCACCCAGGTGGTTGCTAGGCAGTGTCCCTTGCTAATCCTTCTTATTTTGTTAGGAGTATTTAAATCTGGTGGGCGGAGCTGTTGTTTGTGGCTGCAAAGGGTTTAGGAGGAACTCTTTTTTACACAGTGGGCTAGCATAGACAAGCAATATGTGAGTACTTGGAGAATTGGACTGTGCGCTCCCCTTTGGGGGCACCTTGGGACTGCTCCCTGGTGGAGATAAGAGCAAAGGTAAACACTTGTAAATCAATAGTGCACGTTCATCATATGTTTTAACCAAACTTGTGCTGTTGTAGATAGATATAATCCAGTGACGTGCAGTGAGGTCCGTGTTGGGTGAGGCATTCACCCTGCCCACCCCAGCCCCGCCGCCAGCCCGCCGATGCTTGTGTCCCTTGCTAATCCTTCTTATTTTGTTAGGAGTATTTAAATCTGGTGGGCGGAGCTGTTGTTTGTGGCTGCAAAGGGTTTAGGAGGAACTCTTTTTTACACAGTGGGCTAGCATAGACAAGCAATATGTGAGTACTTGGAGAATTGGACTGTGCGCTCCCCTTTGGGGGCACCTTGGGACTGCTCCCTGGTGGAGATAAGAGCAAAGGTAAACACTTGTAAATCAATAGTGCACGTTCATCATATGTTTTAACCAAACTTGTGCTGTTGTAGATAGATATAATCCAGTGACGTGCAGTGAGGTCCGTGTTGGGTGAGGCATTCACCCTGCCCACCCCAGCCCCGCCGCCAGCCCGCCGATGCTTCGCCCCCCCAACCCGGTTACCGAGCTATGTGTGGAGGAGGGAAGGAGAAGAGAGGAGACAGGGAGGAGTCTGAGGACATCGATCTTGGACAGCTTGGACCAATGGCGCTTTGCCATTGGTTCAAACCATCCACAGAGCTTGCGCCTCTAACACAGAGTAGAGGCTGTTGCAACTCTGGCTTCCCTATGTTAGGTTGCACAAGCAGTGGGGAAGCCTGCTGTTGTGTAACCTAACTTAGCTGTCAAAACCAGATGCAGCGCCGCGTGTAATTAACAGGCAGCGCCCCGTCCGTTACAGGTTGCACAGCGGGAAAGCTTTCCGTGCTGTGTAACCTGTTACAAGCCGGTCTGAATGGAGAAAAAGCTGTCAGCTGCAGACTTAAAGCTGACAGCTTTTTTCTCCATAATACTAGGTGAATACTAGGTGAGGCTCTGACTCACCTGCCTCCCTTGACCGCATGTCCCTTATATAGTCTAATATATATACTCATGTGCTTGTTTATTACAGAATCTGTGTTACACCCATGTTCTGAGGAAGTGATTACCTTTAACTGAATACACTCTGCTTCATCTGAATCTAATTCTCTAGGGTTCTCCACATAAGTATATAAACACATGGAATGGGTGACTGTGGCAAACAAGAAACCCCTGTGCTTTTTTTCACTATTTAATAGTTATGAGATTTAATTTTGCCCTGCACAAATGAACCACACCTTGTGCCAGGTACAGCAAAGCAGCCCCAAAACATAACCAAGCCTCTTTCATGTTTCACAGTATGTAGAGTATTTTGTTTAAAAGCTTCATTATTTTCATTTGTGACTTAAACAAATCAACCAGACTAGGGATTTGATCCTAAGGGGCACCACATTCCACGATGGTTTCATGAGTTCATCATAATAGAAAAGCTGACTTTTCAGGTACCCACACCTAGACCATACATAGTGGTTTAATACAACTTTTTTATGCAATTACACAATGACTTAAAAGAGATAATGACATAAAATATGTAGGCTGGTAAAGTATGGTTTAATTTTATCATATATATGCCTGTCAGTATCCTGTTACCACATCATGCCATATACATATTAGACCATTGTTGGTGTCAAACCATTTTTCAGGATATATATCAGATTTCATTAGAGACAAGGCAGTTGGATAGGATTCGCTAAATGCGTTTCATGGATAGTAGTTAGCTTTATCAGGAGTATCAAAGGCACTATTCAAGCATATATAAACACATTCATTTGTGACTTGACAGAAAGCGCCAGTTGTGTCTCATCTGCCCGAAGGGAATTCTCGCAGAAGCATTGTGGCTTGTCAATATGCATTTTATCAAATTACAGTCTGGCTTTTTTACGTTTTTTTTTCAACAGTGTAGTCCTTCTGGGTTTTCTTCCTTTGAGCCTGCTGTTGCTCAAAAAGCGACAGATGGTAAGAACAGACACTGATGTACCTTGACCTTGGAGGTCCAATTCCAAAACTTTGGAAGTTTTCCTTGACCCTTTGTCTGTCATTTGTTCTAAACTTCTGTTCAATCTGGGGGGCAGTTTTACCGCTTGCGGTCTCCGGGGAGGTTAGCTCCACTCCCTAATAAATATTGCCAGGATCGGATGCAGACACTCTAGTCAGAGTATATAGTGGTGAGTTTCTTCACCTTTAGCAGCCAGCTTTCCCATAAGGCTAGGGCGCCTACCAGTGCTGGGATGCCCCCATGACTTGGACTATATACTCTGACTATGAATGTTGCAGGTGACCACCAAGTGCAAAGCAGTAGCACTTACTGGTGACAAGATACAAGAACTAAACAGAAAGCAAGATAAAAGACAGGGACAGCTTACAAAATACAAGGCAGGTACAAGAGTCAAGATCAAGACAAGCACAGGATTGTAGGTACAAGGCAGATGCAGGATTCAAGATACAAGACAGGTACAGGATTCAAGCTCAAGATAGGTACAGGATTCAAGGTATAAGACAGGTACAGTATTCAAGATCAAGATATAAGACAGGTGCAGGATACTGCTTGTGCAGACTGAACTAGGCAGGAAAAGACAACACTATCACAAGCCCATAGCCCTGGGTTTGTGATGTTTAAATAAAGTGCCACTAACCAATCCCAAGGCTAAGGGATGTGTGGTCAGGCTTATTAGCCCACAGCTGACAAGAAGACTGGGATAGGTGCAGTGGCAAAAGCAACCACCAGAGGGAGCTGGGAGGTTGCGACAGGCATAGGAGCATTAGACATGCCCTTAACAAATATTTGCAACTGTAATCGCAGTAACATCAAGCTGCTTTGAGGATTTTCCTTTGACATGTTAGCTGATAGTTTTTCTTTCTCCTCACACAACCTTTGCTTTCTCTGGCCCATGTTGAGTGTAGTGCACACGATAATAACAAACAGCAGAGTGACTCCTTACTGACTAATGAGAACATAAAAGATGTGTGTGATACAGTTTAAAAATCACTATGATCTATTTGTTTATAATCTTTTCTAGGGGTATCAAAAATCTGTGCAGGCCATTTTAGAATATCTTTGTAGAATAACCAATACTTTATTTCCTTTCACACTTTCTTTGTGTTACTTTATGGCATACCAAAGGCATATGGGCAATTGCTTGTAAATTCATCACTTTTTAGGAGGAATGAATCATTGTTTCAATGAGCTGTAGGGGTACCAACAAATGTGTCCACAGCTGTAGATCCTTAGACTACAAGTTTAGTTCTACCTACAATGACCTTAGGTATTTTTTGGCCTTGACTTTTCAACTTAATTGCCATTGGTTTGCTTACTGTGAAAACATCATAATCTCAGATTTAGTGTACAAGTCAAACATGTAGTGGTTACTCATTGGGAGCCACTTATTAAATAAATGATGAAAAACATGTAGAACAACTAGTTGTACAACCAGATGCACAACAAAAGCTGAAATCTTGGCACTGCAGCCCTCTCCATCCCCTCACTTTTTGACCAATCACAAAGCAAACAGCCTTGGGCTCCGTTTTGTGAGTGACAAATAGGAGAGGGTGGCAGAGATACAAACACAGTGCTGGGGTCTATGAAATCTTCATTGCTACAGCCAGAGCAAGCATGGAAGTTGAGCAGAAGCTGGACTTCCATCCTCATGTATAGCTGGTGATTTGCGGAGAGGAAAGGTCAGTATTGGATATGGCTGGTGGGTTTTTAGAAAATGCACTGTACATCTTACTGTACTCCAGATTATTGCGCCCAGAGTTGGGCTTCAAATGCAAAAACTTTAATAAAAGATGTTTTAAAAAAAATCAGAACCTCTGAATTAAAAAGTTTATGAATCTCGCAATCATCTCATTAAAGCTGTGAACAGAGAGTTGAACATATGTGAACAGAATTTATAGATATAAAAATCATTAATCATCTAAAAAAAACAAACTTTGCTTAACAGTTATAATAGCAATTAGATGGAAACTGAGAGAGAGGGAATAGCTTACATATACCTTGCTGACGTTTGACTAGTTACTAACAGCATGACAGAGGGTTCTGCATAGCTTGCTTGGCATATATGTGGTAGTAATTTAGATATGTTGTGTAACGCTGTCTTTCAGTTTTCGATTCCATATTATACTTGGCTTTTCTATGGCCAGGGTTGTTTGCTAAATCTTTTTTAGTGTCTTCAATAAAACCTCTTTTTAGCAACAACGTTTATATCAATGTCAAGTATGAACATAAAGCACATTTTAATGAACTGAAAAAGGCTTTGCAGTAGTTAGGGGGAGAAATATTACAGACAGCAAGAAACATATTGGAAAATAACATTTCAAGGGGTTTTAATTCATGCCTTAAAGGTAACCGTGTCCACTAGATGGCAATATTTTATTATTTTTTGCTGCCTATCGCTATATCTCCCTTCCTTTTTTCTGTAAGAAAAAAAAAAGAAGTGCTGGACAATTTTATTGCATTAACAGAGCATTTTGATAGAGAACATTGTGTATTATTGTTAATGCAATTATTATTCCTATCACCATTAACAATAACAACTACAACAAACAGTCTGAGATATATGAGAGAATAGCACCCCAGGTCTAAACTGACAAATATGGTTTGTGGAGCTGAAGACTCAATTTTATAAGTCTCCAGCTTGGATTACGTTATTAAAATATATATAGATTATCTTTTTCCTGATGTCAGTTAGTTATAATTCAGCAGTAGCCAGACTGATGCTGGGGCAAGCATATCAGTCTTCACAGGGTACCTGAAGAAATAAGATGGAATTTTGACAGGCAGCTACTGCAGAAGAGCTGAATATGTACAGGACTGTAGCCCATTATGAAGCTCATATTTACATATCCTGGACCTTCAGCTCCATAGGCAGTTGACCAATTAAATTAGACCACAGGGATTATGTGGGTGGAAAATACACTCATAAAAGGCTCTAGGAACTTTTTACCCTAAAATGCGGAATGTACTACTACTACTACTACTACTACTTTGTTTTGTCTGCCTTTATAGCCTGTCTTTGGGTTTTGATTTTGCCCAAAGATTGTCCCAAAGCTACTTAAAGAAGAACTCTAATAAGAGCAGTTATGTTCTTGCATTTGGTCATTTGGGCAGCACAGTGGTTTAGTAATGAGCATGCCTGCCTTGCAGCACTGGGGTTGTTGGTTTGAATTTCACTCAGGACACTATCTACATTGAGTTTGAAGGTTGTTGCATGCTGGTAGGTCAATCAACTCTTGTCTAAATTGAACCTAATGCGTGTATATGCATGTGAGATAGGGACCTTAGAATTTCCTTTAGGACAGGGACTAATGTGAATGTACAGTATGGAAATCATTGTGAAAATTGGTAATGCTATATAAATGCCTTTTATAAATACATTTCCAAGCCTTTTTTTATCTGAAAACATACTGGGTTGATATACTAAAGGAGTAGAGACTATTCACTTAGAAAAGCAAATTTCTGCACAAATTAGTAAGTAAGATGAAGCCGTTTTCACTTTGAATACTCAATTATGTTTGAGGGCAATAAGAACTGTCTTAACTCCTTTACTGAATTAACATCAGCATGTGGGGGTAAATCTTTTCTGAAGATGCTTGGGAATAACAGCAGCCAACAGTAGCAAGCTAGATAAAAAAGATAATGCCATTATTGGCTGGCTGGGAGTCCTCCTTGCTGAAAGCTTAATGCCATTATTGGTTAGCTGGGAGTCCTCCTTGCTGAAAGCTTAATGCCATTATTGGCTGGCTGGGAGTCCTCCTTGCTGAAAGCTTAATGCCATTATTGGCTGGCTGGGAGTCCTCCTTGCTGAAAGCTAATGCCATTATTGGTTAGCTGGGAGTCCTCCTTGCTGAAAGCTTAATGCCATTATTAGCTGGCTGGGAGTCCTTCTTGCTGAAAGCTTAATGCCATTATTGGCTGGCTGGGAGTCCTCCTTGCTGAAAGCTTAATGCCATTATTGGCTGGCTGGGAGTCCTCCTTGCTCAAACTTAATGCCATTATTGGTTAGCTGGGAGCCCTCCTTGCTGAAAGCTAATGCTATTATTGGCTGGCTGGGAGTCCTCCTAGCTGAAAGCTTAATGCCATTATTGGCTGGCTGGGAGTCCTCCTTGCTGAAAGCTTAACGCCATTATTGGTTAGCTGGGAGTCCTCCTTGCTGAAAGCTTAATGTCATTATTGGCTGGCTGGGAATCCTCCTTGCTGAAAGCTTAATGCCATTATTGGTTGGCTGGGAGTCCTCCTTGCTGAAAGCTAATGCCATTATTGGCTGGCTGGGAGTCCTCCTTGCTAAAAGCTAATGCCATTATTGGCTGGCTGGGAGTCCTCCTTGCTAAAAGCTAATGCCATTATTGGCTGGCTGGGGGTCTTCTTTGCTGAACCGTTTCATTCATATGCTTCGGAACGGAACTCATGATGAATCATAAATAACAATCTCAGCAACAGCCCACTAAAACTAAGGGGCTTATTCACAAAGCTCCCAAAGGCAGCCGAGTGAATAACCCAGCCGAAGTGAAGTGAGCCGAAAGACGTTCGGCTATTCACTCCGGCTCAGTACGGCTGATTTCAGCCATACATCGGCTGAAATCAGCCGTACATCAATTGCCTTCGGTCAGCCGAACATGAGCCAATGTGCAGAGGGATTTCAACTCCGCCGATCCAACATCTGGATCGGCTAAGCTGAAGCTTCAGCAGCTCACTTGCTGACGTTCGCCCCTATTCTTATCGGGGCCGAATGGCAGTGAGTGAATAGTCGAATGCCACGGAGAAGCATTCGGCTTGGCTATTGTGTTCGGTACCTCTGAGGTACCGAGCGGAATAGAAAAATAATGAAATTAATGAAGAAAAAAAAAAGGGTTCAAAAATACTTTTTTTTAAAATGTAAATAAATTGGGAAAATTAAAAAGGAATTTAAATAGTTTCAAGAAAAGAAAAAAAGAAAATTAAAAATTATTTAAAAAATTTCCTGCAAAGATGCTGGCAAAAAAAACAAGCTGTCACTGCTAGATCCGCCCAACTGTGTCCTATTGTCTTCTAGCAGGTCCCGGCCAATGAATAACAACTGGGCGGAGCCGGCCACGAGTGAACCGAAGGACAGAGGCAGCCAAAGAGAGCTGAAGGATCAGCCGAAACTATGGCTGGATCTTTCGGCTCTTTTGTAATGTTGTTTACTGGCACACATAAAAGCAATGTTTTAAGAAACGTTCACTTCTTATTTTTTTATCATCCTGCACGGCTTAACCTCGGGTTGTCCAGACTTAGCTTCTGCCTTCCAATACTGCGCTGCACTGCTCGCCAGTTACTGACCCAGCACGCGTCACTACCCGCTATCTACTAAGCTGGTTTCCTGCATGCTTCTGGCTGACTGCCTGCCTGGTGTTCCGCTCCAGTATCTTCAGTATCTCTACTCAGTGGCGCCCATGCCTCAAGCAGTCCGCCCGTCCCTGTCCCACTCTCAGGTGCGCACAGACCAGTGCTGTGTGTAATATTAAGATGCTTGTTGCATTTATCTCTGCTTCTCCTGCAAGTTAGAAACTTTACAATGGATTCACAAAAATACATTAACCTAATAATACTGTATACAGGGAGGTATGATGCCAAAATATTAAAAAAATAGAGTTTACATACACTTTAAATGACATATTCATTCCTGGGTACTTTTGAAGATTGTAATGTGATAATGGGGGTGGAGCAGGGACATGGTTAATTGTGGCACGCTAGGCTCACGGCTGGCAATAGTGTTTGTGGACATATTTTGATAAAAGTGGGAGGGCTTAATGCATAGGCCTGGAGTTTACAGTAAAACACAAATCTTTAAAAAAACAGTTTTATAGAAAAAGTTTGGTACAACATAAATGACATTAAAAAAGTCAGGGGCAGCATGTAACCATATCCCCTTTTAGATTGTAAGCCCTCACGGGCAGGGCCCTCCTTACCATCTTGTCTTGAATTGTATTGTGATTGTAATGTCTTCCTTATATTGTAAAGCGCTGCGCAAACGGTTGGCGCTATATACATCATGTATAATCAGGGGTGGAACTACCACCATAGCGACCCATGCGGACACTGGCCCGTGCCAGAGGGGGGCCCGGTCAGGAGCAGGAGGGAGGTTTAGGGGTCCTTAATTTCCGTGCAGCCGCAGGTCAAAAACTGCACCGTCACACGGAACCTAAGGGCACTAAACCTGCAATCCTCTCCCCTGCCACAGTCACAGTGTAGAGTGGGGGAGGGCGGAGTTATCTCTTGCCTGTGTTAGGCTTTAGGAGAAGAAGAGGAGTGGAAGTGTGATCCTCACTGCTGCTAGGACTGCTGACAGGTAAGGGGGGTCGGGAGGGGCAGGGACTGAAGCCTCTGGGGGGGACAGGGACTGAAGCCTTTGTTCTCTTTGTTCTCATTACATCCATTGAGCTGCTGGATTTACGTGATTTGCATATTAATGAGCCGCGGTATTCATATGCAAATCCCGATATGCCTCATTAATATGAAAATCGCTCTTCCCACTCCAAGGCCACTGAATGAGGGGGTGGGATAGGGACGAGTCAGGTCCTAAAGTTGTCAGATGTAAAGTTGCAGAGTAGAGAAAAAAGGGTTATGGCTTGTTCACACCATATACAGTGCGTTTTAGTGTGGTTAGCTGCTGGAACGCACTGTATCGCATAAAAAACTCACCTGTGCGTGCTGGAGCCAGAAGGGGTGTGGTAGTGCCTTGAAGTCAATTGCACCCCCGCCACACCCCCTGCCCGCAGTGGCACAAAATTCCCTTGTTGAGGTCTAGTGCGATCAGAAAAAATGGTGCATGCACCAAAACACAGGGGGTAGTTTACTATGCCATACAGTGCGTTCCAGCAGCTAACCACACTGGAACGCACTGTATATGGTGTGAACAAGCCCTTAGAATTGGCCAGAGGAAGAGAGGTGAGACTCTGTGCATCCACACTGCCACCCACCCTGTGCACCCACCCACATTGCCCAGCCACTCTTTGTACACGCCCACTGTCACCCTCTCTGTGCACCCACTCTCACCCTCTCTGTTTACCCACCCACACAGCCATCCACTCTGTGCACCCACACTGCCACCCACCCACTTTGCCACCCACACTGCTCATACTGTGCACCTACACCACCCACACTGCACCCACTTTGTAACCCCACTTTTCCCAGCTTCACTGGTGTAACGTTTTTTTTAGTTGTATTTACACTGCCACGCCAAAGAAATGAGGGAAAGTGCGTTATATTGCACTGTGTAATCCTTCTGTGGTGTGGAAGTGTAATTATAACTTAAAAAATAACACTGCCACACCAGTGAAGCCGGGGAAATTGGGGTTACAAATGATAAACCCCAGTGGTATTTTAAGTCATAATTTGAACCCCCCTTTTGTAATTGTAAATCCCATTTTCCCAGCTTTATTGGTGGCACTGTTAAAGAATTAGGCCTCGTTAAACAGGTGGTTCTGGCATTCCTGCAGCAGAAACAGATATACAGATAAAAGAATAAAAGAATACAGATTCTTGTGGAAGGAATGTCAGGTGTCCCACTAAAGATACCCATACACTGCACGATTCTCGTACGAGAATCGCGGGAAATCCCGCGATCGTACGATAATCGTGCAGTGTATGGAAGGCGTGCAACCTTTTGTATTTCGAAAAGTCTTATCAGTAATATAAAATCCTGTGATGTCACTCCTCAGAAAGTGGTACAGATACCAAGCCAAAGTTAAAATGCTGAATATAATGCTTGAATATTGCTGAAGTATGAAGACTGGTTACACATTACAATGAGTGAATTCTCTGCCACCAAAATCATACATTGCTTGTTTAAGTGTCTATCTTCAGATATACATGAATCCATACATGTCACTCATAGCAATGAAGCAAAGCTGTATCTCTCTAATCCACAAATACTGTATCATTCCTTCCAGAATGGGAAATGATGGTGGAAAACATGTTGTTATATTAGTCTGATTGATACCACTATTGTAGATTGCTGTTCAGAAAAAGTATACTTCAATTAGCTAAAGTGACACTAAACTCAGGAGTTAAATCCTAAAAATGCATTTAAATACCTTACCTAATAAGAAAATATATCTTATATGTGTATTACTCAGCTGTAGATCCTCAAATCATCTCTGAATTGGTGCTGACACTGTCCTACCTTCTGGAGGGTGGCTACTTTTGTTCTCCGTGGTCCCTGTGTGTGTTGTAAAGTAGCCACTGCTCTGAACTCACCCATGATGGACTACAATCTAAAATACAAATGAGTGAACCAAATGTGAGACTCATCATGGAAATGAGCTTGGAGTGGTGGCAATCAGTTATCTGTTTGTGAATGAGTATAGACCAATATATGATTTTAGTGACAAGAATTGAACTCATGTGGAATGAAGCAAAGACAATTTTTATTGTCTACATTTATGTGTTACATATTCTATGGAACATGTCTATTAAGCCCTAGAAGACAAATATAGTTTAAAGAATATTTTTAAATATTGCAATTAGTAATCTGATTGCAGCATAATGTTTGATGATTTGAATATGACCTTTTGAATATTACCATCACTGCAAGGATGTTTTTGCTAGCAACAAAAGTCATTTAGGTGGGGATGTTAAGTGCCACATTCTGGTGTATACAGTAGCAGTAATCATGAACCAGGGGCTGAAACTTAGATGTTGACCTGAACTGAAAAAATAAAACACAGCAAAGAGGTTGATCTATCAATCCTTCAGAAATGCACATTACAGGCTAAGTCACAGGAAATTAGACGTCTATTGGTGTGTGAATGCAACCATAATGTACAAACACAAAGCTATATAAACTGCTTGGCAGACTTTTTTGGAAATGCAAATACAATACACAGTAGATTTATGACACAGCAGTTTTCCGTTGTTTGCAGCTTCTGTAATAGACAATTTTGCTCAAGTATGTCAAACTCAATTAAAACAATGGTCCAAACTGAGTGAAAAACAGAGAAGCCAAACTAAGTCTACTAAATTCCAGTAAAAGATTTTAGCACTTTTGTAATTTACATTATAGTAACCTTTCCAACTTACGGCATTTCATCTTAGAGAAGAGGGACATTCTCTGAGGTATATACTATGAGTAGGTGTAGCCTTTACTCAAGAGCAACTGAAGCTTTCTTTCATTTAAATCTCTAACCAGCTGAACATCATAAAGAAGAGAGAGGGCTGCAGAAGGCACACAAACTCCAGTTTAACGTGTCTTTTTTGGGATTGTGTAGAGAACATTTGGCCCTTACAACATCGTAACGTCAATAGCTGTATATGTTGTATGTTTGTACTAGAGAAATGCCAAGTGAGATCCCAGCAGTGGTGAATCACCCATGATAGCTCTGAACATCATTATTGTATGTATATAGGTTTCCAACAGCCTCACAATTAAGTTTGGAAAAAAAATGAAAGCTTACTTGTGCATAGGCCCAATTAGATCATCCCGATGTATGTTGTACTTAAAACCTGTGTGGTAATTCAATTTGAACAAATGTATGCTCCTGCTCCTAATTTGTATTATTTTTACAGTTCAGTCTAATAGTCTCCTCAGGCAAATAAAGATGAAACAAGCTGTGTGGTGATTTAATTTGAACAGATATATGTTCCTAAGTCTGCTCTTAATCTCTATTCATGTTATAAAGTTCAGCCCGGCAGGGTCAAATAAAGCTGAAAAATTCAATCAGGGCGGACCCCTGACGAAGTCAAGCTGAGACGCAACGTACGCCGGCTGAAGCCTGGAGTGTGCCAGGTTTGTGTTGGGATGGAAGAAGGATTGTATTTACCTTCTATTTGTGACTGCAGTCGTCGATGCACTTTATATTTGATTCTATGTAAGTAGATTTTTAATAAATACCATTGATGGGCACTATGGAGCCTTCTTTTTATTTCTATTATGCACCTGGAACTCTGAGGGATATACACACATAGACCCTGGAAGCTTTGGCATAAATGTCTGGGCAGACAGGATTCAGTGGGCCATTACCAAGGAGGGGGATGTGTTCTCTTGTATTCCAGCTTTGCAGCCTTCTGGGTCCTTTGCGCCCTATTAAGTGAAAGGGGATTGGGGCCGTTTGACCTTGTTCCAAGGTCTATACATAAGGTGAGCAGCATTCCTGTGGGTGATCGGTGATCGGTACTTGTCAAAGTCATCGTTGAACTTCTCAGATTGCAGCTGTATATCAACGTTGAACTTTATTCATTTTTGGGACACTCATATTCAACAAGTTTCTTGCCACATATTTTGTGCACTTTTTTTAGAAAGATTTCATGTATGGATGTGAATTTATATAATTTATAATTGGATTATGTGACACATATTAATTAGAGAATATTTTCGTACACATTGTTTAAAGAGATATAGCATGGCACATTGTTTAATAATTTCTGATTTTTGAGCACGGTGTGGTGTGTTTATTTACTATTTTGCTATGTATTTGGTGAATGAGCAGGGGTAACAACTACTCCTTACTCATTCATGAGGGGGGGCAGGGATCCTGGTACCCCTTTATGGGGTACCCAGATTCAGGTAAGCCCCAGCACCTGCAGACCCCCACAACCATCAGGGGTTTTGGGGAAGAGGCCCTTGTCCTCATCGAGGGGTCCCTGGCAAAGCAACGTCCCCATGTTGAGGACATGTGGCCTGGTATGGCGCAGGGGTGGCAGCACGATCGCCCCCCTCCCATTTCCTGCTCTGCCTGGCTGCTGCTTGGATCAAGGTTCTGGCAAGTGATTTTGGGGGGGAACCCGCGCTTTTTTTGGTTTGTATTTTTGGCTTTGGGGTCCCCCTAAGATTGTTTCAGACCTCACAGGTCTGGTGTGGATTTTGAGTTTTGAATTTAACACCTTTCAGTTCATTTCAGTTAGTTTCTGAAAATTTGGATGCATCCAGTACTGCAAAATTCGTATTAGTTCAGTTCCATTCAGAAATTTGGATGCAATGGAATGTCTGAATATGCTGATACTCATCCGAATTTCAAATAGGCACAAAATAAATCTAACAGTCTAAGTCTACTAGTGACAGTTCACCTAGTGCCTGTATCTTGGTTAAAGCCTTCTGCCATCTTCCAGTGATCCACTCCATGATAGGCAGATTCAAGTATAAGTTTTAGATACAGAAGGCACTACCAATGCCCTAAACTACCGTATATACTCGAGTATAAGCCGTCCTGAATATAAGCCGAGGTACCTAATTTTACCACAAAAAACTGGGAAAAAATATTGACACGAGTATAAGCCTAGGGTGGGAAATGAGGCAGCTACTGGTAAATGTACAAAATGAAGATAGATACCAATAAAATTACATGAATATTTATTTAAAAGAAAAAAAATAACCTAGCTCTGTAAGTGGAAAAGGGGGTACAGGGCTACATATCATGTACTACGGATCATTTAACCCATTCATATTAGCAGAGGATAATTGTAAATCTATTGTTCAGTGCATTCTATATGTAGTATATATGACATGTACATATAGAGTGCCTGCAGCAATACATTTACAAGGATCATCTGCTAACATGAATGGGTTAAATGATCCATAGTACAGGGCTACATACAGATCATTTAATACATTCATGTTAGTATAATTGTAAATGTATTGTCTGCACTGTATTAGCCGTATATACTCTGTATAGAGTATATACGGCTAATACAGTGCAGACAATACATAAATGATTAATAAATCTGCCCCCCAAATCTGTAAAAATGGGCTGAAAAACTCGGCTTATACTCGAGTATATACGGTAGACCTTTTCTTATCCGAAGAATATTAAATGTGTATGATTTTTCCTAGGAACTACACCTGCTGGTGTCCATCAGCATACACATCTTCCTGCCTGCTCTAGTTGCTAAAAGCCAGGCAGTGAGATGTGTATGGCCACACACATAATGTCACTGGTTGTTTGGCGGGACGCCGGCCAGAGCGTCCCTGGTTGCTAAGAGTTGGAAGGGGGGATCGGTATGGGACAGGGGTGGGGAGAGAAAAAAAAATTAATCTTTCTCTGTGGATCAGCAAACTTTCTCTGTACCACAGAGTGGCTCCTCCCCTTCAAGTGGCGCCCAGGGCATGTGCCATATGTGCCATAACTTGGATACATCACTGTAAAGAATGCTTTATTTTTGCCATTATTTGCACAAAGTGAATGTTCACAGATATTTGCAGGGTTAATGGCCCTGCAAATGAATTTATAAATAGACCACCAAGTATGCTGCTTTGTTAAGCATGCTATCATGATAAATGAGGATTGGCATGTTTTAACTGCCATGCTGCTATGTTAAATATGTTTTATGAAGTTACATGCACTTTTGTCACTTTACCTCTAAAGAGTGCCAGAACGTAAAATTGAAGAAAAAAATTGCCTAGTAAAACATAAAATAAAAAGGCAACCTTTGCTCTCCTTCAATCTAGAAAACCTTGGTATGATTGTGGAGAATGTGATGGATGGGGAGTTTTATAACCAGACTTTGGCTTGAGCTTTAAGATGCAAACAGGGAGCACAGTCTGTTCTATACATTAGTATCTGCTCAGTGCATTTCTTTTTTATCCAGACACTGTTGTAGTGTACTTTAAACTACTTTGCCCCCCTAGCTTACCTTTGTGACTAATATGGTTGAATTAGAATAAAAAATTCACACTGGACAGGGTTCAGGAAATACAATGGCACTGACCTTCTATTGGCCCTGTGAGGTGGTCTGTGTGTGTTGTGTATTGCAGCAAGCAAAGACTAAGGTGTATGTAGTACGTTTTTCTGATTTAGCACAGATGCAATGTTTTTAGAAACAATAACAGCTCACTGATTGTTTTCACTTTTTGTCTATAATTGCTCTGAAATTGAGTAGGTTGGGGATTTGGGGAATACATTGTGAAAACAATTTTATTTAGAAAGGCATGGTAGAGAAATTATTACCAGCACAGTGCACCAAAGTGGCACTGGGGAAATAGAAAGTGACTGGGAATCAGTTTTCTTGGAGTAGGCATTCCTCTAGTAGTGCTGTCTAGAGAGTTCTGTTATATGTCTTCCTGTGTTATTACCTTGTTTTACTGCACATATTATTGAAGTTTTCTCAAATGTCACTGTAGTAAATGTTAATTTTTATAATGCTGGCAAAATATTCTAGAAACATGAAAGATAGGCACGTGCACCTTATACCTCTTCCATACTTGGAAAAAAAAATCTCATAAAGAATTGCTTACTAGTTACTTTCAAGACAGGAAAAAAACAACAGCTTGGCTTTTCCACGCTTCATGACTAGCTTACACTAGGAAAAACTTTATTTGATTAAATAAACATTTAGAGCATGAAAATACACCAAGGAAACAAATTTAATCAATGAGGCATGTTATTTTTTAAAGAGCGATACTTATTTGCACACTGACTTTTAGCAACCATTTCTTTTCTACCCAGAAGGAAAAAGCAATTCTGGAAGGAACTATGTTATGCTTCTGTGGCCACAGGGATTAGAAGCAGTACTTGCTTTTATGAGCTAGTGAAAAATGTATAAGGCAACCAAATCTAGGATCCTAATACATTCATGAAATAAGTTCACCTTAGTTAGTGGTCTGGCCCTCGTGACCTCTTGTTATCTAAGATATATACCATATTGTGGCATTTTTACCTGGAATGGCATGTTTACTGTAAAATCCATTAATTAAATATGTTTCCTTGTTCAATAACGGTGTTGTATTCCCTCCTCTAGGAAGATAGCTGTAAACCAGGATTAATAATCTAATTTAATAGTGTAGTTCTTTGGTACAATAGGAATATCTGTTATGTGCAGCAGTTTCTCATGATTACTGTGCCTGGAAATCTTATTGCCGTGAGGTGTGTCGCACGAAGGTTACTTAAAGATGCTCATACACAGGCTAATTATTGGAAAGATTAGACTGCTTTGACCTACTCTGTACTTACTTGTTCAGGCATAGAACAAGAATGTCTCCTGCACAAAATCAACGTTTGTCTGGTTAACAAGTCGGCTGGAAAATCATGACCACATTTGGCCATGTGCGCAGTCATTACACTAATGTCTAATGTGCCAGATGTCCAGATCTTCAAAGCGTAAATTAGGGCAAAATATATATATATAAAAAAAAAAGGAAAACATATTAAGTAAATCTCTGAAATACATGCACCCCCTCCTCTCCTCATCTACATAAAATAAGCTTGTGGTGTTCTGTAGCCTGGTAGGGGAGAACTGACAACATTGCGTGCAGAGGCAGCATTGTTGGCTCAAACAAGTAAGGAGCCCACTAGATTTCTGGCAGGATCAACAAGTATTTTCCTCTAAAATACACTTTAACCTTGTTGCTGCTGCAGTAAGGCAGCAGTGCCCTGTAAGCAGATTCCCAGCTGCTACCGCAGCCGGGAGTTTGCTTACATGTGTAAAGCTGACTGTGTCACGAAGGTCCAGTTAGTGAGAACAGTACAAGTGTGAGAGCATATGCACATGGGCAGCGATATGGCAGCAAGATTGTGCATAGTCTTGCACATAGAATTGAACGCTTCCACAGCATTGCATTACAAACCATGGTTCAAGACGGGCTATTTAAGACTAAACTCTGCATGTGTCCAGTGCTGAGAGATGGTCAGCAGTACTGTGTGGCACGTGGAACAGTGTGCTGAATGAAGCTGGAAGGGATGAGCTTTCCATCACTTCTGGTTTCAGAGCTTTTATTCCCCTGGCCACTGTGGTTGGGGATAAAGCTGATCAAGCATGATCTGTGCTTAATCAGCTTCACTGGAGTACAGAGGTGATAACAATATAGTTAAGCAAAAAAAACTAAGTTAAATAAAATAAATACAAAAAATACAACAACAAAAAACAAAATTAAAAAAGTCCCCCCACATACACATAAATGCAAACTTCCTTCAGATGCACTTACATACAAAAATTAGGATTGCTCCCCATATGTTGGGTATCAATGTGAACACCACAGTGAGAGCAATAATACTAGAGCCATTATTCAGTGCTGTCTCTAAACTGATGATCTGTGAAGGCTTTTAAAATGTCACCTTTGGACAATTTGGGGTACCATAGTTTTTTTGCCATTTATGGGCGCGTGCAATTTTGAAGCTCGTTTGATATGTATATACTTGGTGCAACCTTATCTTTTATATTTTACCAATAACATGGGTAATATATTGTGTGTATGTCTACTAGAATTAAGTAATCTTCAGACCTGAAATGTGTATTTTAACATGCGTGCAAAAAAACGCAAGAAAGTTCCTTTGCAGAGAAAGGGTTGAACTGTGCACATATTTTTGTGAATTAGTATTAAGAAGCTGTATGTCGTATTTTCTCAAATGTAACACTATTATTGTTAGAGTCTGGTCCCTCTTAGTTGATCATTCTTTTAGAGTTAGTCACATCATCTTGTAAAATTTGATGTGCTGGACTAGAGACTGTTCTTAGCCTATTATTACACTCTGGTCACTGTCTGGAGATGTGTATTTATTTATATATCTTTTAAAATACTTTTATACCAGATATTATTGACAGGTAGAAGTCAATCTATAGCCCCACCAAGCACTGATGGCAATCAGAAGGGTCATATAGTCTGCCTCATCTCCTGTCTTCTATTAACGGACCACTTCACTAACCTTTTTTGATATTTGTATTTATGGAACTTAATAGCATATAAGTGCTTTGTGATAAATATGCCTTACAAAATAATCCTGTCTTTGCAATGTGGGTGCTTTTAGCCAAGTTTACTTGCCAATAGAAAATGTTCCTGCTTTGTACCTTTTCATGTTGTGGTTTCCTCCTTTTTTGTGAAAAGAAAGATAAAAACAATGTTCCGTGGGAGCACTGTGTACTTCCAATAATAGCCTTTTTGTGCCATCTTTAATTGAGTGTTTCCACTAGTAAGGAGCCCCTGTTTAGTTGATGTTGTTTTCTCTGACAGGCAAGAACTGGTAACATTTTGTATTTTGTATTCACTCCTCCATTCTGCATAGGGTATCTATGCAAGATCATACTGATCCATTTTGCCACCTGAGGCCAGGGGGGGTGGGGTTGTAGTGCTGGATGTGCATGCACGTAGTTTGTGTGTGTGTGTGGGGGGGGGGGGGCAGGACGGAATAAGGCACC
>NW_017306465.1:178097-183910 GCF_000935625.1 Nanorana parkeri | reverse complement strand
GGGTCGTTGGTGGGCCGGAAGGGGGGCATGCAGGAATAACGCCACTGCCACAGTGATGTCACTGGTTGCCAAAAGCTGGGTGGGAAGCCAGCCAGAGGGTCCCAGGTTGCTGAGAACTGGATGGGGAGATGTGTACGGCCCTTACACATCTCCCCACTCGGTTCTTTGCAACCTGGGATGCTCTGGCCGGCCATTCCTCTCTGCCTGCCACCCCCCTAAGTGACCCTAAGAAATGCTGCCTGAGGCAACAGCCTCAGGCTTCCTTATTATAGGCACAGCCTTGTGTCTATGGGCACTGCTACATTAGGAAATAATAGGCCATTTGCTACAAAATGCTAGCTTAATCTACAGTACTTTCCATTAAAAGAGGTTTACAATGGTATCTGCTTATCTGAATTATGCAGGATTCCTCAGATATTAGAATCATCATTCAATCCTGCCAACCTCATCTCAATCCACAGACCATCTTATGTTTATGAATACTTTAGGCAAGATTTAAAACTAATAAATTAGATCCCTTAAATTTCACAACTATAGCACATATTGCGATTTCCTTGTTTGTTTCAAACTATATTTAGCAGGTAATAAGAATGAAAAAAGGTTTAATGAGATGCGGCTCATATAAAACAATAATTCAATCAATTAAAGTAAAGCTAAAGCCAAATATTTATCCTAACTTTGGATAGGGTTAAACCTCTGTCAAGTTTTTACTTTTTTCCAAAATACTAGGATACATAGAGAGAGGGAATACATCTCCCAAGGGGGTGGGGGTTACAAACAGCAATGGAATTTATGACCAGGGTACTGACTCTTCCCTACGCTATCCAAAATTAAAAAAAAGGGCTTTAGATCAGGGAAGCACTGGGCTGTGGGACATAATAAGATTTGTTGGTCTGCTAATGTAAAAGATTCAGCAGTTATCTACATTCTGCATTTCATTCAAATTTGCCAAAAATATTTAAGCATGTACAATAAATAATTCAGCTAGCTAGCTGGTAAATGTGTGCATCCTAACCTAGGGAAGGTTTTCATTTATTATACATGATATTAGGTAAAAGTGTGTAGCAATTCTTATTCTGCTTTTATGCAGTCTACCTATCAGTGCTGCAACACATTGTGTGGCTCCATTTAATAACTACAGCAGGGCTCTCCAGGGCATGCATTGTTTTTTCATAATCGTGTGTCTCGGGTGTTTGAGTTTAAACAATTATAAAATGTAAATGTACATTACATCATAAATCAGAGGTTGGCTTCAAGGAATAGCCATACAAAGAACAAACTGTATAATTTAATTTAGCGTTATTTGAAAAAAACTGAAAAGGAATTCAGTATTGTGCTAGTTGATTAATAAGATGTGCCATAAAATTGGAAGTATGACATAAATGTATCACAGACTTTTTAAATGGTAAGATGTCACAATTTTTTATTAATTTTAAATTTTCCACTGCTTACTACTTTGGAAGAGAGCATACCTCTAAAGTAAGCGCAGCTTGTCAAGAGAACTAGAAGTACCTTTGGACATTAAAAGACTAATGACATATCCTACCCATTTCCACATGACATGTAGTGTTTACTTGGAGTATCCACCCAGGGAAGCAATGGAGCTGAACAAGAATGGTAGTGGCTCAATACACTTTTTATACTTAGGATCCTGGGGAGCACCACAGAAGGGGTGTGCAATATGGGCTCCCTTTGATGCTTGTGCCATGTACTGTGTATATACCCAACCAATCCAACCAGCCCAAAGACTCAGTGTTAATCGAACCTGAACGTTTATCTAGTTTTAGAACGTGTAGAGATCAGTTTGTTCCTGTACCAGATTTTTATAATTGTGTGCCCTTCCTGCAGATTCCTCTTCAGTTTTAGACTTGTGCACCGTCAAAAAATTTGTTCCGTTTCGTTTCTTCCGTTTTGGAACATCCGTTATTTCGTATTTTGTAATTCGTGTCCGAAACTCAATTCGGATTCGTACGAAATACGAATTTTCGTTAGTTTCGACACATTTTCGTAACTGTACGAACATTCGTTATGATGAAGTTAAAAAGCAAAAATACGTTTGTTAATATTGGAGTCGATGTGGTAGTTGTTTTTTTATCCGAAATACGAATTCCGTTTCCGAATTTCGTATTTCGGATAAAAAGAAACTACCATCAACTCCAATATAAATGTACTTTGCTTTTTAACTTCAATATAACGAATGTTCGTAATGGAACGAAAATACATCAACGGAATTTCGTATTTCCTGCCTGTATTGTAATGCAACTGTCAGCAGCAGAAGAGAAAACCTCTGATTGGTCAACCAAACGAAATACGAATTCCGTTAACGGATTCCGTATCCGAATTTCGGATTTCGGATTTAAAAAAAAACTACCATCAACTCCAGTATATTAACAAATGTACTTTGCTTTTTAACTTCAATATAACGAATGTTCGTAACGGAACGAAAATACGTCAACGGAATTTCGTATTTCCTGCCTGTGTATTGTAATGCAACCCTCAGCAGCAGCAGATCCGTATTTCGGATTAAAAAAAAATCTTGTCATGTTGTTTAACCTCATTTACATTCGGATTTCGGATGCTTCCGAATTTATGAATTTCAGGAAAATTCGTACGAATTTCGATTCGTAACGAAACGAATCGCACATGTCTATTCAGTTTGTGTCCAAGAAACCCGACAGGAAATGAGAGGAGACTTCTAACTTTGACAGTTGCCACTGGAACATATGTTCCCTTTGTGAGATTTCTACTCCACTCCTGTTCCCAAGTTCTATCCCTTCCTAAATCCTGATCCAAAACTAGAAAAAGCACAATGTATAGCAAAAATTTTAATGTATTGGGGTCACTTAATCTTACCAGCTCACACAGTTCAACCTCAAAAAGCAGTTGGACCCTGTTCAGTTTCTAATATTCTTGGCAAAATGAGGTCAGATCACAAAATACAAATGTTCCCATAGAGATTGAATACATTTGATAATTACAGTGTATATCAGGATCAAGCAGATCCAGCAACTGAAGTCTAAAAGCTCTCAATGATACCCAAGCTCAGCACAAGTAGAAATAAATAAATAGTCAAAAAGACAACGACCTTTGAGTATTACTGTCAGTTTTAGGTGTTTACATTTTGGATTTTTAGGTTAAGAGTAAGGTGTTAGGGGGAGTTAAGATTAGGGTCCTTTAAGGGTTAGGTTATTTTTTAGGGCTTTAGGTTTTTCCTAGGCTTCGATCAAGTTAAAATGTCAGGGATTTTGGGGACTACTTTTTGCTCTTTTTCCAGAGATTAACTTCCCCATGCCAAACACTACCCCCTCTGGGTTTTCGGCTCTGAAAGCTAATGTAGCTCTTCGGACCCCCCATATGTTTATCTCCATGCTCCTAGAGTCATACACATGCTGCATACCTCCTAATACTCTGTCCGAATTCACTTTTCCAGTGTGCTTCATGGAGTGGTTAATTGAAAAACTAAAAGAAAAATATAAAAGGCTATTAGAAGTATCGCTTTGTTCCTACACACAAATATTACAGTTCTTACAGTGGTAGATAGATATCCATATTTAGAGAAGGCAAAAAGATTAATTAACATCTAATCTTTTTATGCTAATTATCCTAGTATTCCACATGATAAAATATAATTAATATCAATCTCTTGTCAAGAAATGTTTAAGTAGCCTCTCAGCAAAGCAATTAACATTGAGATGACCAACAATTAAAACATGAGAATATTTTTGTTATTAGATAATATTGTGTCACAAACCCAGTGGACAGCCAGTTTAAGGTGGGAAACATCTTGACAAGCACAGGGCAGTACATTTTCTGTTGGAATACTGAACCCTAGGTGTGTCTGATAGAATTTAAAGTGGTACTCAAGCCAAAATGCATGTTTTTCCCGAGTTTTGTATTTTAACATTTACTCCCACTGACAACTGTAAAATGTTATATTTCCCCTCACTTTCTACTCACCATGATTGAAAGAATCTGTTCAACAGAGACACAGCAATGTTTTATACTCCTATTTAAAACTGTAAAAATAGTTTTGACTGTAATGCCACTTTCAAATTGTTATTGTACCCTGAAATTAAAGCCCTATTGCATTTTAAGACTTTGCAATTATTACTATTAAACTGATTCCCCATTATTTGGGTGAGGCTGGAGCATTAGGCTGCATTATTGTAGACAGATGTCCAAAATTTCCAGGAAACACAGCACCCCCACGATTTCCAGTGAAAGTTTTAACCTACAGCTGACACACTGATGGGATGACTGCCCACTTGTAGGCAACAGTGGCACAACATCCTACCTGCAAAGTCCCTTAAATAAGAGGGGGCTCAAATAAAGCAGATATTTCCAGTGAAGATAGTTAGTTTTAACCTACAGCTGACACACTGGCAGGATGACTGCCCACTTGCGTACCACTTGTAGGCAACAGTGGTACTACCTCCTACCTCTAAAGTCCCGTAAATAAGAGGGGGCTCAAATAAAGCAGATATACTCACCTGATCCTCTGTCTTTCTGGACTGCTACACCATTCCACACAGCCTCTTCTCCCATGGGCTCTGGCAGTCCAAGGACCGCTTATATCATCAAATCTGATGCAGGTCCATTGACCTGCATCAGATGTGAGGATGTCAAGGGACATTCCATAGCCAGAGCTGAGGAGAAAAGAGGTGAGCTCTGACTTCCATGAGACTGAGGATCTGGTGAGTAAGTCTGCTTTATTTGAGCCCCCTAGAGAAAACGAGCGCATAACCCTTGCTGTGCAGGTTAGCCCCACTGCAAGGGTAAGTTGTTTTTTTGTACCCGAATGCTGATATCAAAAAATTATCAAAGGAAACCATTATATTGGCCTGAATAAGCTGTAACACCAGGTTCTACAAAAAGCAGTTCAAATAGCTGTGACATGTCTTGACAAAGTATGAGAACCAGCCATAGAACTATAAATAGGAGAATCAGACACTCCTATAATAATAGGACACATTTCTGATATAATACTAATGATACTGATAATGCACTGAAACATTGACATCTTTTTTGGACTTTTTTCAATGAAAAAAACAAAACGGAAACGAATTTAAAGAGTAGCTAATGGGAAGAAAACCATTTTCGTCCGTTACTCCATTTTCGTCAACGAAATAAAACAAAAACAAAACCAATAATGAGAATCGTTGTCAACTGCAGTGGTCTGTGTCCCTTTCAATCCCTGCCTGTATCAACAGAGGCAGCAGGAACACAGACAGCTGCAGCTGGCATCAGCGGGGAGGAGAGATCGCTGTGCCTCTGCTTTTCCCTGCTGCCCTCCGTATCTGCGCTGCCACCAGTGTCTCCTCTTCCCCCGGCCCGTTCGGTGTCTCTTTCCACGACCAGTTCCGTTCCTCCTCAGCTTCGCCCAGTTCTTCCTCCGCCCCGCCCTGTTCCACCTCTGCCCCACCCCTGTGCCTCCTCTGCATCTACAGGCTGGGGGCCATACCCAGCCTGGTATTGGATATTTTAAAATGCAATAGCAGGCTGGCTATTGCACCTGCCCACTACCTGCTGTCAATCAGCAGAGGAGGACCTGATCGAGAAATTTGTCCTTCAGTTCCCTCCTCTGCTGATTGACAGCAGGCAGTAGGCGGGTACAATAGCCAGCCTGGTATTGGTTATTGCAATTTAAAATAACCGATAACAGGCAGGCTATTGCTCCCAGCCACTGCCTGCTGTTTTGACATTCAGCTGCCTCAGCAGCTGGATCCAGTCAAGGGGAAAGGTGACACTAGGGGTCCAAAAGACCCCTAATGTCACCTTAAAGAGAACTTGTCACCTCCAATGTGCCATCACAA
>NW_017306465.1:159399-178087 GCF_000935625.1 Nanorana parkeri | reverse complement strand
TAAAATGCACCTAAAAATAAAAATGAATTTCCGTCAAAAGACTAAGGGGTCTATTCACAAAGCTGCCGAAGGCAGCCGTGGAAATAACTGACCCGAAATGAAGTTGGCCGAACATGCTCAGCATGTTCGGCCGACCCGAAGTGCAGAAGGAGTTCGAATCCACCACTGTGGTACCGAGCAGAATAGAAAAACAGTTAAAAAACTAGAAAAAAATAGAAAACAATTGGGCGGAGCTAGCAGTGACAGCTAGCTCTGCCCAACTGTTTTCTATTGGCCGGGACCAGCTGTCATTACAATGAGAGCTTGTTGGAGCCGGTGGTGGTATCAAAGCCGGCTCTGCTGATTTTTCATGGTACTGACAGATCAGCTTCCCCTGGTTACCAGGTATCCAGGGGGTGCTGCACTGTCAGTACCATGAGAGCTCAGCAGAGTCCGGGTCTCTGCTAAGCTCTCATTGTAATGCAGGGGGGAGAGAGCCCCCCATGAAATGATGGCAGATAGCAGAGGAAGCAATAGCTTCTTTGCTATCTGCAAGTTCTTTCTTTAGTATTCTGACAGCTGCTGCCGTCAGAATAATAAAAAAAAACAGCACAGGAAAGCATAGCTAGATTCCTATTGGCTATTTCAATGTGCAATATCTAATAGCAAGCTGGCGATTGCATCCGCCCTCTGCTGCTGCCAATCACTAGAAGAGGACCTGATGGAGAACTTCAGGTCCCCTCTGCTGATTGACAGCAGCAGTGGGCGGGTGCAATAGCTAGTTTGCTATTGCAAAGTGAAATAGCCAATAGGAATGTAGCTATGCATTCCTATGCTGTTTTTTTCCCCTGACTGACCGGAAAAAAAACAGAGCAGGGAAAGGTTTACTCTGCTCGATCGAGCAGAGTAAACCTTTCCAGGAGAAAGTGTTTCTCTCACTGGGGGACGGGAGCTGCTATCTAATAGCCGGAGACTCCCCGAGCGTCTGGGAGAGTAATGTCAGATCAGCCTCCCTGATTACCTGGTATCCAGGAACGCTGATCTGTCTCTGCTAGTGGCCGGTGCCAGCCGTGAGATAACGGTTGGCTCCGCCCAGCTGTCGGTAGTAGGCTGTCGGCCAGCTTCGGCTTTCACCTCGGCTCATTCGAGCCAAGGCATATGCGTTCGGCCCGACTGAGCCGCTCGGCCAACTTCGGGAGCTGTACAGGCTATAGTGAATAGCCCGTACAGCAGCCCTTCGGTTCTACTGAACCAAAGGGGTCCTGGGGCCAAAGCTAGCTGAAGGATCAGCCGAAGCTAAGGCTAGATCTTTCGGCAGCTTTGTGAATAGACCCCTAAGACTAAAACGAAAATGAAATTTGGTGCCAAAATTAACACTGCGTTTAACACAGAAAATGTATTAATATACTGATACTTTTGGAGGGCAATTGGTGGACCATGAAAAAAATGGACCATGGGATGTCAGCACTTTATATTTTGTGTTCATGTGTGTGCATGCGTGTATATATGGGTATACAGTATATGTATGTAACTGCTCATGCTGTAATTCATGTGTCTGCGATTAACTGAAACACCAGTTTTCACGCCAACATAATCAATAAAAAAGGTTCGTTGTTTCTTCTTATTTGATGCTTCTTTATTGTAGTAAATCTTACTACAAAGCACTGCTAAAATTATATATTTATGTATAAAAGTCTATTGAAGCTGTTTGGTATACACAATAAGTATCCTCCATGTCAACAACATTCAAGAACAAGGACATTCTATCATATAATTCCTAATTGCTTGTTTCTTCTTTTATTCATGGCATTTATCAAATGCTAATACAACATAACAATTAACAAATCCAGACAAAACGTTTTTAAAAAGCATGTGATTCTGAGAGTAAATTCAATAAAAAGAATGGCCTTGTCATGTGTATGAACCATTAAAATGTTAACAAAAATTACATTGTAATTGTCATAAAGCCAAAGTCCACTTTAAAAAATAAATGCACACATACTTTATAAAGCACTGCAGAATAGTACTATCAGCTATAGAGGACTACAAATCCCAGCAATACTTTATACCGCAATGCAGAATACTATGAAGCTACATACTTTGGGGTCTATTCACAAAGCTGCCGAGGGCAGCCGAGTGAATGACCGATCAGAAGTGAAGTCCAGGGACGCTGATCTCTCTGAAAGTGGCCGGAGCCAGCCGTAAGATCACGGCTGGCTCCGCCCAGCTGTCAGAAGCAGGCTGTCGGCCAGCTTCGTCTTTCAGCACGGCTCAGCGCTCGACTGAGCCGCTCGGCCGTGATCGGGAGCTGTAAGGGCTATTGTGAATAGCCCGTACAGCACCCCCTCGGTTCTCCTGAACCGAAGGGGTCCTGGTGCCGAAGCTAGCCGAAGGATCGGCCGAAGCTACTGCCAGATCCTTCGGCAGCTTTGTGAATAGACCCCTTTGTGTTGCTCCGGGTTCACGGCCTGATGTCTCCAGGGTCTCAGGAGGGCTGAGTGGGGTTTCAGGGGGCTGTGCAGGCTTTCACAAGGCTGTTTAGGCTCTAAGGTGGCCAGTAGGGACTCTGGGTGGTCAGTAGGGGCTCTGGGTGGTCATTGCAGGATCTGGGTGGTCTGTGCAGGCTCTGGGTGGTCATTGTGGGCTTCGGGTGGTCAGCGCAGGCTCTGGGTGGTCAGTGCAGGCTCTGGGTGGTCAGTGTGAGCTCTGAGTGGTCAGTGTGAGCTCTGAGTGGTCAGAGCGGGCTCTGGGTGGCTAGTGCGGGCTTTGGGTGGTTAGTGCCGGCTTTGGGTGGTTAGTGTCGGCTTTGGGTGGTTAGTACGGGCTTTGGGTGGTCAGTGCGGGCTTTGGGTAATCAGTGCAGGCTTTGGGTGGTTAGTGCCGGCTTTGGGTGGTTAGTGCCGGCTTTGGGTGGTTAGTACGGGCTTTGGGTGGTCAGTGCGGGCTTTGGGTAATCAGTGCAGGCTTTGGGTGGTTAGTGCCGGCTTTGGGTGGTTAGTGCCGGCTTTGGGTGGTTAGTACGGGCTTTGGGTGGTCAGTGCGGGCTTTGGGTAATCAGTGCGGGCTCTGTGTGGTTAGTGCAGGCGCTGGATGGTCAGTGTAGGCTTTGGGTGGTTAGTGTGGGCTCTGGGTGGTCAGTGCAGGCTCTGGGTGGTCAGTGCAGGCTCTGGGTGGTCAGTGCGGACTTCGGGTGGTCTGTACGGGCTCTGGGTGGTCAGTAGGAGCTCTGGGTGGTCAGTGTGGGCTCACCAGGTATGCCAGGAGTGGGGGTGCGGCTCTGTATTTAGGCGGTGACTGGCCACAATCAGGCAATGGCGGCCCTTTATTCAGACAACTTAGAGGGCCAATCGCTGGGGCCTCTCGGGACCCTAGTGAGGAGCGAGCAGTCATCAATTATGAATGAATAGAGGGTTGCCGCTGCCTGATTGCAACCGGTCACTGACCCGGATACCGAGGCAATCAGGGTCGACTGGGCCTATTTGCAGGAGAGGGCCTGGATCGGCAGCTCCACCCATCTAAGCTGTACTAAAGACACCGGCTGGATTTCCCTGAGACAGGCTGTATAAATGGAAATTAATCATGCATTTTAATCAAATAAATGTATTCCATGATCTCTAAAAGCTCCTTAGGATATTGTCTTTTCCAACACATTTCACTGTTTGCTTTAAGAACTTTGTTACCTCCCTAACGCTGGAATGTATACTAAAGCTGAACTCTTGCCTGGATATTAAAATTATTCTTATCTACAAATTGTCGTGGTATTGGAAGATCCATAAGTTTATTCCTAACTGTTGATTTGTGCTTTACTATACAATTGTGTTTGACCATGATCTGCTTGAATATCACCTCAGCATATGTCAACACGTTCATGGACTGACACATCTACATATGTCTTTAGCTGTGATTTGTTTACCAACCATTGTTTGACCAGGCGGTGATGACTCAAAGATGAAATATTTGTCATACCACAGGGAGGCACTGAGTCCTTCCAAAGATTTCAGTCCACTTCAATCACCAGCAGAAATAAGATTTTTCATCTATGACAGGTAAATCAAAAGCATTTTTAAAAAAAATACTTTGATCAAGGTGAAAGAGGGGAACCTTTTTCAGATTTATACACGATCCAACAGACAGGAATAAGCTGTTAACAATTTCACTTTCCTGTGATGAAGAGATTTATATGACAAAGCCAATTTATGTCACAAAGTGAGTGATGTTACCACGATTACACACTATCCACAATAGCAATAAACTAATGTATAGACACAATCCATAGAAATTAGTAAAGGTTGAGCCCTGTTGTGTGATTTCTACCATACACAGAGATCTGCTGGTCAAGAAAAGTTACCCAACAGCATTTAGGATACCAATTTGGGTATCTTTTTTACACAGCATGACATAAAAGGATTTTTAGAAACACTTGGAGCTTGGTATCTCAGAATAGAAGCTTTTTCCTGTTATCATCATATTATAAGCATGCATAAACAACAGAACTGAATAGCATACTGCCTTGGATGTATCTGGTACATGATACCACTAGGCTAGCACATCAAACATGATGAAGCCAAGTCATCCAGCTTTAAAGTCACTCACATAAAAATCCTCTATTTACAGGTTTTGATCCAGTTGGGGTCTCAAGCTTAGCAGCATATATTGTTCATAAGGATTTTAATTTTAGTGACCCAGAACGTGAGATGGCATTTGGCTACATAGTACCCAATAGGCTGTCTAATTTGCAAGAGAATTTTCCTTTAGCTTGGTGAAAGAGTTGAAGCTCTGCTGACTTCCATCATCCAATTATGTGCAAGGAAAATAACATTTTTTTTTTTTTTTTGCTTGCACATGATTGGATAATAAAAATCAACAGTGCTTCACTACATGCACTAAGCTAAGGGAACCTTCCCTAGAAAAGTGAAACTCCCCTTGCAAAGTAAACAGCCTATTTTCCTTAAGTAAATCACCCCGAATGTGCTTGTTATTCTATGATTATTCAATTTCATGTGACAGAGGTTTTTGCACTGTGCACATTGGAGTGCCAAAAGCTGAGGTTAACTGGTCTTTGGAGTGCCTTTGGTGGACGGTAAGTGATATTCTTACTTTCGCTGACATGGTAATGTAATAGCAATCCATATCTACATCTACATCTACAAAAGGATAAAGTATTGGAAAACAAAGACACATTTACTTGTGATATTTATTACATTTATGTCTTTTAGAATGCAGGGGTGTCCCTAGCCTTTCCCCTGCCTGATACGACAGGTGTTGGCGGTGCACCTTTCGGCACGAGGGGAGGGGAAGGTCCCCTCAACCAGGGGTGATGGCTTGTGCATCATACGGCTCTGGCGTGCATCCCACCCAGTGCACTGATGTCACTGTTTGCCAGGAGCTGGGATGCCAGCCAGAGAGTCCTGCTTAGCTCCTGACAACCAGGTGATATCCGTTTCGATCAGCTGGAGATCCGTCCACAGAGATCCCCTCCTGATTGGAACGTGTGAAATGAGCCTTACAATGCTGATGTTATACCAGGACAGTATATGACGTGACTTTAGAACTCCTTTACAGGGACATTATGATACATTTGGCTTTGATAAAACATTTATAAATTCTGATTAATTGTGGCATTACATTTTTACAGTTCATCCCTGGAACACTGTGCCTCTGAAGTGTCAGCCCAGTGTTGTTACAATGCATTCCTATTAGCTCATTTAGAAGTATCTGTCGGCACTCAATGATTACAATGTATTTTCATGTATTTCCACTTAGCTCATTAGTGACTTCATGTGAAGAATTACAATGTTTCTTTGGTGAATCTTTGTTGTAGTGTGGGGAGCTGCTCACATGACATGGCTTTTCTAATATGTACTTGCTGGCCAAATCAGCTGTTAGTTCAAGCACTTTATTTGAACCTGTTAATAGTTCCATTGTATCAGCACATGATAAAAGTCACAAGATACCGACGAAGAGAAAAGTAATGTGACTGCGAGTAATTGGATTTCTGCAGCTCTCTGTCTCACGTTAGCATTTATGTATATCAATATTTTATATTTATATTTACTGTATATCTTTGTCTATACTGTTTTCTCATGTCTAATTATTTGTCTAGATTTATTCTAATATCTCATGTCTGATTCTTCTAGATTTATATATATGTCTATACTGATATCTCATGTCTAATTCTATATCTAGATGTATTCTAATATCTCATGTCTAATTATATATCTAGATTTAAATCTATGTATATACTGATATCTCATGTCTAATTCTATATCTAGATCTATATCTATGTCTATACTGATATCTCATGTCTAATTCTATATCTAGATCTATATCTATGTCTATACTGATATCTCATGTCTAATTATATATCTAGATTTATTCTAATATCTCATGTCTGATTTTATATGTAGATCTATATCTATGTCTATACTGATATCTCATGTCTAATTTTATATGTAGATCTACTGTATATCTATGTCTGCACTTATATCTCATGTCTAATTCTAGATCTATGTTTATACCAAAGGGGCTATGTAACTACACTTCTCTTACCTCTTTCACTGTTTGCTCTTTCTGCCTTTACTTGGTACTTTTTTTTAGATTGAACCTTTCTGACATGGTTAAATAACACCGCCCAGACAGCACTTCACCCACAGAAAACTAGCATAAAGCTACATGGACAGGATTCATTTTGGAAAAATTGCATTGACAAGAACATTGGCAGCATTGTTATAGATAATATTTTCAGCTAAATGACTGAAATAATCACCGTTAGGTTCAGAGTGTTCAACCGAAGGAAGTAAGTAAGTGACACACAAGACATATAATAAAAGGAGCTTGTGGAATGACTGCAATATTCACTGAGAACTCTCAGGCATAAAAATCAATAGGTGGCTGGCAAAGGCTCATTAACTCCATCAGTGCCGGCCAGGAAGGGTCACTAACAATTTGGGAGGCATCGCCGCAGGCCTGTCAGCTACTACAGACCGCTCTTGAGTCCTATTGATCTGGAGTCAATCTGATGTGATTTTGTCACATTGAGCTCCCTGTCGTGTAAATCCGGCATGCCGAAGAGTGTACTATTAGTAGGATTGTGGAGATGCTGCAATTAGATTTGATATGTATGACAGAAATAAACTAAGCAGTCAGATGTGGTTAACCAAACACAATTTGGCACATTTGCTTGTCATTCAATAGATACCATGTTAGTCACGACAAAAGTAACACATTTATTGATATTTGTCACAAAGCTGAAGCTATATTGTTTCATTAGTTGTATTGGCTTAGGTGTAAACAAATCAGAAAGGCATCTCATCACCTCCTGTTTGTATGATCAAGGCAGGGCAGATATATTAAATCTGATGTTACATGACAGTGTGTCAGCTTAATGTCGCCGGTAGCAGTATAATGCTGCCATTTTCTAAGGATCGTCAGTTTTCTTTGTCACAATATCAGTATGGGATTATATTTTGGGGCTGACAGATCTGATGCTGGATGCTTGGTTTAAAGCAATGTTAGGGATTAGGTTGAGAGCAGAGGGTTAAGTTTCAGCATTAGGTTTAACTTTAGTGGGCTAAATGTTAAAGCTGGCCATACATTATGTACATTTCGGATGGTTCTTCAGGAACCGGACGAAATTCGCACAGTTGGTGCCGGTGTCGGTACCCTTTTGTCTGGCATCTCTCGATCAGCTCATCAAAGGGGCTGGTTGGAAAGTCTTTGAACAAACGGTGCTGGCAGCCAATGAGTGTACAAAAGAAACAGTGGGGATTCCGCAATCAATGCTCGTAAGTGGAGGTGCACCGAAATGAAATTTTCAAAACCGAAAATAAAAAAAATGTCAGGCCGAAACCGAAAATGTTTTTTTTTTCTAACTTGTTCAAATTTTTTCAAATGTTTTATTTTTATTTTTTATTAAATATTTGTATTTTTTTTACTTTCCTGTTGGGGGCTTTGGGGAAATATTAGGGATCTAAACAGACCTCTGATATTTCCCTTTTAAAATAGAAAAAGAGATTGAGGACACAGAGTCTAAAGTCTCTGATCTGTCACAGGAGGCTGAGCGGCGCGGGAGGAGAGATACCGGCTGCTCACATTGCTCTCCTCCCCCTCACCGCTCAGCCTCCTGCGAAGTTTCTCTCCTCCCCGCTAGATGCTGCGCTGTGTCAGAGGGGACCTATAAAAGTAGTTCTTGCACATCGATCTTCATGGTGGGATGCACAGGTATTATTTTATTGAAAGCTGAAGATTAGAAATTGTTAAAACCATAATAATCATATAGGGAATTATATATGTAAGTATGTAAACCTAAATGATGATTGATTTTCTATATTTCAATCTATCCAAGTTTGGAAATGCAGTTTAACTGTACTACTGATTTTGAGTTACAAATGGTAATCAATCAGTAAGCCTTTCAGGCAGACCCTAAATATAGTTTGAACAGCTGTTAGGAATGTCCAAAATGGGATTGAATAATGCAAAGAGTAGTTGAAGGAATATACATGACTCGGGAATATTGAAAGCCCATATTGAGAGAATGGAACTCCCTTATGCTAATGTGAATGACTTTTAAGGTAAACATCTCATAGGTTATTTTTAAGTACAAGATGGATATAAGGATGGGGCATGGTCCTTCAAATCGCACCCACACCCACACTGACACAGAGACACCTGTTAAGGACTATTTTTTTTACAGACTAAATACACTTTTTAAGCATTTTATAGACTCATGCTGTAAGATATACCATATCTTGTAATTTGTAACTTTGTAATTAAACACATTTTTGAATTTTGTGCAAGAATGGAAGCAATTTTCTCTTTTGAACTTCTTCCACCCTATGCTTCAAGATAAAAGAATATGATAAAAAAAATCATATTTCTACAGAAATATTGAAAATTACTTACTTAAAATTATTTGAACTTGTTAAAGCTTGTATGAGATTTTAATAATTGCATTCTCATATACTTAAAGCGTAAGAGCGGGAGGTTAAGGGGTTTATTTGTAAACAATTTACACAGCCTTTGGCCCTGCAAATTTCTGTGCATGCTCATTTTGTGCAGATGGATGCAAAAAACAAATGTTTATGTATTTTTAAATGTCATCATGCAATACCCCATTATTGCCACTAGATCGAGCTGAAGAGCATAGGGAATAAATACTTATCTCACCACTTGCAGTATTTGTGTTATGCATCCATTCACACAGAACAAACATTCACAGGGATTCACAGAGCCAATGGCTCTGCAAATTGTTTAGAAATAGACCCCATAGTGTTTTAAAGCAAACTCTGGCTACATATTCCAAGACAGGCCAATAGTTAGCAAATAAGGTCTACGTCATCCCTTCTTCCCATTCCTCCTTATTGGTCCATCACTATAATGAGTGACCTCATCTACAAGTAGTAAGGCATCGGAGGTGGGAGGGGGCTGCCAAGGCAAGCAACCACAAAAGCTAGTCACTATTTCCTTATCAGAGTGCACCATTTTCTAGGGTTATTTTTTTATTCGAAAACACATTTTATGCTTTTTAGGTTACATTTAAGGGTTAGCTTTATTGTTAGGATGAGAGTTTTGTGCAAGGATCAAGTTAGCTGGTAAGGGTTCAGTTTTGAGTGCTCAAGTGTATCTTCAACTAATTTTTTTTTACATTTTGGATAGAATGAAGAAAAGTTAGAGTCACTGAAGTTCTGCTTTAAAGCTGAACTCTGAGCCTAAAAACCTTCATTTAAAAAAATGCACCAATAGCCACAAATGATGTAAATCCACTTTTTGTGCACCAAATGCCTTTACAAACCTAGATATTAGCTTGTAAAAATTGTGGTGATATCATCACTGTGCTGTACATAGCCTGTGCAGAGCTCAGAGCGGTGGGAGGGGCCCAACAATCCTCCCACTACAGACTGCCTGCAGGAAACTACAAAAAGGGGCAGATACAAGACCAGGCACCCTGCACAAGGAGAACAGGAAGCTCCTTACAGGAAGCTCCTTACAGGAAGCTCCTGAACAGGGTTAAAGTTTCACACTGGATTGGTGTAGAATGTGGTTAAAGAAGAACTCCAGGCAAAAATATCAACCCTTGCAGTAGGGCTACACCTGCACTGCAAGGTTTAAGTGCTCATTTTGCCTAGGGAGCTAAATTAGCAAAGTTGTATTCACCCTAACCACAATACTAGCTGGATCCTAGAGCGGTTCCTGAAGCCTGACCAGTCTAGGAGCCAGCAAAGATCACATTTCAGGTGAGTATATCTTTGTTATTTTAGCTCCCTAGGCAAAACAAGCACTTAAACCTTGCAGTGGGACTACCCCCCGTGTTAAGATTTTATTTGCCAGGAGTTCTTCTTTAAGTATTATAATTATGAATAGTTTAGGGTTAGGGATGCTTAGGGGCTGATTTATAAATAGAAAATACCTTTGCTCATTGGTGTCGTCTAGTTGGCCAGGAGCCACTAGAATGTGATTCAGCGCTGTGAATCTCATTGGCACAGGGGAGAGCTGTGCAAATGGTTTATAACGACACTTCTATTTTATTTGTTTTTGGTGCTAAAAGCTCGGCTCTGTGAACTGCATGGTTGAGCTTTCAGGGCCAAAAACACAAACATATATTTTTATGCATATGCTCATTTTTTTGTACACTTTGTGAAAAAAAAACTTTTTTTCAACTGGATGTTCTACTGCTTTGTTTAAACACTATGCATATTTGTCTATTATCACTGAGGTCTCTGTATTAGATTCAAAGCATGGCTGAGTTTTGATTAGTATATGTGTATATGTGTCTCAAAGACAATTGTGCATACCTAAAACTTGTATGGCCGGTAATAATTTCTGTCTTTCAAGACTGAAATACTTGTACCTTGATACCCTGTGCCCAGGTGTTAAGTCTTCTTAATAAATATCTGTTGTCTCATTCTGGTGGAGAAAACTAACACATATACCTAGCACAGGCAAATGCTTAAGTGGTACCCAAGGCAAACCATGTTATAGGATTGTGTAGAATGGGAAAGGTTAAGATCATTTGTTGGCATTTTATTGTTGTCTGTGATTTTTCCCAGTTCTGTGGAATTCCTATTTTCTTTCCTGCAGTACATTCTCTATATATCACTATAGAGAGTCCACTGGGTCCATTCAACCTCCTACTCTGAACAGGAATAAACCTATGCTTTAAATTTATATATAGTTCAGCTGTGTCATTTTTTATCAGCCTATTCCACATGTTAACTTGACATTTCCTTATTTGCAGAAGTTAAATATCCATTAGCACAGGCTTTCTGGCATGAAAATTGACAGTAATTTACTGTGCCTGTAACATTAATCCGAATGCACACAGTGGCTGTGAGCTCTCTTTAGGACCTTTCTTGTTTCCTAGCCAGTTTTATCACTAGTCACTTATGTTGGAACTTTGTACAGCTAAAGCAGTTTTGGGGTTTAAATACTGGATAGAAAGGGATATAGTATTGCATATTTACTACAATCTAATCTACTTTAATTGTTCAGAGATATGACTAAAGTGGTAAACATCTGTGTATCCACATGAGTTCCTGATTTTCAAAACCATTTCAATATGTTTGTTTTGATTAAATTTGTGTTGCATGTGACAATGCATTAACGTGCTGAGTAGCAAATCAAAATCTCCATATGGCAGTGAAAACAGTCTAATATACGCTTCCTATCACAGGCAGGCAACCATTGGTGGCTAGAGCACGCTGGGAAGTATAGTTTAGCAGCAGCTGGAAAGCAACTGAATGTGTGTACCTACGTTATGTTAGTATGTCTTAGTATGATTTACAAAAATTGACTACATTTTATTATTGCTATTATTATTTTCATTATACAGGATTTTGAGAGCTTACAATCTAAAAGGGAAAGGTACTTGATACAAAAAGGTATTAATTGTGAGGATGAGCTGATGGAAGAATTGAAAGTACAGTTATTATATGGAGGTGGGATAGGCTTCCCTGAAGAGTTGAGTGTTAAAGGATTGCCTAAAGGCAGACAGAGTAGGAGATAGCCACACAGGATAGGGTAGGGAGTTCCAGAGGATAGGAGAGGTTCTGAAGAAGTCCTGGAGGCAACCATGGGAGAAGGTGATGAGATAGCTGGAGAGCAGGAGGTCTTAGGAGAAAAGAAGAGGATGGTTTGGGTGATATTTTGGGATGAATTTGGTGATGTAGCTCAGGGCAGAGTTGTGGATGGCTTTGTATGTTGTTAGCATTTGGAATTGTATTCACTGAGTGAGTGGAGGCATGTGGAGGGATTGGCAGAGGGGTGACAGACACTGAACAGTTGGTGAGGTGGATGAGTCTGGCAGCAAGATTTATGATAGACTTAATGGGGGATAGCTTGTGTAGTGGTAGGCCAAATCCAGCCAAAAAGAAAGGTAGGACAGTGTCAGCACCAATTCAGAGATGATTTGAGGATCTACAGCCGAGTGATACACAAACAAGATACATATTTGTGTTAATAAGTAAGGTACTTTTATGTATTTTTAAGATTTAACTCCTGAGTTTAGTGTCCCTTGCTTTTACAGCCAGGCACCTGTGTCACCAAGGTAGATGGTGATGTCTGAGGGTGGTTGGATCTTTGTGTGGCCTTAAGCTGGCAATACACTGCTTTATTTCTCTCTTTCAACTCATGGGCTGAATAAAAAAAAAAATAGAGCAGATTCTTCCATCAATGCTTACGAGCATTAATTGAGGAATCCCCGCTGTTTCTTTTGTACCAGAACAGAGCCAACAGCTCATTGGCTGCCAGCTCTCTAGGCACAAAGATTTTCCGACTGGGTCCTTAGATCAGCTGATCGAGGGATGCCAGCCAAAAGGGTGCTGACAGCAGCACCCACTGTGCGAATTTTGCACAGTGTATGGCCACCTTTAGGTATCAGATGGAGCCTAAAACATATTGCATAAGATAAGAATACACAATTGTGCAGACTACCTGGCTGTTCAGACTTCTTTCTGATTCAAGTTTAACCACAATATCAGTAATTAAGTTTTCAACAACATCAACACCTAAATACTGACTGGTGCTGGGTTCTAGTGTGATTTTTATCTATCTATCTATTGCAATGTTACAATACTGAAAATTGACTTTTGTGTTCCATATGCTATTTTGAAGAAAAAAATAAATATTGAATGCAAAAAGGTATCACAATGTTAAAGTAGAAAAGAGTCCCTCGGGCTAGACAAACTGTGAGCAGGATTTAGAAGCGGCACTAAGCCAAAAAAATTGAAACACTAATTTAAAATTGGAAACATCATTTACTGCAGCAGAAGCAACATATGTTGTACTGCATAGGAATACATCAAGCCCAATCCTCTGCTAACAAAGGCATATCAATATGCTTAGCAGTAGACTACTGTTGATTAAAAAGCTCACTAGGGGAGACACAAGCACATATCCGCTGGGTGTGCAGGCTTCACACATTATGCACTCAACTGAATTTTGGAGGGAGGGATGATAACCAAGCTCATTTCATTCTCCGTGTCTGCAGCCATTCACTGCTGCAGACAATATTGTTGTTATGAGGGAGCCTGTCAGTGAGTACTGCAGTCACAGAGCTTTTATATATGATAATGAGCCAGCAAAGAACAGAAAAAATACATGATCCACTTAGCACAGTAGTGAGGTTTTCCAGTTGCTGTGAAATGAGCTGTTATATAATTTGTACCAGCTTATTGGTCCCTTAACTCATTCAGAACAGGGGCTTTTTAAAGATTAACAGTTAACAGCTCCTGCTGCTACAGGCTATCGGTGCAGATTTACTGCAGGTGAAGAACACTGCAATGTCAAGGCTACCAGGCCTTTAGATTTATTCAAGGGGAAAAACATACATTGTAGAAATGTAGTTACTGTTAGCATTCATCCAAAATGTATCTTTCACAGTTAGTGTTGCACAGATACCAAGTACAGTATTCGGTACAAGTACGAATACATGTACCGATACTTTTAAACTCCAAGACTAGACTAGAGAAAAATTCAAAAATTAGGAGGCAGCTGTCATTTGTAAGGAGCACACAGAGCTCCTGGGATTTGTACATCTCTGTTTTAATGTACGATTTTGTTTTTATAAATATAAATAAAGGGCTGCACAGATACCAGTTTTGCGAGTACGAGTACTGGTACTTGCCAAGTACTTACAAGTACGAGTACTGATACATTTTTGTTTATTGTTATGTGACAGTTTTCCTAAACCAATATAGACTAATGATTTCAGGACAGTGGTGGAGTGCCAGAGCCAGGTCCCAGATGCAACCGCTGCAATCGGCACTGGTACTCGAAAAGTATCTGTGCATCCCTATTTCACAGATATGAGATTAGTAAACTATTGTAATTGGTTGTTATGGTTTGGTGTACATAACTGGTATTTTTTCAAGTCTAAAAAATGAGCACAAAATGAGTAAATGTAGGGCTTGCATGTGTAGGTCAGGACTTAGGCCTTAGGAGAACAACCTATGCAGAACTTAAGTAGCTCCATGTATGTTTTGCAGTTAAAGTGCATTGAAGTATTTACATATTCCTACGTAATAGAGCTTTAAAACAAGTTATCATAGACCATTCTAGCTGCATGTACTGTAACGTAATTAATTGTCAAATATACTCAAAAGATCGAAACATAGGGGGTGATTTACTAACCTAAACACACGCACGCACCAGGTGCGTGTGATTTTTACACAGCAAAGCATATTTATCAACCAAAAAGTCTCTATAAGCATGTTTTCACTAATGCCATATATGGAAAAATCATGCACATGATGCATATATAATGCTGCTTCACAGTTTAGACAAAAATGGTTAGCTCATGCATTTACATTCCTGCATTCATCAACGCAAGCAACACAATGTAGAGCTAATTTACACAACATCACCTTGCAATTCAGGGCAGGGCTTTGCACAACACACCTGCTGGGTGTGTACACACTACAAAGGTGTTTAGATTCCACCCATAGATCATGCTGGGAGGGAACACACTACAGAGGTGTATACATGTTTGTGGTGTGTTTATAAGGTTAGTAAATCAACCCCAGAGACTCTAAAGTCTGTTTCTAAAAGCTTAGAAACACCTTCTATATGTTTACATTAGTAGGCTGGTAGGCTGCCAAGATTCTGCTCTCCATGGGAACTAAAGGGTGATGAGCTGTGGCTTTAGTTCCTTTGTTGTGATCTCTGAAGATGAATTCCTTCACAGTGCATATAACTAGAGAGGTGAATGGAGGTTTGTTTTAAAGTGTTTTAATTGCTTGTTCAGGATATGTTAATACTTTAAAGCTTTAGCCAGATTATGAACATTCAAGTATTTACATATTATTGTGTGTGTCATACAGTATCTGTTCAGTCATATCCAACTCTTAGCAATTCTGTGTGCCAGCTCCCTGGCACCATGTCTCATACGCTTGTAATTGCCATAGAGATTCCAGAATTATATTGACAAGCTTTTGTTACGTGTGAGTCACCAGGTCTGTTTTCAACCTTTCCTATTTTCACTGGTTTGGGATTGGTAGACAGAATGAGATAACACATTCTGTGCATATGTGCATAGCCACAGTGCCAGGACAAGGTTCCTTGGCACCCAAGGCAAAAAGGCCAAAATGTGCTCCCCCATTAGCGGTGAACTAGTTTAGTGGCATAGGTTTCAGATTCTGTCATTTGTGTGTCCCCCTACTGCTAAATCATTCAAGGCAGCTGTCTGTTCTGCCTACCACTTGACCCACCCCTGCAATTTTGTACAGGCATGATAGGGCCAATTTAGACAGGAGCCAATCAAGTTAGCAGCACATCTTTGGAATGTGGGCTGAAACCAGATTACCTAGTGGAAACCCATGCAAAGACAGGGAGAACATGCAAACTCCAGGCAGACAGTGTTCTTGCTAAATTCAAACAAAGGACTCCAGTGTTGCAAGGCATATATTCTAGCTACTAAGCCACTTTGCTGCCCTACGTATTACTAACAAGAAGTAAATGAACGTTAAAACAAACCGTTACTGACCTGCAAGTACTGTGGAGTGCCCTTTCACTTGGTTTCTCACAGCTTATAAAAACCTACTGAAGTGAGCAGTGCTTGAAGAGGAAGATAGATTGGGCAGTAGGTGCAGTGCAAAGATGCTGCACTGAAAAAGGGAAATATGTTTATCTGTTTCCAGGCACTGGGAACAAGTCAGAGAGCACTGGACTTCTTGATGAGGATGTTTTATACAACCTGGATTGAGACATGAGATGCAGGGATGAAGGCCAGTTTGTGTCTGCATAAGGATGGAAGCATCTCATTGTGTACTGTAGGATGTAGCTTGGATGTGAGTGTATGGACGTGGAAGCTTCCAATGTTGTAAGAGTGGAAGGACTTGCTCTGCCCACAACAATATACATTATTTTATTATTAGATTGCTGTATAACACTGGAGCCACTCTACCTAAACTGAGGATGAGAAGACCAATCAGACATGCTTATAAATGTCTTTCCCAACAGCAGAAGCAAAATACTGAATGGCTTCAGCCTTCTTCTCTGTGATCAGAGGTCTTCGGTGGCAGCCAGTTCACTTAAAAAAATGGTACCCACAGGGCCACATCTACCAGCTGTCTGGAGATCCATTTTAAAATGGTGCTGGAGAATGATTGTATGTTTGTACAGTCATAGGTAAGCTCATGTGTTGTGACTTGCCTGTATACATTTTACATTGTCATATGGATAGAAATGAACAGATCTAATAACATTCATAAACTTTGAAAGAAGACTAATATAATACACGGTTCAATATTATCCCCTTCTGTGGTATCATATGTGTTATTTGCTGCTAGGCTGAAATGCATTTTCAGGATTATCAGACTTCAAAAAGACTGCCAGAAGAACTCAGACAGGGGATAAACATGATTATGGGGAGGAAAACAAGGAACAATGGATTTGCTTATAATAGGATGAACTGCAAGAAAATTTAACAGACGCTAGAAAAAGAAAAAGCACACACACTCATCCGAATATAGCAGTGTCTGACATTTGCTGTATCCTTACTTGAACCTTAGCGCAGTAAAGTAACATTTTTGTTTTCACATCACCCAATTTGTGATTACAATCTTTCATGGTCATCTAACTAACTTCCATATTTACTGTTTCACTTATTTTTTTAAACTGCACCTCTGTTGATTATTCCCTCTTCCGGGATTCCAGTGTTTCCTGACCAGGGTACGATTCAGTTTCACTGGGTTCTTTTTACTTCCACATTGATTGAGATTATCCTTAATTTAAGTATAACTAAACCCAAGAACAAAAATGTAATATATTGCAGCTTACCAGTCTTTAGATGCGTTGGCTGCATTGGTTTTATTTTTTCAGTTGTTTTTTTTACGCTGTGATTCTGCCAGTAGCAAACTCCCTGTTACAGGGTGACACTTTCTATGGAGAAGCAGCTTTGTCGCCCTAGGCAAACCTACAGAACATGTCCCCTATCCTAGCTATTCTCCATAACATAGAGGGGATGTGTTCTGTAGTCTTCAGAAAGAGCTGGAAACAATGTAATTGATTAGAATGCAGCACAAATAGAGAGTACAGGATGTTTTGAGCTCACACGGTTTCTGGTAGGATAAACAGGTATTTTTGCACTTGAAGAACAGATATAACCAAATGCTTTTCATGGTATATTTAACAGACCAAAATTAAACAAGTAAGAGAAGTTCAATGTTAGGGTTTACATACACTTTAACGTTTATTATTGTAGTCTACTGTAGTGTAGTTTTTTGTTTTGTTCCTCTCATTCCTCCCTTTTTTCATTTTCCTTTTTTTAATTAAAAAACAAAAATATTTATTATTATTATTATACAGGATTTATATAGCGCCAACAGTTTGCACAGTGCTTTACAATATAAGGAAGACATTACAATCACAATACAATTCAAGACAAGATGATAGTTAGCCCTTTTAATTACATCAATGGTATTGCAAAAAACAACCTGTAGAATAACATTAATAATACTTGCAGTCCAGCTGCTAGTGAATACAATCTTTGCTCTCTTGCAGACTTCTAAGTATTATTAAAGGGTATCCAACACCATTTTTTTTTCATTTTGAATAAAGTAGGGATGGGTTTATTGTGATATGTATCCTTTCTAAGGATATTTGCTATTTCCATTAATCTTGATAACCATTGTCAAAGGGACTGAAAATATTCAACATTTATTGAGATGTCACTGGAACAAGAATATAGGTGGCATCTTCCAATGGTGTCACTTGCTTCAGTGACAACTTTTTCTTGAAAGATCTTCACTCACTTCCGTTATGTCTTGAGACAGGAAGTGAAGGAATTTCCCCAAAGGACACAAACACCAAAAAATACCCAAAACTGACAGGTGCTTAGTCACTTTGTACAAAACTAAAAATACACTGTTGTGGCTTTAGTTATACTTTAATACAGTATAAGAACCTGCTTTTTTTTATTTTCTATGTTTTTTTAATCAATGGGGGGCACTGTTATCTGGTAATAGCTAGGAACAGGGGTCATGGAGGCTGTAGCTGTAAGGAGGGGGGCACTGTTTTCTGGTAAGGTAATACCTAGGAACAGGGGTGATGGAGGCTGTAGCTGTAAAGAGGGGGCAGTGTTAGCTGGTAATAGCTAGGAACAGGGGTCATGGAGTGATGGTGGCTGTAGCTGTAAAGGGGAAACGAGGGGGCACTGTTATCTGGTAATACATAGGAACGGGGGGTTGTAGGCTGTAGCTATAAGGGGGGGGGGGGC
>NW_017306465.1:109684-159237 GCF_000935625.1 Nanorana parkeri | reverse complement strand
GTGCGGGGGGGCAGTGTTATCTGGTAATACCTAAGAACAGGGGTGATGGAGGCTGTAGCTGTAAAGGATGGGAGGTGCACTATTATCTGGTAATACCTAAGAACAGGGGTGATGGGGCTGTAGCTGTAAAGGGGGCACTGCTCTAGAAGTACGTATAGGGGTTTTCTGCCACTAACTATCTGTAAGGGGGATTGGAGGTTTTTACTTTTTGCCTTCATCATGCCAATCAATGCATGTCATATGTTCAAGGATATCACATGATGTGTACAAAGACATATAGCTCAAAAAGGAACAAAAGGTACTTTTGAAGCAAAATGTGGTGCTTTTGGCACCATAGCCTTCAATGGAAGTGCCTAAAAATGCCTGGCTTAACAACCATCATCTCCTAGTACCTAGCTTTCCATTGGCTAAAACAAAAATGTTTGAGCCTGAATACACCTGACGCAAAAACGCGCAAACAAAAACTCTTCACAATCGACTGTAAACGCTCATTGTCAGGTGTGAATGCAGCCTAAAGCTGATTGGAGGTTTTTACTTTTTTCTTTATCATGCCAATCAATGCATGGCAAATAAATGTTCAAGGACATCACATGATTTGGCCAAAGATATGATACTCAAAAAGGTACATAAAATACTTTTGAAGCAGAATGGGGCGCTTTGGAAGTGCTTAAAAATGGCTGAAAATTAGTGTTTTTCAAAGCTCATATATGAGGTGGAATACAGAAGGTTATTGGTGTAGAATTAGGGGGTTATTTTATATTAAGACATTTTGGAGGAATCAGGTGGGTTTATAGAATGGATTATATAGGGGGTTTTGGATATGGGGAATGCTGGGATACATTTCCCATACTAGGGTTCTGGAAACCTAAATCAATTCCTGTAGTACAGTTAAATGTTTTGCCATCAGATCTCACTGTCTTCATTCACATCCTCAGTTGTTTTGTTCGCATTATTTTTCTTCGGTCCAGTAGTTCCAGTAAATGAACCATTCTCAACACGCAGATTATGAAAATGCAATGTTTGGTTATGTAATGAACAAAACAGTTGTTTGGTAAATAAAGACAGCCCGGCACTCCGGGGAATTACAAATGAACCTGCTATAAGGATTTGTTAGTGTCTGCTGCCTTCGGCTATGTCTCCTCTTGCGGCTTCAGATGTGTTAGCTATTCTGTAAAACTGCTGTTACCAAGGGACAAGAAAGACAAGATTGTCCATAAAACATTAATGTTGATTGAAAAGGAAGTCATCCCCCAAGAATCTACATATGGGACAAATATAAGAAGGAAATATTTAAACAGCCAGTATAGACAATACTATATAAAACATCAATTATGGATGGATTAATCCATTGAGTGGAATTTTATATTTCTCTTATAATTCCTCAGCTGCTGAAGGTTGAAGCAGTGCTACCACCAATCATGAACTCTTTCTCCGCTTGCAGCAAGAGGAGTTTTACTCCTACAGCTACAGTCTCCTAAATGGGCCAAAAAAATAAAGCCCACAGTAAAGGGTGCAGGTATAAAACATTTGCTGAAATTCCTATGCTCCTCAGCTCCATTTAGTGGCCATAATGCAGTGCGAATCTGAAAACGAGACATTCGCAGAGCAAATAGCTCTGCAAACATTTTATAAATACACCCCTAGGTGAGATACCCTTATGCTTCAGGCAGGCATAGAGAACAAAAGTGCATGGATCTTGCTGCAGGAGTCAACTAGGAACATAAAAAGCTGGTAGGTGATTTACCGTTCCAGAATCTATAAAGAACCCCAAGATAATGCACTTACGCTGTAGCATGCCAAAATATGCCAGTAATGCATGGTAGTGTGTTGCATAAAAAAAAGAGTATCAAGTATGATTCTTAGTTTATTAGGTTGCATTGGCAGCTCATTAATTTCAATAGGCTACCTTAACACAATGCAGATTAAAGAGGAACCTCACCCTTATCTTTAAAATGACAACAAAAGCACCTTTAGAAATGTTTAGTAATGGCAATCTACAAACAGATCCTTCTAGATAATTGCCAGCTTTTTATTCTTTGTATACCTTATGTTGCACTCACCCCCGAAGGGGCAGCTGGATAAATTGGGCCCTCCTAGCCTGTCTAGCGTTCACAGTTCCATTGCTGTCCCAAAAGCACTTACCAACCCACCACTGGTGACTGAAAAACTGACTTCCATGCTGGAGATCTTTCGCTTGCTGAAACTTTTATCAAACAGTTTTAAGAGAGAGGGTTAGGGCACAGGTCACCCATGATGTTGTAGACTCTAAAATGAGGGAACATACTACTTGCGGCCTTTACAGATAAAAAATATTTAAGCCAACCCGGCAGTCTGTGAATTTAGCTTCTTTTTGGGACTTTGCGTCTACCAGTCCAATGGAGAGAAATCACAAATACTTAAGTAGGGGCCAAACTTCCCCTGTTTCTTATCCATGCTGAAGTTTCTCCTTGGCATCTCCATCCCCAGGCCTCAGTCCAAAGAATATGGTCACCCTCCCTAGGCAGCAGGCTAAAGAGTATCAGACAGTCCACAGCATCCCTCCTCCAGGCAGCAGCCCAGGGGAAAGATTGACTTTCCAACGTCACTGCTGAATTTTCATACCTTGTCCCAGCATGCACCACTGATAACAAACCTCCTAGTGGCTGGCCAGGGAGGAACAAACATTCCTAACTCTGATTAGTGCAGCCTCCCACACTATTGCCAGGGTACACTCCCCCCAGCAGCAAGCAGAAGCAAGGAATCACCAGAGCTTAGGAGAATCATCAAAAAGCTGAACTTTCAATTAAAACCAGACTGACTACAACACGATAGCTTCTACATTTAATTAGAGACCCCTGCTTTTCACCTTTGCAGATGTATTTTTTTTTAAAACATATGCCAGCAATGTACACTGACACAGCCTGCTTTTCAATCCAATCCCAGTGACATACTGAATTCCTGTGGATAACATTTTTAATTTCTAGGATTCAGGCCTCATAAAAAGTTCATAAAAAATGAAGAAAGCCATCAATGCGAGTCATGAAAATGTGCACACATGTACATCATCACTGCACCTCTACATTATCACAATAAATACAAATCACTTATATTCCCACAAGTGGCCATTTTTATTGAGAGCAGATAAATCCATCTCCCTTTAATACCTGGAACTCTGGGTCTAGCTCCTGTAACATGTGACAGACCACATCATCTGAATGGGAAACATGCCTTTCCCTGAGATTTCGTAAGATTTTACAGTTTACAGATGAGATTTCCAGGGAAGGCACTGGTGATGTAGCCTTCCCAGGATGCATCTGTGCTGCCATGAAGAGAACCAGGAAGTGGCAAAACAGTAATTGTAAATAAAAGCAAAATATGTTTATTTAACTGGAAAATGTAAGATGATTTAATATTGTAATGTAGAGCTGTACACTGATGTGACTTTTAGGGAAAGGGGGTTGTAAGTCTTAATGTGAAGTGGTAAGTTCCGACTCACACCAATTAATGACACACACCAATTAATTCGCTCATCCTTGCTTGTATTTAGAGGGATACCTTCGGAGATCATTAGAAATAAAAGTAGGTAAAGATCCACTTTAAAGCACCGCAAATAAGTGAATGGGCACTTAAAGTGAACCTATCACAAGCCTAATACAACATCTGTTACATTCATGATTACACTGTGTTTATTGCACTGACGTTCTCATAGCTGTTGTCTTGTTTCCTCTTTTATTCATTTTAAAAAGCTGAATCTGTCATTAAACAAAATACCTGTCTGCTGGAAGCTGCCATTGTTTGACATGCAAGTTACATTTTAGTTCCAAGGCCTTCACCTCACTGGCAGTGGTGCTGAACAGGTTTCCTCGACTGCCTGGACTTAAAATGCAGATATCAAGTTAGACAATGGCAGCTTCCGTTAGAAAGGTACTTAACTCAATGTCAGATTTACTTTAATGGGATAGGAGGACACCATAATTAGTGTCTTAAAGTTACAACTAAACTGATAAGCAATTTTTGTCATTGAATCTGTGACTATAAGGTAGTAACAAATTCAATCTGGAGTAAATTATACAAATGTTTGCTGGAATGGGGTGAGCTTGTGGGACAGAAGGAAAATGATGAATTATGCTACCAATGACATTGCTAAGCTTGGCGTGCATGGATGAATACATCATGATTAGAATCAGGACAGCGCTAACTTGCACTTGTAGCTTTTTCACCCTACGGGACTATTACATGTTCTCTTCACCTGATTTATTGCTTTCGCTAGAATAGAATGTCACGGATCCAAAACCTGTTTAACTGCAAAATAAACAAATCTGTATGCTGTTAATCCATCACCCTTCTCAATCTTCACCTGTCAAAGATCTTTTCCTAACGGTTTTCTTACCTTCTATGTGCAGCTTCCAGACCCTTTTTGATTCTGCCAACTCAAATGCTGCATGATTAATAGATATAAGTTATGGCACAAAGCTGTATAAATATTTCAACAAACAGGAAGAGAATGATGGAGAATGGGAGAATGATTGAAAAGCAGAGCAGAATAATAGGGTCAATGCACCCAAGCCTAATATTTCACTACATACAGTTGGCTATATAGTGAACGATTATAAAGCATATAGGTAACCTGAATCAACCACCTATCTTTTTAATCACTCAGGAAATCTGGGGAGCACAGCTAGAAATTACAGTGGACCCAGCAATCTAATTCACACTTTTAATCCCCTTAGTGTATGATGCTACATTTTACAAAGTATTCAAGGGTATCTATGGTCAAAATTGTTTTATTAAATATGTGATTCTATTCTAAATTACTAATTGTATCCTACTCCTAATAATCATATCGACCAAGAAGTTTCTAAACGTACTTATTAAAGATGTCTATAGGATATGCTTCCTCAAAGCAGTTTCACTCAGCGCTGTGTTACAACTCTCATATCGCTTGCCTTCTGAGCTACAACTCAACATTTCAACAATGTAACATTATCATTGCTTTCTGGAAGCAATACATGATGGGATATATAGTCTTGAGAAATTTAGATTGTGCCACATCAAGTAGCAGAGAAAGAGAGGAAAAGCACACTTGGAATCCAGAAACTTGTTAAAAGTTGGGCAGACGGAAGGCAGCACTCACTGCATAAAAGGGATTTGTTCAAGTAAACTTTGATTGCATTATCAAATACAACTATCTGCTGGAGGTACCGGAGAAGCCAGAATGGGCTTGGACCTCAGAGGAAGTCTGGTGTCTCCCTCAATGGGGAGATCACAAAATGTCTGCCCACCAGCTATGGTTCTCAGTGTAACTGCATTTTTGGTTTAAAGGCTCTCTGCACTATGAAGTTGGAAAGCTTTTAGAGTCTGGAGTCCTATGTTCCTTAGATGTGTGCAGCCCTAACCCTTTGTCCCTAATTTTTCCGTTTATTTATTAAAGCATAAAAAAACCCTTAAAGTGACTGGCGCCTAATTCCACTTTACACATCCCATATTCCAGCTTAGGACTCAACCTTGAGGTGAAATATTAGTTCCTCCTGCCCCTTAGAAGTCAGAGGTGCACTAAACAACCATAGTAAGTATTCCAATTACAATGCTGATGTTATAACAGGATACTTCATGCAGGGACTTAAGAACTCCTTAATAAAATCTATCATGAAAATCCATCATAAGACTTGTGTGGGGAACGTCTTTTCTGCCAAGGGTCATTTGGATATTTATAACATCATTCGTGGGCCATACAAAATGATCAACTTAACTTGCTATATTTGATCAAACATTTAATTAACTCACCCCCTAATGTGATGGCTGGAACTACTTCTCTTAGCTACAGCTTAGGACCAGGAGCCAGTGTCACAAGCTCACCAAGTCCATAGATAATGTGAGGCGCCCCTACACAGAGGACAAATCTCAGGGCTCTCTCTCTGAGTCTCAGTCGGCAGGTACAGCCTGTCAGTGCGGGCTGAGCAGCTCAGGTGCTCCCCATGGTGCTCAGGAGTGTCAAGCAGATATAGCCAGCTACACTGACACAAAGTCGCACGCACGCAGCGCACACAGACACAGCACAGATAACCAGGGGGCGGTGCTGAGCTTACAGACGATGAAGCTGCTGCAGGCGCTGAGGAGCGGATCACCCCTTCCAGTCTACAGCGTCACACTTACAAGTGGTGAGGAGCCGACTTGGAGGACCAGACCAAATGATTTTGCAGGCCTTAAACACCCATGAGCTGGACGTTCCCCACCCTTTTTGAAGAATAATGAAATATTGTATATCGGCAATGATTCTACTAAGAGTTTTAGACTGCTCTAGCAATACAAAAAATACTTGTTGATCCTGACAGAAATCTTGTGAGCTTTTTCTTTCTTCTGACTGTTACCAGTTAGCATGGTTCCTTTTCTCTGTGGACCACAGAACACCTCTTCCCCTATGTGGTGAATGAGAGGTATTCTGTAGTCCAAAACCTTCCTTTTCCAGGGTAAAAATGTTTCTCCTCGATAGACATGCTACTTTAAATGAGTGTTGCTATCCTAAGATGTTAGGTGTTTTACTGGCCAGATCACCAGGTAAAAATAAAGAAAAAAAAGCCAGAAAAAATAACACTAATGCAGCCACCACATCTATAGACTGGTAAGTTGCAATGTATTACATTTCTGTTGTTGGGTTAAAACACGCTTTAAACAGTATTTTGTTGCTGTTATTGGGGGAAGTGCCATGTCTTCACCCTTTCTGACTGGCTGCTTTAAAAGGTGTGCTGTTTTTTGGGTCAGAAGTTCTGTCAATTAAAAGTAGATCTACCAATGTGGCACCAACTGCACACATGCTCCAAAAAATTGTGAACATTCTAGAATCATGAATTGGTCAATTTTTGTAAGTCTTAATGTAAAGTGGTAAGTTCAGACTTGCATCAATCGATTCGCTCATCTTCGCTTGTATTTAGAGAGACTGCTTTGGGGATCATTAGAAGTCACAAAACCCGGGCCCTAGGACTACATGGGACAAGTAACTTGCACCAATTGATTTACTCATCCTTGCTTGTATTTTTTTTTGTATAATCAATTTTTATTGGAAAAAGTTTTCAAATGAAAAATACAAGTAACACACTAAAAATACAGACATTTGAAGGGAGACAGTAACAACAAAGGAATCACAATGCGTACATCAGGACATAGGGCATTTTGGATACTTCAATTCCCAAGATCGTGTCCCGACTTACGGAAAGGGAACAAATTTGGTGTTAGCGTGGGAAGTTAGGGAGGGTAGGGAGGGGAGAGGGTAAGGGTAGGGAGGAGAGGGTGAATGAATAAGGGGGAGGGGGGGTCATTAGAAATACCACCAAACTTGGGCCCCAAGACCACATAGGACAAGTAACTCACACCAATCGATTCACTCATCCTTGCTTGTATTTAGAGGGATTGCTTCAGAGATCATTAGAAATGCCACCAAACTTGAGCCCCAAGACTACATAGTAACCTGCTCTACTACCACTTTGGGATCTTTGGGACATTACACAGTATTATTGTTTTAGATATGAATTTTGTGCCCTTATTGCTTTACCGGGGCATATGGAAGTAAATCCAGTTTGAACTGTTAATTATGCCCCTAGTTATATAAAAAAAGTTTTCTCACCTAAATAGGGGTTACATATAAATTCCCTTAAAATGTTTAAGCACAGCAATAGCAGAGAAAAAAAGAGAGAAATATACAGAGAAGAGAATTTATGTATATTTGTGTAATATAGTAGAGAAGAGCAGTGTTGTGTTACTCAGGTATATGGAACTGTTCATATCAGAGAAAATTCTTGTCAAGAAGTTCAAACATAAGCCAAGATGGATGGTTTCAATCAGAATCCCTTTTATTTTTATGTGGTCACTTATATGGGCTTCTTATTGTCGAACACAGCTGTCATTTGTATGTTTACAACCCATGAATAACTGTACTTGTGTGCCAACACAATAAAGCGAGGGAATCAAAATGTGACTTGAAGATTTATTGTAAAAGAAGAACATATTTCCATACTTTTCAGATTCTAAATAAATGGATTTTTCACTGCTCAGTGGTGCTCAGTAGATTATCAGAAAATTGTAAAACATTGCAAAGAGGCCATTGCACAGACCTATTTCATTACAGAAAGTTTAATTATGAACGTGGTTTGAAATGTCTTGAAAACGTAGCTGGCATCATTTTTATTTTCCTATTAACTATATAAAGATATATATGCCTTCAGGGTTTGAAGAGGCACACTTTTTACACTCTCTTATTATTTCAAATAGCACATGCCAGAGAATGGAAGAGTGTGGTCAGGAAGAAGAGAGTTTTTTTTTTCGGCTTTGAATGGTTATAGTAATAATCCCAACATGTTTAAGATAATAGGACTTTCAAGGACTAAGTCAAGACAGGTCAAACTTAGCCTAAGCTAGTGAAACATGCAGTAATTATGTGTGAAGCACAGCATTCAATCACTATTTTTTTTTACTGATCTCATGACAATATACTGAAATATACTGGTTTCCATGGTTTTGGTCAATGTAAGCTTGGTGTGTGCACTAAATAAGAGCGTTATAGCATTTGTAAGTAAAAACCTTCACCTTTCACCTTATATGTGCTTAATTTGAATGGCAATACAATTTTCATGGATTTAGTGTTGTAATATAAAGCTTTTAAAAAAGGAATCCTATGAGATTTTGAGTGTGTCTGTAAATAGTTGCATGAAGACCTATATACCTGGTAAATTTAAGTGATATTAAAATCAAAAGGATTTTAAGCTATTTTAAATGCTGATGAAATCACTTACAATGAATGCTGTTCCTTGATGTTTCAAAGTTTTAGTTTCCTGCCGAATTGGCTGGTCCCCTGAGCGCACTGGTCCTGACTCCCTTTTTTAGAGTGACTCCTTTCTTTAGCAGAGTGCTATGCAGTCGCCCTTGTGTGTGCTAGTAAGCTGTGTGTGTGTCTCCACAAACACACAGACACAGCAAAACCAGCTACTTCCCTCCCCCGGGCCCCCTCTCCTCCCTCCCCCTTTCTCCAAGCAAGTAGATGAACAGTTGCTGGAGTCTGCACTGTCCTTTTTGATCTTGTACTGGACAGGAAGTGCAGGAAAGCTGCTGTTCAGAAACATGATGATTCTAAGTGTTCGGGCAAAAATTCTAAAGCAATACTGTGCTGAGCAATTTATATTTGTTTGATCTGGATTCATTATTAAAAAAGTATTGAGAGTTTAATACTACTTTAAGTTACCAGGTGATAATAAAGTTATACCCAGTATGCTAGGTCAGGATATAAATATGCTGTGCTTTACTGGCACCAGCTTATGTCAAGACAGTGGTGGAATTATATACTTTTGCCATGCATAATTGGGCAACCTTGCACATATGCACCCTCAATTGTATTGTCATGAAAATGATGCCTTTGATGCTGAAAAACCATAGGGCATTTTTTTTTAGATATTCTTAGAGATTCTCATACAAATGTATAATTTGTTTGGTCACTGTCATATACTTCACTGTGTGAAATATTTAAATCTTTCAAATAAATCACTCATTCTTACTATAAGATTTAGGTCAGCATAATGGAGTGACTGCAAAAATAGGAGCAGGTACACCCGTCAAGGGTGGACAATCTTTGATTCTACAGAGATACCCCAAAGTACAAAAGAAAGAATGGAGTCCTGATTTAATTTCTGTAGCCGAGCCAGATGGATGATTGCAACTTCACTTGCAATTTCTAGTGAATGGGATGATGAGTGGTAGTACATGGCGAGATTGGGCGCTGTGATGTACCTAGAGAGATAGCAGATACAGTTGGGACCCCTAGAAAACTCCTAGAAACAAACAGTTTACAGAAGGTACTAAAACAAATTATCCAAACTGAGTTTCTGTATTTCTGACCGCTCAGAAAGATGTAAATCATACACAAGAACAGAATTGCTGTACCAATAGACTGTAACAACATCAGAATAATAATCATTTTCATAGAACCTCTATTACATCTTTATTATGAACTCTATATCTTTAGACCAATATGTTAACACTGAAAGAACCAATTATTAGTAATGTTTTTTTTTTATTATTTTCATCTATACAATACTCTATCCTGCTCATCAATTTATGCTGCTTAAGAATGGGCACATTTACTTGAATTTAAAAAGAAACGAGTTCTCCAAAATATGCCACTTTGGTCATATCTTCTTTTGTATATAAAATGTAGTTCTGATTTTGCATCTCTACTTGGCTGTAAAAAACATCCCTCCATAATCTTATCCAATTTTCAAGAAATAAAATGATAGCAATAACATCTACCAAACTTGTGTATTAGAAGCTGAGCCTAGAAGCTTTTGTCTTTAGTGTTGTATTTATTCTCAACATAAATTTCCTGTATGCAAAGTATTTATGGCTTAATTAAAATGAACAGTGGTCTGCACATTCCCATTTGAGAAAGAGCTGTATAAGGAAAAGCTGATTTCTATTATCTGAGCACTTTTTCTCAAAAGCATAAACTCTTGAAAAAAAGAAAATTCATTGTTAATGTTACAAACTTTGTAAAGTATGCTGATGATACTAAACTATCTGTACATAACTAAAACGATGCAATTGTTCCTATCAAACAAATTTACTGGAGCCAAGCATAGTTTGGGAGTGAGATTTATCTGCATGGGAAATAGAGAGGCTTGTGATGTGAAACTGAATAAGTCACATATTGCAGCATTATACATATTTTAAGGGAATATAATCACACATTTATATTCTTCAGCAGAGATCAACAGAGAAGAAATAAAACAATAATAAGTCCACAAATTTAGAGAACTGCAAAAATATCAGTATAGCAACGTGGGATGTACAAAAGAACTCTTATTTGTGATAGAAAATTGTGTGGTAAATTTGCTCTGCAATTTCTTTTCAGGGCTGATTTAAAGGGGATTTCCAGTAAAGAAAAACAAATCCCTGGAAAATTATTAAAATGCGATGATGCAACTGCAGTTTTGCATCCTCGTGTAAGCAAAGGCAAAGAACAATGCAATGGCAGCCACAGGGTGGAATGCTAACTGGAAAACATTTGAGATAATCAGCCAACTTCCAGTGCTAAATATCCTTTCTTATAGGTCACTTTAAGGTGGGCAACCAAGCACCCAGATGATAAACTGTGCCAGCACAAGTCATTGGTGCAGCTTGCACATCCAGAGTACATGGCATTATGTCTTAGCTTTTCTCACAAAATTAGGTAGTACAGAGATCATTTGAGCTTAGGGTTTTGGTTGGGTGCCTCAGAGTGGCACAGCTGCCAGAAACCAATGAGAAACCAATTTCCATCTTGTTGCTTAAATTGTAGTGGTTACTGTTGCTGACAGAGTCAAGACTGGTGGAGCAACAATGTAGTGTACAACATATATGCATAGATTAGACTGATTTAGCACTAAAAAAGACATAACCCCATCTAAATGATTCCAATTCTAAAGGAATGTGGAATAATGAGCACACTACTCTATTTAGAAGGACAAATACCAAAGCCAAAGTGAATTAGGAGACTGAAGGAAATTCAAGTCTCTCTAATGATGTGGGATATTTTATTAAAGGCCACTAGAAAGTGAACACATTTCGGGGATCTGCATCGCCTTCTTCAGGGCTAGCATATATAATTATTTGTGTCATGCTTACCCAAAAAAAGAGAGGGATAAAATAAGAAGATTGTTTTTTTTAAGAAAAAGCTCATCAACTAGACTAATTCCTCATTAACACTAACAATAATAATAATAATAACAATAATTCCTAATAGATTGATCATTAAGATTGATTTAGCTTTTTGTGTTAATGGTTTTATGCTAAAAAATACCTGCTCATATAGTATTACAATGTCCTATGAGGTGTAATCGTGCAAATATTTCAGAGCCGCTGGGAGGAGTCTCTTGCTATCCTTGATGATAAACCCAACTTTATTTGTAGCTAGCTTAATAGCCTATGGTTAGGCAGCTTAAAAATGCACAGTCTCCAAAAGGAGGTACTGGGAGCAACTCAGGGACAGAAAACAGAAAAGCGGCAGACCCACGGGTGTTAGGGTACATACAAATGTTTAATAATCATGTTGCTAACCAGCCAATCCATTTCAGGGGCAGACACAACCCCCTGCCTCAGGGGTTGGAAATGATGAGAATGAACAAAAAAACTTGGCTAATCACTGCCTGCAGTCTACAAACTACCCAAAGCTGCAATACGATATAAACTGTATAGCAATGCATGGTGATTTAGGCCTCATTCACACTGCTAAGAGATGGCCCGTACAGATCCGTGCGGTGTGCATGGCTGTATCGGGCCGTTTCTGGAAAGGACAGGTGCTGCATCTAATTGTACACAGCAGCCTGTTCTTCTCTATGGAAGTACAGGACCGTACGCTCACCTGAACTGCACATCGGTGCGGGTGTGCGTGCTTGGACACAGACAGGATACATCCTATCTGCGTCCGAGTACAGACACCCTCACCCGCACGGATGTGCAGCTCGGGTGAGTGTACGGCCACGTACTCCCTCACTGTACTGTAAGGGGTCGGCACTTAGCAGTGTAAATGTGGCCTAACTGGCAAACTATTGTTTTATTAGAATTATGCCTATCACTCTCTTGCGCACAGTGATGCAAGCAGGGAACCTTGAGCGACCATCTTTCCAAATACCCATTTTCCTTTAAAGCTCTTCCCTAGTTGAGAACCTCCTTCCCTTGAGATCTGGAACCCAGAGAGGCAGCAGGAAGAAGTCTGAGCTACCTGTATGCTTACCTAGCTGGGGTTCAGAAGCCCTGCATGCATAAAAAGTTAAAAGTATATCTCCAGCCAAAACTTTTTTTCCGTTTTGGATGGAGTCAATAAGGCTTAGAATATCTGTTTTTAATGTTTTAAATAACTATAAGATATGTCCCCGATTTTCTTTGGTGGTGATAACATGTTACCAGGACAGCATAAGTAATCTTCAAGAGAGACACAGATAGCAGTAAAAAGACAATTTTTTTTCTTCTAGGCTAGGAAAAGGCAGTGCAGCTGACAGATTTTTATTACTATCAGTGTCCTTGCTGGAGATGTTCTTTCACTTGCGATCTGCTTGACAACATTGTGACACTGTAAGGCCTTGAACAACTGTAAAACCTGAGAGAGGTTCTTCCCTTTCCATAGTCTATCCAAAACTGAAAAAAAAAACATTTTTGGCTGGGGTTACACATTAAATAACGAAAGTGGTAAAATAAAAAATAAACAGAAAAATTAACCAGACCAGTTCTTTCAGCAACATGGATTGCAGAATACATACGGCTGCATACAAATTATTCTAAACTGGTATTAACCGCTCGCGGACCGGCCACTGCATTAAAGCGTCCGGAGCAATGACGCTTTGTTCTGGTAGGACGTACCTATACATGCTCCTGTGAACACTTGTCTGCACACAGCCACTGCTCTTGCTGTCGTTAGACAGCAGAGAGTCATGGCTTTGCACACAGAGCTGATCAGACTGGCTCTGTGCCCTGTGACCGGTTATCACAGTGACCACATGCCAATGTTTACATTGCCAATCCCTCTCCTTCCTCTTACATCACAGGCAGGGGAGAGTAAAGTGAGTAATGAATAGATGAGTCATCAATTTATTACTTACTAGTGAAAACAAACTGGCAGTAGCAGGAAAAAAAGTTTCAATTTTGTTAAGCTCCCAGCTTATGTTAGATTCATTCTGGCTATGATCTGATCTGTACATTAACCCCTTCATCTCCATCCTCCCACTGTATGTGACCTGTACATTAACCTCTTCACCTCTGCCTCCCTCTGTCTATGACCTGAGCATTTATTGTAACTTGCACACTATTATCTTGTGCACTCTAACTCTGGGGTAGAGTGTAATTCACTCACCCCATAGTTCTCCTTTAACCCTTTGTTAGGATACACAGTCCTGCTCATCTAGTTTACAAGTTACAATTAAATCTACCAGCACAGTACATACAGGGTCAATTATTTGAACCCCCCCCCTTAAACCCCCCAGACAGAGCTAAGCAGGATTTTGTAGTCCTGGAGTTTGCTGAAACATCTTCGAAAAAAGGTAACATTTAATTTTTACCACTTTTTCTTAAAGTTCTGCTATGTGAATGGGAACATGTAACAAATATTAAATAGGTGTTATCCCAATTTGGCTGCAAAAGTGGAAATACACTTTAACTTCAGAGGTAATCTAAGGTCAAAAGAAAGATTTGTCTGGCACTAAACATCAAAAGGCCATCCTCCTACAGACATAGGCGATTTTTCACTGAAAGGCCAATTAGACTGTAAAATGCTCTGCAAAATGTAAGATAATGGCAGGATTACCAGAGAGTTGCAATAAAAAGTCATATTATTGGCTATAATGACTTAAGATAATTGATCTAGAGGCTAACAAGGTCAAGATATTGAATAGTGGAGGAACTCATTTTGTTTATTTTAAACTGACTGCCTCACAATCAAGATAGAGACTAAGGAATTTGTTTTTCCTAAAAAGTTTAGCTGTAATTTATAAAAAAAATGATTTCAAAGAATGAGTGCAGCAGTGCAAACAAGTGAACGAAGGGTAAAATGAAATTTTTGTACAATAATGTTAGTACAATGCAAATAATCAGTATATAACACCAAATAACACTACCAAAATCCTTCTTATCAGAAAGAGGATATTCCTTTTGGAGACTATGTAGAGGTCGATATAGAGAATTCATTTTCACATTGAAAGGGAATATTACCTTAACTTAGTGAAAAAGGTGAAGCTCTTTTTTCCCTTGCACATGATTGGGCAGTCTTTGCAAATTTAAATTTCACTACATTCACAAAGCTAAGGGAAAATTCCAGAACCAGAGTTTTTCCCCATAAGGGGATCCCACCATAATTTCAAAATCTTCAACAAAATTTAGTAAAAAATATATATTTATTTATGAATGAATCTAAAATGCACACGTATCAAAAAACAAACATACACATAGGACAGCTTTCGGCTAGATGTGGAAAAAGTACATGTAGAAAAAAAAAAATATATATATATATATAAGAGATATTTGGTACGCCCCTGGATACCTTGGTAAAGTGTGTATATTCTTAGTACATTCTCTTATCTTGAGAAAACGTACCCTCAAAGGATAAGTCGGAGAGAGATTTTAGTCCCATAGAACAAGAAAGGGTTAACATACACGTGTATGAAAAAAGTGAGTAAAAGATCAAAAAAAGTTCACTTTGTTATATAAAAATTGATAGCACTAACAGTGATGTTTGTCCATTCCTTGGAGAAGAGCGAGGGTCCAGAATAGTGTTGCCAATAGCACAACAAAATAATATTTCAAGTAAAATGTGTTCAGGAGAAAAATAACCTTATCTCGGCTTTTCTCATTTCAATGTTAAACGTTGTTGGCCTTCACTGAACATTTGCTCCTGTTCGTGTAGTATCCGTATCCGGAACAAAGTAGACTCCCATTAGCTGGGTCAGTGGTCCATTGGTTTGTACTACTCCCGGGTGGTCCTGGACTTGTATGTATCAGCGACCAAGCGCTACTGGAAGGGTTTCTCTGTCGAGTTGAAAAAGTCCTTTGATATATTATATCCGCAAAGGTTTTTCAAACAGGGGTGGCCGTAGCCGAAAACTGTCAAAAAGAGACACCAAGCCTACGCCATAGCCGAAAACTGTCAAACAGAGACACCAAGCCTACTCCAGGATCTGAACATTGAGATGGGAGAGCTGCACTAGCAGCCTATCCATCTCAGCTGTCACAGGAGAACCAGCACAGTACTATACTCAAACTCTTGTATTAGAAGTAACAGGTTCAATAAAGAGAACCTCTAAATGCTATCACACAGGGACTTGTTAGTTCCTCTGTGATAGCAATTAAGTTAAGTGGAAAAAAATAAAGCATAAAATGAAAATTGAAAAAATAAGTATGAAATAATAATTGAAATAAAAAATAATAAAAAAGTAAAAAAATAAAGTTTAAAAATAATAAAAAATATAGAAGTAAAAAATAATAAGATAAAAAATGATAAAAAATAAAAAAGGAATGATAAGATGAACACAAATGTAAAAAATTAAATAATAATTTGTAAAGAAAAGTAAAAAAATAAATATATTACAAAAATTAAAACCAACCCTGCCGCCTCTGCCATCTGGTTGTCATTTTCCATGGGGGTGCGCATTGGGGAACCTGACCTTGGGGCAGCAGAATCTGGCCCTGACTACAGAGTTGAAGAATGTCCTTTGTCATCATCAGCTGAATGTTTGTTAATAAATAAGGCTATTTGGATGGAATTCTCCCTGACAGCTGCAGTTACAGTTCAGCCATGAATTTTTGGACCAGCTCCACTGACAAAAGTCGATTGAGAAATCATCTTTTGTTGAATAGAGGACTACTGATGGGGCCACACACTGGTCGAATTTTGGCCAAGTCAGCAGGACTTAGCAGCGGGAGTCAGCAGGAGTTGTGTATGAACAGCTCTATAGGCAAAGTATGGAATATTTGAAATTTGTTATTGCAAAAATGTTATCCCCAGTTCTATCTCTCATCTTTTAAAGAAAGAAGGGGGTTGTTGCTCCAGTGGGTTATGGAGACGCTTAACTATTAAGGATATTAATAAAGTATATATATATATAATTTTTTTTTAGGTCGCAGACATACATTTTAAACCTAGATGGTTGATGCATTGCTTTGTTTCTGTCTTCTGTTCAATGGTTCAGGTTGTAATTGGTTAGGATACAGTCAACTTTGGAGACCACAAAAATTGGGAATTGGCTGTTTTGTCAGCCTTGTAGAAAATGTTTTCCTAATAATTGGTGTAAGATGGGAGGACAACAATGAGATACTAGGTGTAAAGTAGTAGTTTTTTTCAGGTTTTTGATTCATTGGGGATGGATAATATACTATGGCTGTCTGTTTTTGTCTGTTTTTGTTGTGAAGAGTTCCTCCTGCATCCTGAACCTGTTGCCATTGTCCTGGGAAATGTGATCTGTGATGAAAGGAGATCACGCCATCAGGGACATAGATAGCAAAATAATTCTGACAGCGATTCTAAAAATGGTGTTATTATTATGTTTCTGTTCTTCCTTAGGAGAACTATGGGGTAAGTGTTTTTCCCCATAGTTCTCCTAAGGGTCAGGGGAGGACATATACTAACCTCAAACTCAAACTCAGTATATCGCGAGCTACAGTTTGCGGTATACTGAGACCGCTGCAGCCGGGATGGATTCCGACATTACTGTCGAGATTCACCCAGGTGCGTGAGTGACAGCTGGCTCTGCCTATATAGAGGCAGAGCCAGCTCTACCCACCCCTCCCCCGTCCGTTCCGCCACTCAGATTTGGAGGATCGAAGCGGGGAGGAGAGAATCCCTGCAGGGAGCCGTGAGTGACAGTCACGGCTCTCTGCAGGGAGATGATCTTTGCTCATTGAGGACACAGACAACAATTAAGCCACTGCAGACTTTCTGATTCTTCAGCACTATATCAAAAATGTTGTGGCTAGAGATCCACTTTAAAGTGTATGTTGACCCCAACAATGATTAGCATATGGTTATACCTATTTTATAAAAGAAAACAAATATTTGTTGATCTTGCCAAAAATCTTCTGTGCTCTCTGCCTATGTTGTCTGTTGTCAGATCATACCCCTCTGTGTTATGGACAATCAGAGAGGGACGGGTTTTTGTCATCCTACCTTGTTTCTGTTGTCCTGGTACAGAAGGGTGAGTGAGTGTTTTCACTCACTCTTCTGTTTTTGAATTTAAACACGCATTTGCATTTACAAGTATAAGGATGGCTTGGTGCTTTTAAATTAGTAGTAAGATCTTTGCTAAATATGTAGTTTCAGCTTAAATATTAGTTGCACTTCAAATGGTTCATTTGATGTTTCATGTATGTCTGATGAAGAAAATCTCATTGCCCACATTTACAGCCACGGAATTTAAATTATGACAGTTTAGTTAGTTATTCTGATGACTGATATCGAGCCATTGAGCCATAATTACCTGACCTCACTAGCCATCATGGTGACTTGACTTGTACATCCTCTACTCCTTCAGATTTAATGATCTGATTTTGTGCATATAATTAAAGCTTGCTAGTCAGGCTTAAATGACATTTCATAGAGCATTTCAGAAGTACTTGCAGCCCTTATTGTGTCTGTGATTAGAGCACAGTTTATTTTAAATCCGTTATATATCTTTATGACTAATATTGTGAGCTGTTGGACAGGAAATGCAACTGAATCAATAGATTTTGATTAGCGTAACTTACTAATGTATTTCCTTAAAATACAGAAGAAACAAGAAAATATATTTAACTTACTAGTGTGGTTTTTAGTATCTCACGAGAGTATGGTTGGTAAATAAACGTGTGCAAGTTACTCTGTTGAATAAAATTGTATGTAAATATGTATTTTAATGTTTTATAGTGATAGGATATGGATCTGTTATACAATGTATTTTTAATGTCAAAATAAAATATCATTAGTATTTTAAAGAACGATACTAACAACTACTGATGCTTCAAATAATTAGACCTTCTTTTAAGTTGCAAATTACAATTTTATATAGTTATACAATATGCTCTAAGCTTTGCTGTGGTTTACATTGTCAGCTTTTACTCATCTTTGAATATATTTTGATTGCATTTAAAAAAAAATATAGCTCTGTTCTGTGGAGAAATATTCCTTTCTTTCAGCTGGCACAACTGAAAAAGTACCATGCAGGGAACCCCCGTGGTCCTGTCTTCGTTCATTACGTGTAGGGATGCCAGAGTCGTAAAATCACTGCTAGGACTGTGCCACTTAAACACTTTTGATTATAGCAAAATCCATTATAAAAAAAAGAATATCAGACTCATGTTTTGGCTTTTAATGAGCAACAAAGCAGTGTTAAAATACTGGAATCCATTGAGTGACTGCTAAGTATTTATTTCTTGACCAGCTTCACTTTGGTATTTAGATATAACAGCAGATCCTATTCTTAGAGTGGATATCTTCACACCTAAATTTAAAAGAGGAATGCTATACTTCAGAATTTTAATCTAGTGAAAAAGTATGTTAAAAAAAAATTAAATGAAATAAATAAAAACCTATGCCTTGTTTATGCCTTGGAAATCAGCCTTTGTCAGCAGTGTGAGATGCTGGTGGCAAGTTCACTTCTCTACTTCTTAAACCAGGTAGGAGGCAGTCCAATGTCACTGAAGATAAAACAGATGTATTTTCATGACACTTGCTTTTATAAGCGCACGACATCCAAAGTCTTTTCTCTGGGACCTATTTTCTTAATATAGGAGCAGTAGTAGGCGTCTTCTGTTCTGTCTTTATGTATAAGATCAGGAAGGAACAAATAATTTTACAGTTGTTCCAAGGTCTCAAGTATTTGTAAACTACAAAACTGACATCTATTAAAATATGATATCTATTAAAAAATAATGTCTTATGTGCAATTTTCAACATTTGTTGAAACTGCTATACGTCACTATACAACAGGGGTGAACAAATCAATTTAGGAGCCAGTCTGTGCAATCCTGGAGACCTCAAGATTTTTTTAGGAGCCATCTCCATTGACAACAACTAAAGAAAACACTAAAAGTTAGGAGCCATCTGTAATTTTCCATTATTAATCATTTTGATTACATTTCCAAAAGTATAAAACAGAAAAGAATATAACTACAAAGCAGCAACAATTAGTATGAATACAGAATTCCAAAATCCAAAGTGAAGAGCTATTAAAGTCTGTTAGGGACAGGAAACATTACAAGTACCCAATATGGGGAAACGTAGAATATAAGCACATTGGGAAGGGCAACATAAAAGGTACACTTTGATAAAAAACAATTGGTCCCATGTAAGTATATATGGACTTCCTAAGTTACATAAGGATGGGACCCCTCTCAGGCCAATTGTCAGTAGCATCAAGTCTCTGACTTACAACGTGGCAAAATACTTAGCCAGAGTCCTTGCCCCTTTGGCTGGAAATATACAACACCACATACAGAACTCTCAAGATTTTGCAACCAAAATCCAGAACTTAATATTGGGCATAGAGGTATCTTATGATGTTACATCGTTTGTCACCTGCATACCCACCACAGAGGCAATTGAAACAGTGAGAAAATGCTTGCTACTACAACACCCTAGGCCGCAGAACAGAATTTAACCCAGATCAAGTGTGTGCCTTACTGGACCTTTACCTGACTACCACCTATTTCAAAAACATGGACAATTTCTAAAGGTACAAAACCTGGCTGTGCCTTGGGATCGCCAGTTTCACCTGTTGTCGTGAACCTGTACATGGAGCAAGTAGAAAGGAAGACCCTGTCCACCTTCAAGGGAATTACACCCAGTCATTAGTTCAGATATGTGTATGACACTTGGGTTAAGATTCACAAGCAAGAGTTACAGGCTTTCACTAACCATATCAACTCAGTGAATTAAAACATTGAGTTTACGCGGGAAGATATGCAAAACAACAAACTGGCTTTTTTGGATTGTTTAGTAACAGTAGAAGAGGGAAGGAGGCTGGAAACAGAGGTCTACCGAAAACCAACACACACGGACCAGTACCTGCTATTTGACTCCCACCACCCTCTAGACCACAACCTGGGAGTCATCAGGACTCTACACCACCAGGAAGAGAAAATTCCCACCAGCACAGAGGCCAAGGCGAAGGAATTAAAATGCCTCAGAGGTGCCCTTCAAACTTGTGGGTATCCAGACTGGGCCTTTATCAAAACAGAACAAAGAGGAAAGAACACCAAGACACTGAGGCAACAACTGGTACACCCAAAAGACCAAACGCCAAAACACAAGATGAACAACATTGTGTATGCAGTCCAGTGCAGTGAGAAGTGTTCAGAATTGTATGCTGGTGAAGCAAAACAGCAGTTTCACCTGCGTATGGCACAGCATAGAAGTGCAAAACCCTCTGGTCAGGATTCAGCAGTATACCTACATCTAAAGGAAAAGACAGTCAAGTACACATCCTAGACATAGACAGGGAGGAGGACTCGTTTAAAAGAGGTGCAAAAGAGGCCATTTATGTAAAAATGGAGAAGCCAAGCTTGAATAGAGGTGGGGGGGGCGGTGAGACAACTATTATCTGCCACATACAATGCTGTTTTAACACCTCTTTCTGGACGGATTAATAACACTTTCTATCTCCAATTATGCAAATGCAGTCAACACCTTACCTCCATAAGGTCGCTGACCCCATGCTGGTTATGAATAACAGATTATGTTGATTGGAGCAACATTGACCATATTTATTCCCAGATAATTTTTGTACATGTCATTCTGAATTGAGAAAGCTTGTCGGATGACCAGTGAAACGTCTTCGAGAAAAATACAAAAAGTTTAGTCGCCTTGATTTATTTTTTACAGATATTGCCTACCAAGCTCCTGGAATTTGTCCAGCTCTGCTATACAAATTACGAAGATCAGAATCATACATGAATCTTTTGGGATCTGGTCACTAATTACTATACCAATTAAAACCTCTTGGTAGAGATCCATGAATTCTCAAGTATGCAAATATGCTCCAAGTTGGATTCTAATCTTCCAAAATCCAATTTGCTTATTTTTAACCATCAATGTAATTGTGGATGAGTCACAAAAATATGCACAATGGTTTGTAACTAAAAACAAATTACTATTTTAACTTTTCCAAAAGAGCAGTGAGATATTTAGTTCCAGGGGAAATAGACTCAAAACAAAACCACACTTTATCATAGAAATGTACAGAGACGTCTTAAAGTAAATACTGTATATGTTCTATTTTCAAACTCTTCTGCTTTCTCTTTAATGTGGAAACATTCTTTGGTACTGTGTCATGTATTTTACCCAGCTGGTGAAGTGCACATACATCTCAATTTCCTGGAAGTGATAATACAGGGATGCATAAGAGAAAACAACAAAAAGAATGTGTTTTTTTCAGTGGCATAAGGTCCATGACATTAGGCTGCTACAGCTGGGCAACAGATGAAATGCTTTAGTTAATGGACCCAATTTAACATGGAATGCCAGGAAAATAATCTTTGTACTCACTTTGTATGCACAGCATAGTTGTCTACCAAATCGGTATGTGTGATTAGCAACACGCAAAATGCCACACAGCCAGATGAGTGTAGGCATGCCTGAGAAATACAGCTGTGCCAAAGCACCCGTTTCTCTGTATTTATTACATGATTCTTTTATCACGCTTATGCTGACAGTGTATTTGCAATGTAGAACCTTCCTTGGATTTGCTAGTGATATTGTCAGATAAAATGGTCATAGATACAGTATGTGCATATTTTGGAGTCTCTGCATTTATACATCTAATTGGGTGAAACACTAGATTTTTAAATCATCTATATATGTCATGAATTAAAATAGAATTGTAGGATGATCAAGGATTAATGTCAATGTGGTGCCTACAGGAGTGTGGGGGCAAGTACCTCGAAGTACATTTTTTTCCAATTCAGGTTTAAAGTCATACTGGAGATAATTAGCACGGGTGCCTAAAGAACCAGTGTGACAGTGTCATTGTTGAGCCATTGATTTGTTTAACACATGGATAAAAATGCCTGAGCACATGAAGAGCTTAACACAGCTGTCTGACTTAATAGAATCACTGTCACTAGCTTGATAGCAATGACAAGAGCAGTACCCAAGCAAATGAGACAGTAGGCAGATGTGAGTGGGCTACATGAATGCCAATGACACCTAAACTGTATGCCAAGCCAAACCTTTTTATATCAGCACTGATGATACTACACTAGGCATTATGTTTAACACAACAGTCTATCCTAAACACACATACAAGTGTTTACAAACACAAAGCAGTGTTCTTAAAGCTGGTGAGTATATACTATTTTTGCTTCCAATGCAAATAGAATAATCCTATCCCAGTATATCGGCTGATTTCAGCCGATATGCAGCTGGAATAAGCCGTACCAGCCTGAAGTGAATAGCCGAACAGCGTTCGGCTCACTTCGCTACAGGTTGGTCGTTCACTCGGCTGCCTACTGAGTGTATGTGCATTTCACCAGCCTATCCCTGGTTCTCTCTCAACCAGTGTTGCATGCTGGGATAGGATACATATACTGGAGGGAATTGGCAATTATTAATATAATACTGGATTTATATAGCGCCAACAGTTTTGCACAGCGCTTTACAATATAATGAAGACATTACAATTACAATACAATTCAAGACAAGATGGTAAGGAGGGCCCTCAATCTAAATTGATTAGTCCAGGGCTGGATGCTGTCCAGCCAACCCCCAGGCTAGACCTGAAGCCTTAGGCCTTGTTCACACCAAGCGCGGAGCAGATCCGGACCAGAGCAGGTGCAGACCGGATCAAAACTGCGTCCAATGTATTCCTATGGTATTTTGACCTCCAGTTCACATCGCAGCGTGCGGATCCAGACCGGATCCAGACCAGATCCAGACCGGATGAAAAAAATGCGGCAAGCCCTATTTTACCTGCTCTGGATCTGGTCTGGAACGCATCAAAAACGCATCTAAAACGCATCTAAAACTCAAAAACGCATGCAAGTGCCTGAAAGCCCATGTTAAACTTAAAAAAAATATATATATATTTTTTTTTAACCAAAACCGGCCCTAAACGCATCAAAAACGCGTCTAAAACGCGGCACAACCCACTGCACTGCGTGTGCAGAAACCTGACCGGATCTGGTCTGCATTTGGTGTGAACAAGGCCTTAGGATGGAGTTGCTGGAGTGCTGGAAGTGTTTCAATAGGCCTCAATTATGGAGGAGGCCTGTGCTATTGCTAGAGGAGGAGAACCAGGAAAGCTGATGGCTGCTGGAGGTACCCGGAACATAGTGGACCTCAGGAGCAAGTCTGGTGTCTCTCCTGCTGAGGATCTGTGCTCATATCTGCTACACAAATTCCTATTCGCTGTGCTAGAAATTGATCTACATTGAATTGCTAAAAAGGGGCTGGTGAGTCTGGAGTCTATGTCTGTTATACCCTGGATGTCTAGGATCCCTATACCTCTCTCCCCAGTGTGAAGATGTTAAAAAAAGTTCTTCAGCATTATATTTCTGCAGTGGATATCAGCTTTGTGGGCACTAAAGAAGGGCGGTTAAATGCTAATGGGGCAGCTGAAGACCAAAACCCCTAAACAACTAGTGATGATCCGGGTTAGTCTGGCGGCTCCTTCAGGCGTGAGCGCTACAAACTCTATTGACATTTCATTGAGTTCTATGGGCACAGCATGGTGCAATGTGGCCTGCTGCTCTAAAAAAAATGGTACTGGATGTTGTACTTTTTTTTTAGCGCTCACCACTGCAACGCTATGGTGAGAACTGAGCCTATCAGAAACAAGGCATATTACCTTGCTTGTGTTGAGGCTGCTCTGGAAAAAGAAAATCAGCCAGCGCAGCCCCAACACATTTGGTGTGAATCAAGCCTCAGTGTACTTCTATGCAGGAACAGTGTTTTCACCCTAGTATGTATGTTCACCCTATGGACTACAGTCTGGCTGTGGGTTAGCAAGTTTAGCCTGAATCCTATGTGTGAGGCCTGCCAACTCAGCGGCTTCCCGGTTCTGTACCACTTACCACTATACTGTGTCTGCGTATAGTTGGAGTTACAGTACAGACCTTGAGAGGCGTGCATGGTATACAGCTGTCTAGTGCAAATAAAAATATGTTTTGAAAAAATTAAAAAAAAGCATCTAGGGATGAAAATTCGCTCTGTATAGAAGTAACAATGTGATATGTAGTTAAAGTGCTGTATATCTAGGTCTATAAACAAACAACTAGCATGTTGCAGCTGTAGGCCCCATTTCACATTGAGCGATTTATCGCGCGGTAATTCCCGCGATATCGCAGCAATTTACCGCGCGATATCGCTCTCCAATGCAAGGCAATGGGGCAAAGGGTCCTGCTGTCACGGGTCGTGCGTCGCTACAGCAGGACCCTTTTTGGAGCGGATTTTGCAGCGATTCCATTCTTTGCAATGCAAGCATTTGCGCGATATCGCGCGACAAATCGTGCGATATCGCGTAAAATGCAAATCGCGCAGTGTGAATGGGGCCTAAGAGTCCTTAGATTATCTGTCGAATCTTCTAGAAATATACAGGTCTTTTCACTAAAGTGTGAAGGGTTTGGAGAAGAAAGCAAAAAATCCAGACTGAAAATAACAGATTTTTTAAAAATTCTCCAATTCAGCTCACTTTCCAGTTCACCTAGGTCCTAGGACCTAGATTGTTCACTTCTCCTGCCTTCTCCAAACTCATCACCCTTTAGTGAATAGCCCTACTAGTGTTTATGTAACTTCCAGTGCACTAAACTGAACTCCCAAACTATGTTATCAGCTTTTCCAACTTTCTCATCTGAACGGCAAAACAACTCCACTCTATGTAATGCAGATGAGGAAAGGGAGTGCTGTTTATAGTCCAAACCAGGAGAATAATCTCGGGTGACAAACTACTCCTCCATAGATATACTGCAGTTAGTGAGCCTTGTCATCTTAGGACAAGAAGTGTTTTACTGGCAGGATCACTAAATGAAAATAAAGGAAAAAAAGCATGACAAAATGAATGCAGCCACTATATTTAAGAACTGCTAGGCAATATATTACATTTTTGTTTTTAGATACCCTTCATGGTTTAATTACAGTTAAAGATGTTGCTGTCTGACAAATACTGGCCATGTTTTCCCCTTCAATTCTAATGAAAAAATGTATAGTAAATGCATATATCTATAAACTTTAGTGTAGTTCCACTTTTCCAGTTACATTTGAGAAAGCCCAACTATATGTTTGTTTGTGCTCCCATTCCCACAGCATAACAAAAAAATGTTTTCAAAATATTTTTCTTATCTTATATAAGTTTGTTGGGTGAAAGCCTTTGTGCAGACTGCAAGCAATATAAAAAGGAATGAAAGGGTCAAACCGAGCTTCTTCTCATTAACATGCAATGCTTATACATCTTCAACTCTTTATTGGGACAGTGCTCAGATCTAGTTTACAACTAAAAATACAATTGTTTTTTATGTGTTTAGATGAAACACTGAGATCTTGAGGAATGCTGAATTAAGTTTTACTTGCTTAGAAGAACGTTGCATACATGTATATGTATACAGGATTACAGCATCAAACAGGAAACATATAGATCATAGAGAGGAAAAGCATATATACAGATATAACTTCCTCTGTATCACAGACAAGTATGCACATAGACAAAAACCATACAGACTAGCTTTGCACTACAGCACCATCTGCTGATCAAAAAACATTGTTACAGTCAGCAACACAATCAGTATCCTGTTGCATTTCCAACAGAAATTGCCAGCTCAGTACAGGGTAGGGTTTTTAATCAAGTATAAAGCATTTACAAATATAAGCAGAAATATTTAAATATTGTGGTTGCAGTTATCCAATGTGCATGAGAACATATAACAAATATAAAGTAGGTGTTATCCCAATGTGGCTGCAAAAGTGGTGACAATGAAAAAAAATAAAATATGGTAGTGTTTTTCATGCAGCAAACATCAAGATCTCTTTTACACTGTATAATTGTTCATAAAGTCTCTAGTTAAAGCAGACCATTACCCCCTTCACTAAAAATTACATCTTCGTGCAGCTGATAAGAAAGCATCCTACATCGATTAGTTAAATAAACATATTTTCATTTTACTTCCTGGTCCTCTCAGGCATTAATGATGTAGCTCATGCCTAAGAGATGCATCCTGGGAAGGTTACATCACAGTGCTTTGCTGGAAAATCTCATCTGTAAACTGCATAACCTTATGAGATCTCAGGGAAAGGAATTTATCCCCGGAGATGATGTGCATGGTCACATGTCCTAGGCACATGTGCCAGATTTCCAGGAAGTAAAGAGAGATAGATTTATCTGCGCTTAGTAAAAATGGCCACTGTGGGAAGAATGGGGAGGAAAAGAAAATTAAGGTATGTAAAGAATATGAAGCTTGCAATGATCTAGCAGTATCTGTTTGTAGATTGTCATTACTAAACATTTCTAAAGGTGCCTTTGTTGTCATTTGAAAAGATACAGGTGAAGTTCCTCTTTATGTTATAGATATTTTGGTTTCAAGTTATCTCCCTGGGCAGTTTTGGTCATGAAACAAACTTTAGTTTCAATGAGACACTACAAGGTTGGTTTACTAAAGCCAAATAGGCTGGTCACTTTGCAAGGGGATTTTCCCTTATGTTAACGAATGTGGAAATGTACTTTTTACCCAATGACATGCACTAACAAAATAGACAAACACTACGGGGGTTTCACAAAAGGGTGAAGAGTTTGGAGGGGGCAGGAATAGCTGAACTGCAAAGTGAGCTGAATTGGAGAATTTTTCCAAATCAGCTATTTTGGCCTAGATTGTTCACTTTTCCTACCTATCCACTGTGCCCATCATACCCAACCAACTTATTACTTCCGCCTGATACAAAATATATGGACCAGAAACATTGTACATAACCCCTCTGTACATGCATTATTGATGTCTATTGTACTTGAGATATTCTGTAACAACTTTGAATATGTAGTAAACTCTTACCAGTTTGTGCTTTACTTAACTCGACTGAGTATATCTCCATTACCTGTAGTGTTGCTAAATGGCAAATACAACATATTGAACAAGAAAAAAAAAAATTTAAAAGCTTCTATTCACATGATTAAGATTTCAACAAAGAGAACATCATACCATTTAAGCAACAGAAGTCACTTACTAAAATGTGTGAATCATTCCTTTTATTTTCCATTGAATGTAATTATTTCAAAGTGTGTATATTTTGTGTGCCAGCTCAAAGCTGTTTACATGTGAAAAATACTGTAAGATTATTTACTTTAACTTTTCCTATCTGTGAAGAGCTTGGCAACTTTATATAACATCTAGCTGAATTTTTAAAGAATCTAGAGGGCTCAGAAATATCTTTTATTTCTGCAGCCCCTCCTAATTGGGAAAAGGCCCTCCTTAGGGTCCCAGAGTGATGTAAAGACCCTGAAGTGGGTTGGACAGGGCAGAATTAAAATTTAGAGCCATGCAACAGGCATTTCTTGATATTACTTGTTTACATGAGCTGCAATGCCTAACTTTACCCAAAACTTTGGTTGATGTAAGGACTATTTGTGTCGGCCTTGTATAACTATTTAAAGATGCTCAATGGGTATGGAAATTGTCACATAAAGTTTATTTACCCTTTTGCCCCCACCTCCTAAACAGATGAAAAACTACTCCCCCCAAAAAAACTCTATACTTACCTAGACCTCGCCATCAAGGTCCCATTCTTTGCACACCTTGTACGGGCTTCTTCACCTGATGATCACACATGCACAGAGGTAGGCTCCACATACTTCTGTGGGGCTGGTAGAAGGATAGGAGCCAATTTCCTGCAGTACACAGACATTGGGTGAAAGAGCCTATACAAGGTATATCAACTATGTGGTGGACATTGGCAATGATATCTAGGTAAATATAGAGCTTTGAGGGGGAGGGTTGAACTACATCTTTTCGGCAGGGTTGATAGTGAAAGGGTAAAGAAACTTTGTGGTAAAGTTTCTTTACCCTTTAAGCCAGCATGGCATTATCATAACTGGTTTCTGGGAACTCTATGGGGTCTATTCACTAAGCTGCTGTAGGCAGCCGAGTGAATGACCGACCTAAAGCGAAGTGAGCCGAACGCTGTTCGGCTGTTCACTTCAGGCTGGTACGGCTGATACATCGGGTGGCTTCGGGTCTATTGGTCGGCGGTTCTGCTGCCATCCAAAAAAAAGAGGAAAAAAACCTCTCCCGGGCGCTTTGGGAGTCTCCAGCTGGGAGTAGCTAAAACCTGGGCCCCTGGGAAAAATGTTTAAACTTTTTAACACAATATTGACGAGTAATCTTTTTTTTTAATGGATGGGGAGGAAACATATAATTCAGGTGACATTGTGTTTTTTTTATTGCAAGAGTCTGCAGGAGGTTAATAATGGACAGATATAAATGGTCAATTCAGTTATACTTGAAGCACAGCAAATGATTGAGACACACCTTGGTTACTACCAGGGGTGTAGACAAACTATACAAAATTGTGTTCTGAAATACTTTATGGACAATTACCCGCCTTCATGCATTGATCTAATGCATTGATATTATATATATATATATATATGGGCAGCAACTGAAGGTGACTGCTGACTGACCTCAAAAAAACTACAAAACTAAAATAGGAACAAAACAGCAAAAAACACAGCAAAGGGGTTGATTACTCAAATAGCTAGCATTAAGAAATAAACTACAGTTTCCTAATTGAACCTAATCTCTCCCTATGCAGTTTTGTCAGCTTCCAATTTACTGACACTATAAGGTTGAGTCATTTCTATGTTCAGATGGAAAAAGTGCAACAGATTCATCCATCTACACTACATTGTGTGGATGGAGGCATCTCCCACTGGGCCAAGCTTCAGTATCTTACTAGCCTGCATCCAATCAGATTGTTCAGGTATTTTGACAGCCAGCGGGGCCGACTAGCAAGATACTGAAGCTTGGCCCAGTGGTAGATTCCTACATCCGCACAGTTTGGAGTAGATGGGGGAATCTCTTGCACTTTTTCCATCTGACCATAGGCTGAGAGAAAAAAAATCTATAGAAAATCTATAGGTGTATGGCCAGCTTTAGCTTAGCAAATGTAGTGATAATTCACTTTGCAATGAATTCCCAATCACAAGCAAGGAATGAAAAAAGCAGTATTTTTTTTTGCCCATGATTAGATGTAAGTCAGTAGAGGTTCACCTCATTCACTAAACTAAAGGAAAACTCCCTTGCAAAGTGAACAGCCTATTTGGCTTAGTAAATTAACCCCCCGTGACTGCTCTGTGTCTCCCCTTTTATAGTGAGAGGGCTTGCTTAACCAAAACCCTCTTATTGGCCCTTCGTCTGGATTTGCCTCAAACCCTTGGTAGCCGCAAACTAGAACCTCATCCCTAATAGTAATGCTATATTCTTTATTAGCCAGTTTTCACTTTTGGCACATAGCTGTTTAACAAAGGTTTGTGTCCTACATATGTCAACAGTTGGCAGAAATGTGGCAGAGAATGTCTTCAGAGAATACTGAGATTTTTATGTTTGGCTTGAAATTTCAAAGTAATGCTTAGTTTGTAAATGGCACATTTCCTAGGACCCATTTGTTTTGGCAATGCGTAAATTAAAATAAAAGTTTAAGATACACTCATAATTCGAATGAGATTATGCTCTCATATTCACAAAAATATTAAGCTTATGTTTTTAATAAAGCAGCGATAAATAGTAGTAGTAGAATTTTATGCACAATTAGATTTATTTCGTTTTTTTAGCTGTTTGTTTACTTTTATTGTGCTGCTCCCTCTGCCTTTTTTAAAGCACATTACTTAATGATGTGTTTATGAAATTGTACAGCTCTGCCCTTTTGGGGCTCTTTATTACCTTACTGTATCAATTAAATCAAGGTCTTGTAAACAAGGTCTTGTTAAGATAGCAATTTGGCTTGGATTTCACTGCAGGGTAGACTTGATTACATTCACACTCATATTTCATGTACTTATTAATGTGATTTGGCTTCTACAATGGTTCAGTAGCAGGAAACGGCAAGTTGTTCTAAAAGTAAAATAAGAAAATGAGCAGTGCTGAAGATAAGGACATTTTTATTATGCGATCATTTGGTTAAAAAAAAACGGAATAGTTATTTCTAGAAATCATTGGGGTGTACCAACCAATTATTAAGCCTTGCAGCAGAATCATTTCTTTTGTTACTTCCAACTCCAAATCAACCCTGAATCAAGGCCTATGCAATTCTGAAGTACAGCAGAGTTTGTAAGAAACTAATATAATTTTGAAGTCCTTGACTTATTCTTGTTTGAAGTTTGACAGACAGGAAGCCATCAATCCACTTTACATTCAAATTTTTAAAGTTAAATGAAATGCTCACATTCCTTTCAATAATGAATCCTGATCAAAGAAATATACATTGCTCAGCAAAGTATTTCTTTAAATTTTTTGCCCAAACAGTTTGTGAACAGTCAGCTCCAACTCTCTCAGCTTGGTTTCCTGAACTTCCTGACCAGTGGAAGATCACAAGGGAGAGCACAATCTCCAACAGCTATTCAGATACTAGCTTGGAGAAGGAAGAGGAAGAAGAGGGGAGCAGAGAGCAGGGGAGTGACTTACCTTGCTTGCTTGTGTGTTTGTGAAGACATACACAACTTACTAGCACACACAAGGGTGGCTCCATAGGACCCTGAAAGGGAAAGGCGCCACCCTAAAACAGGATATCAGGGCCAGTGCTAAGGGGACCAGCTGATTCTGCAAACTAAAACTTTTAAATATCAAGAAGCAGTATCCATTGTAAGTGACTTCATCAGCATTTAAAATATCTTTAAAAAAACTAACTGTGACTATAATATCTCTTTAATTCCAGAAATAACTGGACCTGTATACCTATATACTATCTGTGAAATTCAGTTTGCTGCAAACAGACTACAAAATTGAGTACAATCATACCCCACAACAGCTCAAACATACTTTACATACATACAGTATCTTCTCTACCACAACCTACAAAATGAATTGTGTTGTGGATACGTTAAAGAGATGCTGTTGCTTATAAAATAAATAATGCACTTAGCGTTACCAAGTTCCTTTGCTCTCAGGTGGCTTCAGCTCAGAGCTACAGCTACCTAAGCTACATATAGCTACCTTCCGGGTGTGTCGGATGCCTGCATTTTGTTTCTCTGTGCTTTGTCCCCCCCCCAAACCTGCTACATAATTAGAGGATCCCCAAATGTGTATGGTAATGCACTTACATAGCTATGAAGTCAACCTTAACCTTAGCTTGTAAAAATTTAGACCATTAGCTTCTGTGATCATTTACAAAGCATGTCATAAGCAACCCTGTGGGCCCACAAATCTTCCTGAACTAACACTTACAGGGTTATTCACAAAAGGGTGAAGAGTTTGGAGGGGGCAGGAGAAGAGAACAATCTAGGACAACATAGATAAACTGGAAAGTGAGCAGAATTGGAGAATTTTTCCAAATCCGCTATTTCGGCCTAGATTGTTCACTTCTCCTGCCTTCTCCAAACTCTTCACCCTTTTGTGAATAACCCTGTTACACATTAAAGTGGATCTTTTGTTAGGAACTCTGGGCCTCCAAAAAAAAACAATAGTTTGAAGTAAGTGTCAACTTACCATGTTTTATTTGTCTAGCATCCTTCTGCTCTTCTGGTAGTGATAAATGGAAATATTAAAATTGGCCTCATCTTTTAAAAATGATTTACCAGGCTTGTTGGAAGTTGCTAAAATATTGTTTAAAGCTACAGCCAACATATTTACAGTATTAAGATCCTTAGTCAACACTATTTGACTGTAGTTGAAAGGTGCTTTAAGGGTTCCAAGAAAGCTACTCAAAGCGTGTTAAAGTGCCAAAGCTGACCTTCTTTAGACTAGGAGTCTTCTAGCAGTGTACAATGCCGGAAATTACAGTGTACAGCGCAGGAAAAAAACATTTGTTGTTTAACACTATGATGCATAATGACTTAGCTTATTAAAATTGTATCTTTAACTAGAGAAGCTCCTTTTTATTTACATTAATAATGAGATTTAGGGGTTTATTCACTAAAGAGCCAAAGGATCCAGCCGTAGCTTCAGCTGATCCTTCGGCTCTCTTCGGATGCCTCTGCCCTTCGGTTCAATCGAACTGAAGGGCTGCTGTACAGGCTATTCACAATAGCCCGTACAGCAGTCGAAGGCAGCCGAGCGGCTCAGCCGAGCCGAAGGCATATGCAGCGACCGCCAAAGCGTGGAGAACGGTGGAAGCCGACTGATCTCCCTGCAAATAAAAGCTGGGTTATCTCACAGCTCGCTCTGCCCAACTGTAACGACAGATCAGTGTCCCCAAATGACCTGGTGATGCTGATCTGTCATTAAAAATAACAACTGTATTCATTGGCTGGGACCTGCTAGAAGACTCTGGCAGGTGTCGGCAAATAGGAAACAGTTGGGTGGAGCTCGCTGTCACTGTTAGCTCCGCCCATTTGCCCCCCCCCCCCTTTTCTTTAAAATATTTTTATTTTATTTTTAACTTTCCTATTTGTTGTCATTTTGAAAATAATTTAATATAATATAAACCAATATAATATAACCCTCAAAGGCATTTAATAATATAGATAACATAGGAACTTTGGCATGTTAGATGGTTTAATGGGTATTTGATCATTGCAGAACATTGTATACAATTTAGACAGGCAAATGATCCTGTTCTTTTGGGTCCCAAAAAGGTTAAACTTTCTGTTCTTTTGGGTAATTATCCCTGAGTATCTGCCAATGTTTTTTAATACAAGTAACAATCTTTTTGGGACAATGTGTGGTATTGTGTCACAAATGGTATCCTATATTGATCTTTCCTCATCACATTTCTATTTTTATCCTCCCATTTAGCCATTGGTAACTGTTCATCCAGCAATTTCTCTGGATAACTCCTCTGCATTAACTTATCCTTCATTTACTGTAATCGTATGTCTCTCTGTTCTTTTGTTATTGATTTAAACATATCGTTAGCATGGTAACTGTCAAAATACAGTCAATACGATGTGTTGGTTTACTATATAAATCACTCGTTAATTTAACTGCTTTATCATATTATCTGGAAACGGGACTACTTCCTGATATTTCCCAGAGCCCCCAACAGTAAAGTAAAAAAGTAAAAATATTTATTAAACAATAAATAAAATATAAAAAAAAGTTCAGAAAATAAAAATTAAATACTTACATTTTTTTTAAAAAGGTTAGAAAAAGAATAATTTTCAGTTTCGGCCTGGCATTATTTTTAGTTTCAGTTCCTTTTTCGAAATTTAGTTTCGGTGCACCTCTACTCATTTCCAAACAAGAAATAATGATTCTGTAATGTAATGGTCAATAGTTTAAAAATAAACTCAATTTGTACCCCAGAAAACAATTATGAACTGACAAATGTGAATGCCTACAAGCTGGACACATCCCAGGTGACTAATATTGTGCACCTAGGGATGTGCAGCCCTAGTATCTTATCCAAAAAATGCCCTGTATCTCTTAGATATGATTTGCTTTTCTTAATCATTGGGGTCACAATTTTGTCATAGTATATTGCCAAAGGAGATAAAACAGATTCTATACTCATCACAATCGGCCCACAAGATAAATGAGAGAAACGTATCCATATCACTTTTGGGCTTGAGAAAGAACTGCGTGGTTCTAAACCGTCGCCCTTTTGTATCATGTTGCTTTTCTTTTCGTGACCTGCCGATACCGAATATCAATTAGCCGGGAAGCCATCTCCATGCTCCCTCATCACCACGAGGAAGCATGGAAGCCGGGTGGTGGGTAATGACGCGCCACCTGGCTTCCTGATTGGTTGGGAAGCTGGCCAATCAGGAAGCCAGACAGTGAGTCATTACATGGTGCCCGGCTTCCTGATTGGCCGGGAAGCCGGCTCCATGCTACCTTGTCACCAGGTGACAAGGAAGCATGGAGCTAACTTTCTGGCCAATCAGGAAGCTGGGGGGCGGGTAATGACTCCCCATCCTGCTTCCTGATTGGCTAGATTTCCAATATATATATAATACTAAAGTATGTGCAAACCTTATAATATTGGTGCTTAGGACAGTTATGAAAATCCAGATGATATAATATCCTCATAAAAAAGGTAATCTATGCCAATACTGTATATAAATTAATATTTCAGAGATTTAAAAAAAAAACAGTGTGCATGGAGCAATTCTCATACATTCACCAACACCCAAATCCCCACACTTAGACATAGACCTGAAAAAAAATAGCAGGCAGGTCTTAAAGGAGTGGTGCTGGGCCTAGGGTTAGTAGGGGGCAACTGACTCCACAAGTGACTCCTGCTCCACAAAGTGACAGTAGTGCCACACAAAGCAGAGTTGAGGCATGTCTGCATGACCTTGGACAGAGTGACATACCAATCCAGCCACAGCATGCAAAGGGGATAACTGACTGGCTCATTAAGCCTGTGCCATCTTCTTCCTCCTCCGCTAAAACCTGCCACACCCCTGCAAACTTGCCATTAGGAGTCACAATTATTAAAGCATTATATTTTTGCAATGTTGATTGTTGAATTTTGATTCTAAATGCAAATGATTAAAGCAACATTTTATACACTTTCCTCTTTATGTGGTCATGTATCCTCTAGGAGGGATTTCCCACTAATCTCATGCACAAGGCCAGGGCCGGATTTACTCTCTCTGCTGCCCCAATGCCAGATTCCTCAATGCGCCCCCCTGTATGCAGGCTGCATACAGGTGATCTCGGCGACATTGCAGAGATCACTTGTACAAAACAAGCGTCGGCTTCCCCGCTGTACATTTAGCCCTGCTTGCCCAAAGCAGGGCTAAATGTTGAAAACAACTACTCGCCCGGCGCCCAGAACTGCATATCCTGGGCATCGGGAGATAGGAATTCCACAACCTTGCTGCCCTTCTACTCCTTGCTGCCCCAAGGCCAGGCCTCGGTTGGCCTTGTGGGAAATCCAGCCCTGCACAAGGCTGGAGCAAGCTGATGAGTACTCAGTACTTTAAGGGAACCGTATCCATGTTGGAAGTGACAGACTGGTACAAGTCAGTAGACCCACTTACTAGGAGAGAAGTGGAGCTTACTCCCCAGGCCTGCAATCCAGCAGCAGCCGCGATGGGCACATTGTAGCAGAGAAGAGGAAAGCATAGTGGGGCAGGGTGGATCTTTCAGGAAGGAGATGAGAGCCCTCTTCTTGAATCACTTACAGACAATGCAGAGTCACTTGCAGAAAAGTGTCCAAATGTTTTGATTATGTTCTACGTTTTATGTATCTAGTGCTCTAGTGGGGAATATAGTTACTCCTCCAGATACTAATTTAAATTAGGATCACAGTTGTTAGCAGAGGCATTTTTTCGAATGAGGACTTTTGTCTTGTGGGGGTTGTAAAGTACTTAAAAAACGTACGATCTGCCCATCTTGGACAGGCAGATCATACTTGCGATCATCACAAGCCCGCCCCATGAGGGGCGGGCTTCCGATGACTGCAAACAGGCAGTGTGCACGTGCGCACATCGGCCCGTTCGGCCGTTGTCGAACAAGCAGGCCACTAACTCGCCGAGAATCATACGATTCCCGGTGGGTTTTCCAGCCTGCGTGTTCGACGTAAGATGTGCGACCATACAGTAGAAACGGTTGCACGCCTTCCATACACTGCACGTTTATCGTACGATCGCGGGATTATTCTTGTACGAGATTCGTGCAGTGTATGGGCACCTTTAGCTTGTCCTTCAATGCAAAGGAGCTATTAATGGTCAAGCTGGAGCTGTGGAGTGGATATGTGGCAGCCAAAAGGTAAGTAGGGTTTTAGGAGGAGGAGAGCGGTCTGATGCAGGGAATGTTCAGCGTCTTCTCACAAATTGACAGGGCGCCAAGCATTTGAATTCACGCGGCATTAAGCCGCAGGCTGACTAGCAGTGTGACTTGGCCAAAGAGGGCGGCGCCCCATACGGATCTCGGAGCACTGCCTGAAACGTCTGACAGCTCCTTAGTGAATAACCCGCTTAGTTTTTCCAGCCTGTTTAAGACCCTGTTGTCTGGCAACCACAGGGTGAATCTTTTTAGGGCTGTTACTGATTAACATTTTCGTGTTCGATTAATCAAATTTTTTTTTAATCGATTAATTTTGATTAATTATAACGCACATACAGATCCAACTACAATGGCCTATACACATACAGCACAGCAATGAAGTGATAAAATGAACTAGGATCACACTAATCCAGCACGTTATTAATCTCACATGCCCCTCTCAATATGGCCGCCGCTTGAGTGGGGCAACTCAGAATAATAACGTGGTCATTCCGTTCGTTAGCCGACGGAGCCACTTGGGGAAGGGGGCGACGTCACGGACATCGACGCCACCGGATGTCCGACAGGACTCCCGGAAGCCCCCGGAGAGGCGAGTGTTTTCATTAGCAATCAAAAGAATTTTAATCGATCAAAAAGTTTACCGATTAATCGAGAAATTCATCGTTAATTTCCGCAGCCCTAGTTGTTGTTGAAATGCCAGTACATTGTCTTCTCTTAATTATTGAACTTATTTCCTATTTTTCCTGTTTTCAGCATGAAGCCACCACTGAATAAAGTTGCATATTATTTACAATTGTCTGTTTCACTGCTTCATGGGATTTAAAGGGGGTCACCAGATTCAGGTTGGAGCTGTACCTGCATACTTAGTCAGTGCCTATGGGTGAATATTGTGACATTGGAGTTTCATTACTCCAATCATCCAATTATGGATTAGCAAAAATATTTTTTATATATTTTTTATTTTCCTCCCTAACAGTTGGTTATTCAAACTGAACACTTAACTTAAAGTGTATCTAAAACCAAGATGTTTTGAGGGGTCAGAACCCATGTGAAGTCTGTGTCCCTGCTAGGGAGATTTACTCTTTCAATTTGTCTTTGGGACCACTTTGATTGGGAAATAAAGGCAGTAAAAATCCAAACATTTTAGTTGCACCAGAAAAAGAATAAAGAGTAATAAAGTGTGAAATGGGAACACTTGTTCTGATGCCAACTGGTTATGAGGAGTTCTCTTCACTTTAGTGAGATTTTCTCACATTTCCTGTTGTCTCAACAGGACAGGAAGTCTGGTCCCCAGGTGGACACAGATGGCAAAACCTGACTGGAGTTTCAACTATTCACTACTCTATCCAAAATGAAAAAAAATGTTTTGCCTTTATATGTACTTAAAATTAGAACTCTTTCATCTGATGAAAAATGCCACTAGTTTGTTTCTGCAAACAGGCACAGGTTTAGTGTTCCTAATGGCAAATAGGAACTGCTAAAACTGAAACATCATCATGAAAAGAGTAATTTGTCAGCTATCGACTGCAGTAATGTTTTAGCTGAACCTTGTCATCATCCGATGGCTACAATGATGTCTTAATGGCAACTCAGCTAGCCCCATTGACAGTGGGGCTAGTGGACTGTTGTACGCTCTGTTGACTAGTTAAATATATTTATCAATCAAGTATTTGTAGTTCAGTAAATTAAAATATGTTCCTTACAGTTTCATGTAAAAACGGAGACAGCAATCTTTACTTGTCAAACTTTCATGATTGATATAAATGCTACAATAATTATATAAACTGTAAGGAGCTATTGACCTGCCTTTCACCTTCCCCTTAATTTTGCTGCATTTTATTGCAAATTGCAGTGAAGAGAAGGTTTTTCATATATTGGTGCTATAATAATATTATGTGATTCATGCACATATGCTGAGAAGAACTACCGGTAGAATAATCATTTTTGTGTGTTGCTGATAGCTTCCTACTGGGGCTACTTTGTAATAAACTATGTGAATTGTAAAGTTTTATTTTAATGTAATTGTTAAGTCTACCGAGTACAAAATAGTTGTGCAGCTGGTTAATACTACTGACTAAACGATGCCAGGAAATGCTGATGGACTGATGAAATGTAATAGTTTAAAGAATTACTGCTTTGGATTAAAATGTTTTAGAATCATGTTAGAAATATAGCTTTTACTGCCTTTTGTATGCATCCTCATCTCCTATTTCCAAAAACATTTTGAAGCAAACACATTTTCTTCTTCCTCTGAAGACATGTGTGCCTCTTAACGGTAAACACTCATTATATGACTAATATGAACGTTAATGGTTTTAAGAAATGCAAATTAGATTGAATAACCTTTAATTTTTCCATTATAAAGTTCATAGTGACAAGGGATCAATGTGACAAAAATGAAAAGATAATTACTTTCTGACACACCAGCTGAAATTATCTGCTTGCATCAACTGAACCAAAAATACAGATGATGCTCTGAAAAAAGGTCATAATTATTTTTATTGTCAACAAATACTACTAGACATAAAAAGAAAGAGTGGCATTGTTGAGTTTTGAAGGGAAAGCTAAAGATATACTTAAAGCCTAAGGCTTAGGAAGGTGCATAAAAATTTAACTTTTTAAAAGTTTTTTTTTTTCTTAATAGCGGTCTGGCAGCACCCCAGCAGCAGGCTATAGATGTGAACCTCCTCCCCCTTATATGAGAGCAGAGTTCTATCTCTTGCTGTCTGATAAGCTCCCTGCTGAGTCACTACTGTCCTCCATTCAGTTTGGGACTAAAGCATTTTAAAGAAAAAAAAAAAAGTAAGTGAACGTTAAATGCACCCTGACTTTGCCTAAGCAAAGCTGAAGGTACAATAGGACTCTAAAGAGGATCTCTTACTCCTAGTCAGGCTATCACAGAGATTATATTATATTATCTAATAACTCAAAAAAACCCTGGGGTCTAATTATAAACAAGAGCCTTGTGAATATCTGTAAATGTTTGTTTTGGGAAGTGATTTAGAAGTGATTTTTTTCTGAAGATACGGGTAAACAACGCGATTTAACAGCCGTTGAACGTGGGATGATTGTTGGCGCTCTGAGCCATGGAGCGAGTATCAGCAAAACAACAGAATAAGTTAAATGTTCAAGAGCAGCTGTTGTTAAAGTGTTTAAAGACTGGACTGTCAGCTGAAAATCTGTGTCTGAGCATGCGAACTATGGCTGTCAGCGACTAGTCAATGTTAGGGCAGAACGGAGAGTGGCAAGACCTGTACAAGACAACAGAAGGGCAACAGTGCATCAAATTACTGTAGATCTTAATCAGGGATCCTCTCAGATGATCTCTGAACGCACTGTTCGCCGTACACTGCATCGTATGGGATATGGAAGCCGAAGGACTGTTCGAACACCTCTGCTGTCAGTTAACAAGATAAAACGTCTCCAATTCGCACAGGAACACAAGGATTGGACAGTCGAGCATCGGAAAAAAGTCATGTGGTCCGATGAATCACGTTTCCAGTTGCATCATGCAGATGGCAGAGTAAAAATTTGGCGGAAACAGCATGAAAGCATGCACCCCACATGCATGAGTACAATCCTTCAAGCTGGAGGACACTGTGGGGACCGTGGACAAGGTAAGAGACTGTAATCTCTTATAAAATCACAAGATATTAAGGGCCCATTCACACCACACTTGAGGTAATGCGCACGTTATCATGCCTGCTACTGCCACATGCATTACTGCATTGTGTTGCCATTCAGCCCAACGTGCAAAGGCTACGTTGCAGTGCAGCACAACACATGGTAGAGCCTTATGGCATGTTGTGCTACAAAAAGTTCATTCCAAAGGGCAGCCTTAAAGGAGAACTATGGGGTTGTGGCTTTTCCCCATAGTTCTCCTTAGGGTAACGGGAGGACACAAACTAGCGTCCTCTCGGCACTCTAAGCTCAGTATACCGCGAGCTACTGTTCACGGTTTACTGAGACGCCGCAGCTGAAGCGGATCCCGACAATTATGTCTGGATCCGCCCAGTTGCGTGAGTGACAGCTGGCTCTGCCTGTCTAGAGGCAGAACCAGCTGTACCCGCCCCCTCCCCGTCCGATCTGCCAGTCAGCGCTGGTGGATCGGAGCGGGTAGGGGGGGAATCCAGCCCCTCCCCTGTCACGGCAGAGAGCCGTGACAGGATCGAGAGGTGAGCGAATGCTGGTATGTGTTCGCTCACATCACGGTCTACTGAGCCAACCTGTGACAGTCTCATTGTCACAGGTCAGCTAGAACTATGAGGTGAGTGAAAAGCACTAACATCATAGTTCTCCTTTAACACAACATGCTTTAACACAGTGTAAAAAAGTAACTGGGCCCTTAAAGTAACAAATAAAAAGTTGCAGAATGCTTATTGTGCCTCCTATAAAGCAAGCTTGTCATTTTGTCTACTGTAGAAAAAGAGGTTCACTTTTACATTATTTGAATACTCAGTTTATGAAGGTTATTTTATTCCTGCTAGGCTTAAGTATGCATATGTAAAACCTCAGTTTTATGTTTCTAATATAAATATAACTAAGTACCATGGGAGAACCAAAGTGTGCTCAAAGTGCCAGGATATAATCATTAACAAGATATTGTCCTTGCAGTTTGGTCATTGTGACCTGTACTTTAAAAATATCTAATCTTACAGGACATTACCTAGACCACTTGCAATGCCTCAAATGGTATTTGCAGGGATTAAATCTGACCTGTCTGAAAATTACAAGCAGTGACACTTCTTTCTTTATGCGCCATGACATCAGTGCACAATATTCCCAGTATATATAAATAATGACCTAAGAACACAAACTTAAATTTAATTAGTGCTTCTCAGTAATGTCAGACGTATCTAAAGACTTCACACTCGGAGCTAATTGGCAATGGATGGCTAGCAGCTGACTCTGATTCTCATCCTGTTTTATACCTCTTGCAAAAGTCCACTCAAGGAACGATTTATGGGCAGTTCCAGTGGGGAAATGCCAGCAGAAGTCTATAATGATTTAGACTGCCTCAGTGTTATTGTTAGTATCTGCTATCCAATTAATGTTACAAGGTAGCAGGTTGTTTTGCAGCAGAACATGTACTGAAATATTTTAGTTTCCAGGAAATTGAGGAGCACTTTGACAGCTACATGTCTTATTTTTTTCATTTCACTCTCACTATATTTTACTAACCAAAATATAAAGCTTTCTACATAAAAAAAGTAGTACATAATAATAATAATAATAATAATAATAACAATTATACTTTTTAAAAGAGAGCTATTCTCGTTTACAGCTTTTAAATATGCACGTGATCAGATTAGTGTAAATAATATGATCAATATGCGCTAATATATTAATAACTTTTGTTCTGATTATATTTTATACATGGGAGCAACCATATTTTTGATTCTGCTTAGCAGGACTGCACTGTAACTGTGCTGGGGCTCATTTACACTTTCTCTGCACTTTAACAATGCAGGTCTTCATAAAGGGCACATAGAAAATCGTTGTGCTTACACCACAATGGAGGGGAGGAGTATGCAACAGAGGTGTGGAAAAGAAGTCTTTCTCCATCAGTTTCTATGCAATGCATCAGAGCTGTGGTGCATGGAAATGAATGCAGTGTCACTTTGTGACATTCCAATAAGGTTTAACAAAAGGAAAACAGTGCCTTGCAGTGTAAAAATAAAAGGCATTGCCCCTGATCTATTTTAGCGTGAGGGCTGGTGTGAATGTAGTCTTAATGCTTATGCCTGTCGATGCAAGTCTAGACTGCCTATGCAGGGATAACTGAGCTTATCTAAGCAATCCTTAAAGGACATGCATAGTATAGTTTCAGGAAGGGCTGATGACATTGGGCTGATGACATTGCAGCAATACAAATTTCATGTGATGGTGCCATGCAGTGTCACTATTTGTGAATGGCACTCTAATGCACCTTGCCATTGTACTCACATTGCAGAACATGCAGCAAGGCTTTCTGCCTAAATGTTTGGCATTAAAGGCAAGAGAGATCAGTTGCCATGAGTGTGTTGACTAACAGACATGTATTTTGTAGACTAAAAAGTGCAACCTTTTATGTAACTATGTTCTGCACTAAGCTGCAAGTCAGATTAAAAGCATTTCCTGAATTAGGAAATAGAATTATTATATTATACAGGATTTATATAGCGCCAACAGTTTGCGCAGCGCTTTACAATATAGGGAAGACATTAGAATCACAATACAAATCAAGAAAAGATGGTAAGGAGGGCCCTGCTCGTGAGGGCTTACAATCTAAAAGGGAGGGGGAAGTGATACATGAGGAGGGAACTGTGTGGGGATGAATTGTTTGAGAACGTGATGGTTGAGCAGTTAGGTTGAGGTGGGATAGGCTTCCCTGAAGAGATGAGTCTTTAGGGAATGCCTAAAGGCAGTCAAGGTGCGCTATAGACGGACAGGTTGGGGTAAAGAATTCCAGAGGATAGGAGAGACTCTAGAGAAGTCTTAGAGGCGAGCATGGGAGGAGTTGACAAGGGAGCTGGAAAGCAGGAGGTCTTGGGATGAGCGGAGCCGACGGTTAGGGTGATACTTTTGAGACCAGGTTTGAGATATATGTAGGGGCGGAGTTGTGGATGGCTTTGTAACTGATTGTTAATATTTTGAATATTATCCTTTGGGCGAGTGGAAGCCAGTGCAGGGATTGACAGAGGGGGGTTGCAGACACTGAACGGTTGGTTAGGTGAATGAGTCTGACAGCTGCATTCATGATAGACTGAAGGGGGGATAGCCTGTGTAGTGGAAGGCCAATGAGGAGAGAGTTGCAATAGTAATTCGTTTTGCAATAGTAATTTTATGTTTTCTTTGGTGAGGAAGGGGCATATTTTGGAGATGTTACGAAGGTGAAGGCGGCAGGATTTGGATAGTGATCGGATGTGGGGAAGAAAGGTGAGATCCGAGTCAAGGATGACACCTAGCACCTTGGCATGGGGGAAGGGCTGGATAGTTGTGTTAACAATCGCAAAGGAAAAGTTGAGGGAAGGTGCACGGGCAGGAGGAAATATCAAGAGCTCAGTTTTTGAAAGATTGAGTTTTAAGAAGTGTTGCGACATCCAGACGGATATGTCAGATAGTAGTTTAGTGACACGAGAGGACACAGAGGGGGTGAGTTGCGGAGTAAAAAGATAGATTTGAGTGTCATCGGCATAGAGATGGTATTGGAAGCCATGTGAGGTTATTAACTGACTAAGGGAGGAGGTGTAGATAGAGAAGGGAAGGGTCCAAGGACCGAGCCGTGGGGGACCCCTACAGAAAGAGGAAGAGGAGGGGAGGAGTTAGATTTGTAGGCGACGCTAAAGGAGCGCTTAGATAGGTGGAAGGAGTCTTGTAGCCCAAGTGACTGGAGTTTTTTGAGGAGGAGCAGGTGGTCAACAGTGTCAAAAGCAGCAGAAAGGTCTAATAGCAAGAGTAGGGAGTAGTGGCCTTTGTTTTTAGCAGTGAGTAGGTAATTAGTGAGTTTTAGGAGGGCGGTTTCAGTGGAGTGTAGGGGGCTAAAGCCAGATTGTAAGGGGTAGAGAAGGTTGTGATCAACGAGGTGGCGACTTAGGCGGCTGTAGATGAGGCGTTCTAGGAGTTTGGAGGGGAATGGGAGTAAGGAGATTGGTCTGAGATTATTGAGGTCGGTAGGGTCCATTGAGGGTTTTTTGGGTATTGGGGTGACCAGGGCATGCTTCAGAGGGGAGGGAAATATTCCAGTAGAGAGTGAGAAATTGAAAATGTGAGCAAGAGGGTCTAGGATAGAGCAAGAGGGTGACTGAAGTAGCGGTGAGGGAACAGGGTCCAGGGGGCAAGTGGTGAGGTGGGTGTCAGAGAGAAGCTTTGTAACCTCCTCTGTGGTGACGGGGTCAAAAGAGGAGAGTAACAAGTGTGATGGAGGGTCTGGTACATGAATAGGGGAAGGTGACTGCACAGAGGTGATCTGATCCCGAATTGTATCTATTTTGTTTTTGAAATGAATGGCAATGTCCTGGGCAGTGAGTGATTTAGTGGGTGGTGGCGGTGGGGGACATAGTAGAGAGTTAAAAGTGGAAAAGAGTTGACGAGGTCTGGATGAGAGTGTGCTAATGAGAGTGACAAAATAAGTCTGTTTGGCAGCACGGAGAAATAGTAGTAGCAATAGTGTTTTCTAAGGCCCATCCATTGTTACTACATCATGTCTAGCCCCTTCTCCTTTTCTAAAAGACAGTAATCAGCTCACCTGACTAGTGCACTGAATTTAAAGGAGAACTGTGAGGTGAGTGAAAAACACTCATCCTCATAGTCTGAGCCGACGAGTGAAACTGTTACACTTCGGCCCAATAGATCGGTAAGTGAGCGAACGCATACCGTCGCCCGTTCACTTCTCGATCATCTCCACGCAGAGAACGGTGACTATCAGTCACCGCTCACCACAGGAATTCCCCCCCCTCCCCGCTCCGATCCTCCAGTGCTGACTGGAGGAACGGACGGGGGAGGGGGCGGGTACAACTGGCTCTGCTTCTAGATAGGCAGAGCAAGCTGTCACTCACTCAGCTGGGTGGATCTCAACAGCATTATCAGGATCTGTCCCGGCTGTGGCGGTCTCAGTATACCACTCGCTATACCTCACTATATACTGAGCTTTGGGTCATGGGAGGACGCTAGTATATGTCCTCCCGTGACCCTTATGAGAACTATGGGGAAAAACACTTACCCCATAGTTCTCTTTTAAGGGTTTACTCTCATTCTCACAAAAACTGCTACAAAATATGGACAAGAGTCAAATCTCTATACAAAAGAAAGCCAGCAAATTACCAAAAGCAACATTATAAGTCACAACAACAACATTAAAAATAATATGAAAAAAACATAGAAATCAGAAGAAATGTGTCCACAATCAAACTAGTATATAGACATATGTGTTTGCCTGTAAGCATTATATATGTAAATCAACATCTAATCTAAAATTAAACCATGTGGCATTCTGGTGAGAATGTAATTTTATATTCATAACGCTTCCCGACACAGAGGAAGACATCACAAGTCGTCCCCACACTGGGGACTCTCCAGCTTTTCTATATTCATTCATGGAACATAAATAGATAGTAGCAACAACAGGAACGCCACATACTCAAAAGCAAAATTATATTTTTCCTTTCTTAAAACAGCCAGCAAGAACAAGCTTTTATGCTGACGTGTTTCGGGCTTCTCAAAGAGAAAGCAATGTGCCTATTGCGAAAATAAGATCTTGTTCCTGCTAGCTGTTTTAATAAAGGAATAATATAATTCTGCATCTTGGTGAGCAGTGTTCCTGTTGTGGCTAATTTAGATTGCGTCGGTGAAGAAGAGCTCATCCAGCACCTCAGAGATGTTGCTTTGTGGAGCTTAGTCTCACCTGCAGCGCCATGTGGTATGTTCAGCATGGAACATGCATGATTGCATATCTCCACCATGAATACTTCTGGATATGTCCGTTCTTTGCTTTAAATTAGAACTTTTGCCCTCACAAAAAAATGCTCAGCAATTCTTATTCTGAATGGTCTACCTGTACAGCCTATATACTGTACATTACATTTTGTGTATACGATATTATGAGTGTTACCCTTAATAAACTGTTGAATCAGGAAAACCTCCTTAAACACCATAGATTGTACTGGAGTTACCGACAGTACCAACATGTATTGACCCCACATCTGAATGAACCTTGGACACCAAGCCAGTAACCTTTCCATTCCATGGAGTAACCTTTCTATCTACTCTTAAAATAGCTAGGGAAAAGCAATGAGCCCAATACGGTAGGCTTCCTGCTTGAGAAACGGCAATCCTCTGTAAATTTATATGTAACAACTGATCGTCATATTTAATAGGAACGTTCTGTTTCACAGTCTGAACCACTTTACTATGTTCCTTAGAGAATGTAGTGACAACGGTAGGTTTGTAGCTACCATCCTGATTTTTTCTAAACAAACGATTCAATAGAACCTCTCTACTGTTCTAGTCTTTGCTCTATTAATAGTCTGTTTTGGATATTTTCTCTCTCTAAGTAATTTCTCAATTAAAGCAGTCTCTAATGCATAATGCTTTGTGTTTAAACAGTTCCTTAAAGCTTTGATATATTCTCCCACTGTCACCACCTTTATGGCATGTAATGGATAACAACTAGTGGCCAACAATGTTGCATTGTCACTACATTTTTTCAAATGGACTGCGCTTATACTATCTGTGAAGCGATAAAATAAATATCAGCGGCTGCATACATCTTAATAAAGGCTCTAAAATGCAATCTTTTTTTCTAAAAAAACACAGTGCTCAGAATAAAAACCCATCACCACAAATAAACTATCATTGAGTCTCCTGCCTTACAGTTCACAGCAAAAGGGGAGTAAAGCACTTTTAAGGCACATACATATAACCTATGATAGTAGTTTATTTGTCACAGTTGATGCTGTTCATTTGTCATTCTTCACTTTGTATGCACTGAATAGGGGTTATGTTGAGGGGTTGTTTTTCTGAGTGCTGTGTTTTATTGAGAAAAAATATTGCTACGAAAAGTAGATGTAGATACTTTATATGTCTTAAAGTCACCTTAATCGTCTAATACAAGAAATAAATAACGACAGCATTTCACCCACTAGTGATGGACAAATTTAACTGTTGTTATAAGTCACAAACTCTGACAGTTGGATGAAAGACCCTTGCCATATAACAATCAAGTGATCATACCAGTAGATGTAGTCAATAAAAGGGTTTCTACTATGTTTCTAGAGCTCCACCCACAGCCCATTTATGGGTTCAGCATCAAAAGTCAGGCTCATCAACTACTCTATTCATATACTCAGGAAACAGACTTACTGTTCTATTAACATCACACTCACTAGCTATCTTCTTACTCATTGGTACATTCATGTATGTTTACAGGATGTTCTCTGGTCCTGGAAGCTTTGGGCTTAGGGCTTAGGGCCAAGCTTGTGAAAAATAGAGATCTGCATATCATTTTAACTACCTATTTCTCTGGATTGACTGATTGCTTTTATTAGAAGGCAACATCTTTTTATGCATTTATTATTGTATGCTCGGTTTTAATTGGCTTGAACTGTGACAAGTTTCCTTTAAGGCAAATTAACTTCTTAACTTTACCATGGTTACATTACTTCCTGGTTAGCATTAAAACTACATCGATAAATTGACTAGTCACATTGAGTCACTTTTTATTGCGTTTATGTAATCATTATATAGAAAGCTTTGTTGTGTTTTAAAAGTAAAGCCATCATTACATTCATGATTAACTGGTAAATGTTTAAACACATATGATAAGCCTTTAAGCAGAGGACCTGCAAAACGTATTAGCTTTCCAAAAGCAATTGCTGCCTTAATTTATTAATATGGAATACATTTCCAGTTCTATACATCTAACACAGACCTTAGAGCCGGCGTTTAGTCTCATACATTACATCAAATTAGCAGTGGGTGTTTGGATTAATGTGCATTTGTATGTTATGTCTACACAATCAGTAGAACTGTCTATGCTGAATATGCTGCAGCCTCATTAACCACTGCTAAGTTAGAGGTAACAGCAACTTTTATGTGTTCAAATATATTGATTTCAGTAACATGAGCTAAAAGTTCAAGCACAGCACATTCCATATTCTGTTCCAAATGGTATGATAACGCAATTTGACCTGAAGGACTTTAAAGGGGGCAGAAAGAGTGTCAGGTTTAATATAGGATTCAGATTCTTTCGTAATGAAGTCTTGCCGGACTAGATAGGAAGAGAAATGTTTACAGCAGCCCAAAAATAAAGTTTATTGCATTGTCCAGCTATAGTGTTGTCTAACTTACCCCAACGGATTCATGAAAACATATACAGTATAGCCAGCAGTAAATGACTGACGTTTAACGTTGAGAGTGTGAAGGGCATGGCACACAAGCAATTGAGACAGCTGCCAAATGGAAATACTTTAAGCTAATTTGCTGAACCAACACATCTCCTATCACACACAGGCAGTGCAAAGAGCAAGGCTGATGTGAAAACTTAATAACCCAGCAACTAATTAGATTGAAGCTGAACTCTGAGCAAATATATAAACAATTTAATCTGATTTGTATTCATTAAAATGTAATGTAATGTATTTTTACATACAACTGTAGTAAGTAAGGGAATCTGCATTGACATTAGTTCCCAGTAATCCTACACAGCAACAATTAGGCTGGTAGAGAGAGAAGCTCTTTGAACCAATAAGGCCCCAGTGTCCTTAACTTAACACAATAAATGCGCTTACAGGAGGGGTAGACCAGAGGGGGACGGTATCAGTGTTCTGTTGTTCCTATGATCCAGTCACAGACTTAATACCATTCAGTATCCTTAAGCACTTTGTATCACATAAATACTAGTTTTTAAAATGTTTCATCCTTTGTTGCTACTCATTGTTGTTGATTTCTTGCAGCCTCTTTGCAGTCACCTGTCTACAGTAAATGGTGGCCATGGTGAAAGATAGGTGTCAGAGAGAGATATTGCATTCCAGGACAACTGCACGTCATTGCTTCGGGAATGGTTCCTGATGGGGACAGGGGTGAACCCATAGCTCCCAACTGTGTCCCATATGGGGTAACTGTCCCTCATATGGAATCAAATCCCTCTGTCCACCTTTCCTCCATAGTTGTTTCCCTTTATGGCCTGATTGTATAGTACTCTATGAGATCTATAAAACATTGTATTATCTTACAGTTAAAAGTGTTTTACTGTACTAACCCTTTTATCCAAGCTCTCAATAATTGCATGTGTTATTTTGAAAAGCCAGTAGAAAGAAAGAGTAATAGTGAAAAAAAAAACCACTTGTGGGTTTAACCAATCATTTTTCATGTATTAATTCTCTATGGTCCACAGAACAGGGGCGTGGCAGTGATGTGACCTTTTCCTACATCCTTTTTCCTGTAATTTATCACTCTGAACTATTGCAGAAAGTAGGGGGTTTTGGTGGACCATGTCTACATTATATAATGTATGTTAAAACAGCTACTTTTGGTCTTCACTGAAAGCCCATGTAACAGGGTGAAAATGCAGGAGAACAACGGAGAGACAGAAGGATACCACCCCAAAACAAGAGGTGCCTGAACAAGGACCTTTATAGAAGCATACCAGGCATTATTTATAAGCTGCAGGCTTAAAGAGAATAACATTGAGTATACCTTAAAATGTACCTTGAGTTTACCTTCCTGACCATGTTACACCCTATATATATATCTATATA
>NW_017306465.1:106722-109624 GCF_000935625.1 Nanorana parkeri | reverse complement strand
AGGAGGCTTCCCTTGCAGCTCGTGTCCTAGGGACTCTGGTATTGGGGACAGAGTCCTTATAGACAGTGAGTGGCAGGAGGGCCAGAGGCGGTTCCACCGTGCAGGTCACTCCTTGGTTTTGCGGCAGGGTCTTGTAAATCTTGATATCCGAGATCAACAGGCCGAGGTCACACCGAGCAGGCACAGCAAGTACAAAAGGAGAAGGCGTAGGCAGTCCAGTGAAGCAATTCGAGGTCAAGGGTATAGCCAAACAAGAATAGTCAAACGTTCCGAGGTCAAAGGCAGGCTGCAGGCAAACAAGGTCAAAGTCAATCCGGGTCGATAATCAATGGTACTGGAAACAAGGATCAGGAGACGTCAGGGCGGTTGAAGAGACAATCCAGCAATGAGTAGGTGTGGAGTCTGGGTTTAAATAGTGAAGGAAATGATTTGTATAGAATCACTTCCTGTGAGCCTTTTGGATAGCATCACTTCCTGTGAGCCTTTTGGATTGCATCACTTCCTGTGAGTCTTTTGGATAGCATCACTTCCTGTGAGTCTTTTGGAGAGCATCACTTCCTGTGAGCCTTTTGGAGAGCGCTCTTCCGCGGACAGTCCTTGGCGCGCGCATGCGCACAGGCCCATTACGGGAACCCCGGCTTGGCGCATGCGCAGAAGCAGCAGGTCTCTGACAGAGATACAAAAGGCTGCACTCAATTACACGCAGTACCTGTCCCTCCCAGAAGCAGGTGTGCTTGGCTGTGTAAATGAGATCTTACACTAAATATGGACTTATGCTACCTGTTCACCTTCTTTCTAAGCATTTGTGTTTTACAAACAAGTACATTTGGGTATATTTGTTCAGTTAATTTTGTATGACATTATTTACATCACATTATTTCATGTGAATTAATTTTTAGGTGTATAAACTAAAGGAGAGAAAAAAAAAAACTAAGGACAAATAACTTTAATTTACCATTTCCTATAACATGCTTCTACATGAGAAAACTACCAAAACTACTAAAAAAAGTATATTAGATACAGTTTGGATCAATCAGAATGGACCACAGTAAACCTAGAACTTTCTTGTTTTATATCACGAACCCCATTTACATACATGCCAAAATGTAAATGTAAGACATTTATGTTTACCGCTATGCTTGAATACAATTCTATTTTTATAGATATCTTATATGCCAAGTGATTAATTCAATAGTGTTTGAAAAATGTAAATATCAACTTTGATATATTTGATATACTCATGAGACACCTTTCATGCACATAATTGTCAACTGCTGCACATAAATATTTGGTGCCCTGTGCCATTATTTCAGAGAGATAACCTTTGCTTTTTTACCCTGCATCTTCTTAGAGCCAAATGTTATGAATAGCAAAACATAGAGCAGGGAGCAATGTGTCTTCAAATTTTATTAACCGTTATAAATTAGCAGTCACAGTGCTCCGAGTAATTGTATTCAGTGCCAGAGAACAGAGTATCAGTTGACTGCTTTAAAGAAGAAAGAAAAATGGCCACATAAAAATTAAAGCTGTTAATTTTCCTATATGTCACCATTTTTTTTATGAATGCTATCTAGCAATGTATACTTACTTGCCAATATATTTTTGCAAGCAAGTTTAAATCTGCAGATCAGTTTAGGGATACTTCTTTTTTAATAATCATAAAATTAGTCCAAAAGCTGGCCTTTTTCTAGCTTCTTCTAAATGATGAATTCTATCTATCTATCTATCTATCTATCTATCTATCTATCTATCTATCTATCTATCTATCTATCTATCTATCTATCTATCTATCTATCTATCTATCTATCTCTAATCTATTTAATGGATCTAATCTATGTATCAAATCTGTCATCTTTTTGAAACCAGTGTAGTCTTGTTTTGCACGATGCAGGATCCTGGAACTATTTGGAAATACAACAGCATATAATTATGTAATTTGTCTTTTGAGTTGTAGATGAAACTGTAGTGGAATAAACGTCTCTATGCACATGCTTATCTATGATACACAGGAATTCTTTTTCTCACTGTTCTCTTCACAATGCTGTATTTATATGTGTAATGTTCTTCTAAGCGAGTAAAACTTAATCGGCATTCTGCATGATCTCAGTGCTTCTTCTAAACACATAACCAACAGGAACAAGCAGACAGTCAGTGAAGTCTTGATATTCTGAACCCTCATTCTGAATACTTCCTCCAGGTTAGTCATTCAGTAGGTAGTGAAGTCAGGATCGGAATAACAGCTTGGAAGTCTGTACCTTATAAAACATTTGTTGACATCAGAACTGCTTTTCTCTCCATACGTGTTGTAATATTCAGGGCGGATATGACCCGTAGCCAGCCGTATCAGCAAATAAACTTTTATTCTTATCCAAAAACAGTCAAATAAAAATGGCTGAGATTCAGCACATACCAAATTTGGCTCAGCGCCTGTATGCTAAGTCACACCTCAGGGTTAGAGTCCCAGTCTCAGGGTTAGAGTCCCAGCCTCCTGGTTAGGGTATGGACACAAGTGCCCAGCAGTGTCTCAATAGACTGTATTTCACAGCTTAACATGCATAGCCATGTCCTGCTCCAAACACTCCCCACAGACACCGACTGACTGGCTTCCTGTTCTGTTTTAACACACCATCTGGCTGGTGGGTTAACCCTTTCGTTACCAGAACTGGCAGTAGTCAGGGATGGAGGCTCTGTCCCGCCCAAAATCTCTCTGAGCCTCCGGATTCCGGTACCCATCAGTGGCGGAACTACCGCCGGTGCAGGTGGTGCGGGCGCACCAGGGCCTCTAGGGGGCTCAGCACAGTCCCAGCGCTGGATCGGTAACCAGCGGCCAGCAGGCCCCCCATCTCTGCGCCAAGAGTGTCGGATCATCCGTTCATCCGACACTCTCGGCGCAGAGACGGGG
>NW_017306465.1:104249-106661 GCF_000935625.1 Nanorana parkeri | reverse complement strand
AATAATTATTTGTAGCCTAATGTTGTAATGTTGTAAAAAGTACTGTTGCAGCGATGCAGAATGGCACCCTCTATAGAGGACTACAAATCTCAGCAGTACTTTATACAGAAATGCTATTGTTATATAAAGTATTGCTGGGATGTGTAGTCCTCTATAGCCTGTGCCATTCTGCATTGCTGTAAATATTAGGGATGCGCGGATATATCGGCCGCCAAAAGATATCGGGCGGAAATGGCACTTTTGGCTATATGCCAAAAGTACAATGTTTCTGCTGATACAGCAGCGCATTCCTGCTTTGTTTCCTCCCCGCTGGGCGCTGCTCTGTGTCCCAGCGCTGAGGAGAGAAAGTGACAGCCAGCTGAGCGCTGCGGGATGAGAGCGCTGTGTTTTTTTTAGGGGGGGGCCCAAAAAAAATCTTGCACCAGGGCCCTTTGTTCTTTAGGGCCGCCACTGGTACCCATGTATATTTAGCAACTCCAGGAAGCCTGCCTAGCAGTTTCCCTTACAAGTCCGACCCGGAACCCCTCACCCTGTTTGGCGAGAACCCTGAATACCAGGCGACCTTAACGGGACCACCACCTAAACAAGGGAGGGATATATTGTCCCTCCAGGACCCATTCCTGGCGTCCTATACAGTGTCAATAGGAATGCAAAAGCATTGATGGAGATCAACTGCAGGTTATGCTGCACTTTAACATGATTAACTTCATTTGAAAGGGCTGCCTAATACACCAAAAGGCACATGTAATAGTTTTGACAGTGTAGCGCACCACAATGCTGGTTAATGTGTTGCTGCACTGTCTATCACCAAAGTGCATACCTTCACAACAACAGCTTTGGATTTGTGAGGATGTGTATAGGAATTGCTACTGCATGTGGTTATTGATTTTAGAATACTGTTAACAGATGTTAAGATACGGGATTCTGGAAAAGCTTATCTCTGCACTGACAAGAAGAACTTAAAAAACTTACTATCTCAGACAATAGTGTTTTTCTGAAACTGAGATGCTCTGGTATGATCTGCTGTCATTGAAACTCTATAGGCAACATAAGTACTGTATTTTCAACTCAGTAGTCAACTGTAGATAAAATTACCAGCAAGGAGCACATGAAATTCCTTCCATATACAGCAACTTTTAAGTATACTTGTACTGGAGACTGGTTACCCTGCTGTTTTGTAGACATGTGCACTGCCAAAAAATTCGTTTCGTTTCGTTTTAAATTCGGATTTGTGTTATTTCGTTTTTCAGGATTCGGGTGTGAAAGTCAATTCGGATTCGGAATTCGGATTCGGACGAAATTCGGTAGCGTTAGTACGAACGTTCGTTTCGTTTTCTGTTCTTATTCGTTTCTTATTCGTTTCTTATTCGTTCCGTTCGTTTGCAGCAAAAGTGACATTTGAGGGGGAAAAAATATTTTTCTCCTTCTCTAATGTCACTTTGCTCCAACAAACGAAACGAATAAGAAACGAATAAGAACAGAAAACGAAACGAACGTTCGTACGAACGCTACCGAATTTCGGAAATGGAAATTCGGATTCGTTTGCATTCGTTATGTCTGTAATTCGGAATTCGGATACATCCGAATGTCCGAATTTCCGAAAATTCGTCCGAATTTCGATTCGTAACGAAACGAATCGCACATGTCTACTGTTTTGCTAATCCTTTGACTTCAATACTTTTTGAATTGCTGATGTGGAAGAAGCAAGTAGCAAATCAGAACTCCTGCATTGCATGCTTTTCCTGGTCAGGGTCCCACAATTCTAAGTCATTACATATGTCTGAAACACAAGGGGCATTTTCAGAAGAATTTAGCAATGGCATAAACCATGTGCTGTATCTCTTAGAACAGGTGTCCTTTTAAAACCATTTACAGTTCCTTAAGTAACATACCAAGATAAAAAGTGCACACTAGTTTATAGACAGTAAGTACCTAAGATAATTGCTGGGACGTGATCAGCCTTCAAAGGACAACTTTAATTTTCTGAAAAAAACGATTTTTATGGTAAATCTTTACACTTACCCCCCTCCCAAGTGCTGCTCACCTGGTTTTATACCTAACTTTAGCCCTGATCAAAGATCTTTACTGTGCGGCCCCACTCCGCTTTATTCTAAAAATGGCTGCCCAGTACTGTGCATGTTCGCCATGGCTCAATTAATTCCTATTGGATAGCCATTCTCTGAGTAACCACTTAAGTCCACCATGAGTACAGTTTTTCAGTAGGAATGAATGGGGCTGTGGCACATAAGCACAGTACAGAGGAAAGGCTGTGCAGCTATGAGCAGGGCCACACAATGAATATGAATTGAGGCTGAAATGGGACTAAAGGTAAATATATGGACATATGGGGGGGGGGGGGCTTTTTCAGAAGAACCCTTTTTTTAGGGAGGGACTTGCTTTTTTGTTTTCTTT
>NW_017306465.1:99343-104138 GCF_000935625.1 Nanorana parkeri | reverse complement strand
GAATTGAGGCTGAAATGGGACTAAAGGTAAATATATGGACATATGGGGGGGGGGGGCTATTTCAGAAGTACCCTTTTTTTAAAAATGGACTTGCATTTTTGTTTTGCTTAAAATTCCTAACTTAAGAAAAACTATACGATGTTTTCATCTTAATTCTTTATTTAAGACATCAAATATCACAATGTTGAATATGCAATATTATCTTGTGGATGATTGCAACACATGTTAATATGCAAAATAACCGTAGGTGCATTTAGCACACAATAATGTGATTTTGCCCTAAAGGTGCACTCCAGTCAAAAGATTCCCAGCCTACCTGCTCAGGACAGTTTTTTATCCAGGTATTGATGTGCTGCACTACTCCACCCCTTCCTTTTGCCTGTAATATAGAAATCCTGGAATACACCTGCTTGAGATGCTGGAACACCCACTGCTAACTCCTTACTGCCTCTCAAACACCGAAAGCGTGATATAAAAATAAAGTCAGTACTATGAAAATTCCACAGTCTTTAGCCCCTTAGTGACAGGGGACATACACTATACGTCCCGCCACGAAGTGACCAAATGACTGCTCACGTACACTGTACGTGATCAGCTATTTGGGGGTCTTTCAGGAATCGGGTGTCTGACAGTGAGAGCAGAGCCGCATTTGCAGCTCTAGCCGTCACTGACAGCTGGTATAGATCTGGAATCCCGATCGTATGCCGGCTTTTTTTACCGGCTTTTTTCCCCTAAACTTTCAGCAATAGAAACTTTTAGCTACATGTTTTTATTGCTGAAACAATGTTGCAGGTTTCAGATAGTTGTGGGAACGATCAGAAAACCTTTAGTGACATCTGATCCTGAAATGCTGCAGGTTAGGTTATTATTGGCTGTTCTTCAGTTTGAAGCAGCCTAATAATAACAACCAAAAAGTCATTAATTAAATTATCAAGCAGTAATGGTGAGATTAATTCACAATGACTGCTTGATATAATTAAATTAAAATAAATGTAACAAATAAAAATGATATATTTAAATATATTTTGATACTATCATTTATATAAAAATTTACCCCTTACAATGAAAATCTGCAGATGAGCTTTTTTAATTTAACCCCCTCATGACAGTGATGTTTTAAGTATGTCGCTGTCACTAAGTGTGACACTTAGTGACAGTGACATTGTATGCCAAGTGACCACTTTTAGCTTTAGCTTTTAGAGAAAAAAGATTAAAATGTTAGGTTTTAGTTTTAGGCTGAGAAGTGCAGAAACATTTTTAAAATCCTGAGGATGTGAGTTTTTTTTCCAAATAAAGGACAAATAAATGAATGTATTTATTAGATTTTTTAGCTGTGCTGTTTTTCTAAAAAAAAAAGACTACAATTTAAAACTGGGGAAAAAGTGTTTTCTTTACATTTTGTCCTCTTTTTTATATTTTATTTCTCCTTAGTGAGGCGTTAGGTACACATATGTGATATAAATATATATAGCTCTATCTGTTCTCTAAAAAACAATACATAATATGTGTAGGCGCACTGTGTAAGAAAATATATTACTGATGTTGAAGGATCACATAGCAAAAATGTCAAGTGTGTCAGTCATTTACGAACAGAAACTAAAAACAAACTCAGTCATGAAGGGGTTAATCAGAGTCAAACCTGCCTGGATTGGACTTCCAAAAGTAAAGAAAACAAATTCTGTTACAAATAAATGTAAGTACTGTTTATCCAAAAGGATTTTCTTTAGCAATTCAATTGCCGATTTGCTAGATCTTGTAGCCAGATTGCTTGGCGGCAAGGTAAAAAAATAGCCTCAGGCGGTGGAGTCAGTGATGGTGGAGGCTATAGACTATGGAGCCTCTTTCTTTTTTAGCAGTTTGCTGGTGGTATTGGTGGCCATCATTCTAATGACAAAGATTGTTGCGCAATGGACAGTCTTATAAAGGACACGAAAAGGGAAAATCGGCCAATGGCAATACTAATGGAACCCAGAAGGAAAAGGTCTTTGTTGCCCAATGACAAAAGCAAATGCATGGCAAACTAGTTCACCTATCTGTGTCCCCATAAGTTACATTTTTACTCCATAACTCTGACCTTCAGTCACTAACAAACCTTTTGTGCAGTTGCCGTTTTTGTTTAGCTTGGCTGTATTTGGTGTGAGGACACAATGGGAGGCTTCAGCTGACATTTTGATGTGCTGGGCCTCCAGTGTGCCCCTGTGACTTTAAGGGGGATTTAGAAAGGATTGTCACCAGCACACCAAAAGTTTTGAAGCAAAAAGTCCTTTATTGACAAATCGCCATCCAATAAAAGCGCTTTCGGGGTCTCAGCAGTACCCCTTCATCAGGCTCAGAATGACACAGTAAAGCAAACCATCACCTTTAAATAGACATACCAGTGCATATTAAAAACAGACCACTCCCATGCAAACTAGTTCACCTATCTGTGTCCCCATAAGTTACATTTTTACTCCATAACTCTGACCTTCAGTCACTAACAAACCTTTTGTGCAGTTGCCGTTTTTGTTTAGCTTGGCTGTATTTGGTGTGAGGACACAATGGGAGGCTTCAGCTGACATTTTGATGTGCTGGGCCTCCAGTGTGCCCCTGTGACTTTAAGGGGGATTTAGAAAGGATTGTCACCAGCACACCAAAAGTTTTGAAGCAAAAAGTCCTTTATTGACAAATCGCCATCCAATAAAAGCGCTTTCGGGGTCTCAGCAGTACCCCTTCATCAGGCTCAGAATGACACAGTAAAGCAAACCATCACCTTTAAATAGACATACCAGTGCATATTAAAAACAGACCACTCCCACCAGTTGCAGCTGGAACACCGTATATTCCCGCCATTCTGCATTTAAATGAGGCTCACCTGTAATCCACTAATGTACACAGCGAGTTGTAATGATATGGCCGTTAGCTGTCTGCACTGTCAGATTGTGCTTATGACTGCAGTTCGCTACTTGTCCACTGTGCATGCCAGCGTCCTGTACCCTAGGCAACCAGCCAACCAACGGCCATATCATTACAACTCGCTTAACCTTTGTTAATATTGGAGTCGATGTGGTAGTTGTTTTTTTATCCGAAATACGAATTCCGTTAACGGATTCCGTATCCGAATTTCATATTTCGGACTTTAAAAAAAACTACCATCAACTCCAATATAAATGTACTTTGCTTTTTAACTTCAATATATAACGAATGTTCGTAACGGAACGAAAATACGTCAACGGAATTTCGTATTTCCTGCCTGTGTATTGTAATGCAACCCTCAGCAGCAGCGGATCCGTATTTCAGATTGAAAAAAAAATCTTGTCATGTTGTTCAACTTCATTTACAGGGGTAATATTAGAAGCTACAGTAAGGGGTGACAGGAAATAGGGCTGAAATTGTTTTAAGTAATTAAATACTTACACTCTTAATAGGAAATGACCACAAGATTAAGTGATCTGTTTCAAGGTAGGGTAGCATACATGTAATGATCCTACTGCTTCGAGGGCCAGATTAAGAGCATCACGGGCCTGGTGCTGAGGATTTTGGTGGGCCTTTTTATGGAAATGGCGATGGTGACCAGGGACCTCTTCCCCCTGCCCAGGCTGTGATTTGCAGTCTCTCTAGAGCTTGTAATCAGTGGTGAAGCGCCAGGACCCAGTTGCAGCTGTGACCTTAGTAGATCTGCCACTCACTCCAGGCTGTAGAGGGACTACAAATCTTATCAATACATTATACAGCAATTCTGAATACTGCCAGCTATAGAGGACTACAAATCCCAGCAATAAATTATATATTAATGCAGAATAATACCACTAACTATAGAGGACTACAAATCCCAGCAATTAATTATACAGTAATGCAGAATATTACCACTAACTATAGAGGACTACAAATCCCAGTAATGCATTACAGAGCAATGCAGAATACCACCAACTATAGAGGACTACAAATCCCAGCAACACATTATAAAGCAATGCAGAATGGCACCAGCTATAGAGGACTACAAATCCCAGCAATACATTGTAAAGCACTGCAAAATAATATCATCAGCTATAGAGAACTATAGATACCAGCAATAGATTGTAGAGCACCACAAAATAATATTATCAGCTATAGAGAACTATAAATCCCAGCAATACATTGTAGAGCACTGTAGAATAATACCATCAGCTATAGAACACTACAAATCCCAGCAATACTTTATACAGCAATTCAGAATAATATGAAGCTACATACTCTGTGTTGCTCCAGGTAGCCTGATGTCTCCAGGGTCTCAGGAGAGATGTGCGTGATTTAGGGGGGCTGTGCAGGCTCTTAGGTCGGTCAGTGTGGGATCTCAGGTGGTCAGTGTGGGATCTCAGGTGGTCAGTGCGGGCTCTCAGGTGGTCAGTGCGGGCTCCAGGTGGTAAATGCGGGCTCCAAGTGGTCAATGCGGGCTCTCAGGTGGTCAGTGCGGGCTGTCAGTGCCGGCTCCAGGTGGTCAATGTGAGCTCCAAGTGCTCAATGTGGGCTCTCAGATGGTCAGTGCGGGCTCTCTGGTGGTCAGTGCGGGCTCTTAGTTGGTCAGTGTGGGCTCTTAGTTGGTCAGTGTGGGCACCAGGTTGTCAGCGTGGTCTTCAGGTGGTCAGTGTGGGCTCCAGGTGGTCTCTGCAAGCTCCAGGTGGTCAGTATGCGCTCCAGATGGTCAGCATGGGCATCAGGTGGTCAGTGCAGGGTGATCAGGGTACCAGGTGATCAGTGCGAGCTCCAAGCAGTCAGTGCAGGCTCCAGATGGTCAGTATGGGCTCTCAGGTGGTCAGAGTGGTCAGTAATGGAGCCCCAG
>NW_017306465.1:27056-99203 GCF_000935625.1 Nanorana parkeri | reverse complement strand
TGGAGCTCCAGGTAGTCAGTGCCAGCTCCAGGTGGTCATTGCGGGCTTCAGGTGGTCAGTGCGGGCTCCAGATGGTCAGAATGTGCTTCAAGTGATCATTGCGGGCTCCAGGTGGTCAGTGCGGGCTCCAGGTGCTCAGTACGGGATTCAGGTGGTCATTGCGGGCTCCAGGTGGTTAGTGCAGGCTCCAGGTGGTCAGTGCAGGCTCCAGGTAGTCAGTGCGGGCTCCAGGGAGTCAGTATGGGCTCCAGGTGGTTAGTCCAGACTCCAGGCAGTCAGTGCGGGCTTCAGGCGGTCAGTGCGGGCTCCAGGCGGTCAGTGCGGGCTCCAGGCGGTCAGTGCGAGCTCCAGGCCACTATTCGAGTTTGGGTAGGCCCGGCTGCAATTCTGGTCGTGTCAGGTCGGCCGGGCCTATTTGCAGGGGTGGGCCTGGAGCGAGAGCTCCACCTGCCCCTATGATAATCCGGCCCCAACTGCTTCTCTGAAAACAGCAGTGAGATATGATAGTTTTTAAATTATTTTCAAAAGAAGATCTGACTCTCTTTAAACTTTGGAGATGCAATTGATGACAGGTAGATGTCTCACCTTTGTTATACCCTGTATTACATTTGTCTGCATCTGTCAATTGTAAGGCAGAGCCATGTTTGCAGACTCAGCTATAGCCTATCTTTCATAATGGTTTCTTAATCATATGTTTTTAGTTTCCTTCTGAAATTGAATAATTTCACTTGCCCATATATGGCTCAAATGTATTTATTTTTTTTTAAATCTGACAGATAAATGTGAAAAGCATTTGTTAGAATCAAATTTAAGAAGTGTTGTGTTGTAGGAGGTTTTATATGTTGAAGTTATGTTTGAAGCCCTTTTGAAGTGCTTTAGATGTTACTGTGAAATTCATTTTATTTTTCATTTTTAACAGTTGTTTGAGTACAATATTTCCTTTGAAGGAACATCAAACCTATTCCTAATACATTTAATGTATTTAAATGTACTTTTGAAACTTGTTTTATATGGCTTTTGCTAATTAAAAAATGTAATGTAACTAAGCAGATATACAGTAGTTTAAAATATGTTTATGTCGATTCTAAAAATTATTAAACCATTCGTAAAGCTATTAGTCTTATGCAATATAAACACATTTGTGAAGAACTCCGGACTACATAATACCTGCTCTATAGTTTCTACTGGCACAGCTTTCTAGGTTCTTTTAACAATCTATTAACATTTTTATCTGTGATTTCTAAAGCTTTGAGAGCTAATATTCAATCAAGCTAAGATTAGATAACCAGAAGCATGTGGCTCCTTCATCCCTCTGCTGCGGCTCCCTGTCCAGGGGCGGAACTACCGCCGCGGCCACGGGGCCTGAGGCTTTGGGAGGGCCCAGTGAGGACTGGTCCTGGGCCCCGCCCCGAGTGGAATATGCGGCAGTGCAGGGTCCTGGGGCCCCTCACTGCCAATGGGCTTCTCAGCAAGGGGGCGGGTCCTGTGACTCACCTTCACTCCCGGCCGCGTCCTTAGTAACAGGCGGCGGGAGAGGAGAAGTGTGTGTCACATGCCCCGTCCCCTGCAGTGCATACCATCTGGCTGGGATGCTGGTTGTGAGACTTGGCAGGTGAGTCCGAATGAGGAGGGGGGCAGCGGGGGTGGTATGGGTGCAACTGCACAACGTGTGCTGCTTTTTTATTTAATTAGAAAAGTGGATTATAATGGGGAACGTTACACTGTAATGTTGCCTGTTATAATCTATTTCTCTGATTAAATGATTAGACAGGGCCTCTGTTCTATCAAAGTTTGTGACTAGGTTGGAATGTGTGACCGGTGACGTGGTCACACATTTCAATGTAATCCCGCCCAATTTTTCAGCTGTTCCAGGGCAGATCGGCATCACAAATCGTATGTGCAGGAGAGCTGATCTGCCCTGGAACAGCTGTTTGGTCCTGAAATGTCATTTCTATCCGACTTTGTGAGTGGGGTGGAATATGAGATCGCAGCTTGATACGATTTGCGATGCTGATCTGCCCCAGAACAGCTGAGAAACCGTTGGAATGCTTGACCTATTGGCGGTGACACATTCCACCGCCAAAAAACTGGGCGGGATTACATTGAAATGTGTGACCACGTCACCGATCACACATTGTAAAGTAGTCACAAACTTTGATAGAACACCGCCATCAGGTACCCATGTGAGGGGTCTGGGCAGCCTCGGGGGCCTCTTACATGATTATCAGCTGTACCAGGGGCGGCATGGCAGAGGTGACAGGGGAGGGGGTGGAGGAGGCCAGGCCCCAGCAGCAGCAGGTAAGAGGAGTTGGGAGGAGGTACAGGGAAAGGGACCCTCGGCGACCAGCTCATCTGAGGCCCTGCAGAGCCCACCATAGAGAGTCTCAGATGGACTGTGCAAGATCTATGGTGTGCTCTGCAGGGTCACTCTCAGGTAGGCTCTGCAGTATTATCTCCATTTTAGATGTCAAAAAGGGTTTTGTGGCTTCCGGTGTTTTCTTTTCTGCGGGAAACGGGTCCAAATGGCTCTTTGAATGTTTAAGGTTGCTGACCCCTGCCCTAGCCAATTACTGGGAGGTTAATGGTCAGTGGTGCATGCTGGGAGAGGAGATAAATACTTGGGGTGGACCATGTGAGCTGGCCTCTTCCTCCGCCAGGCCCTGCCTGTGGGGAGGCTGCTATGGACGGTCTGAGATGGCTAGGCCTGAAGCCTGGGGACTAGCCTTGGGCTTACACTGAGGCCTGAGTCTGGAGGCCCAGTGGTTACTACTGATGACAAGGATGAAGATGGCTGTTGACTTCTATCTCAAGTGCTGCTTAACCAGGTGTTCTTAATGCTGTGAATGGTGACAGCTACTGCATCCTATCACTTAAAGGAATCTTCATCATTCTGAATGATCCTGTCCCTTAACCCTCTCTCCCTGAAGTTGTTAATAAAAGTTCTTCAGCATCATACCTACAGTCTTGGCATCGGTCACCACATAGGGTGGTAAGTGCTAATGGGTAAAGTGAATCTGGATACCCCTAGACATGGCGATCATGTTGATGCGGTAATCCACAGCAATCAAACCTGGGACTGAGGTATTCTCATTCTCAAGTGTGCTGGTGTGTTGTGTATTCATTGACTGAGGACCATCACAGAGGAAAGAGGGAAAGACGGAGAGACCCAGTATACTGTTATATGCTGCCCCTTTGGGGGGTGCATACACATACAGTATCGGTATTGGTGCATCCCTACTCCAAAGACATGCTGGAAGGTTAACTGGCTGCTGTCTAAATTGGCTCTGTATGCTTGTGAGTTAGGTACCTTAGATTGTCCTTGAGGGCAGGAACTGAAGTGATTGTAGAGTATGTTAAACACTGTGTAAAATTGTCAGCACTAAATAAATACCAATAATAAATAAATAAAATAGATACTATTTTTACTTTAGAAACCCTGATAGAGCATTGGGGACACTTCCTAATAATAAGGCCGCTGGAGGTGATGGTCTCCCAGCAGTGGTGTATAAGACTTATAAAGAGATTCTTTTGTCATCTATATTATATACTAATAATATGTCCCTTGAACTTAATGTACTCTCAGCCTCTATTTATGAGGTGATAGTGGTGGCCATTTTAAAAGCAGGTAAGGATGCGATCACCCAATATCCTTGCTCACAATAGATGGTAAATAACAGCTAAAATGTTTGCAAACTGTTTGATTGCTGCAATACATAAAATTATAAATCTTGATCAAAAAGACTTTATGCCTACTAAATCTACGACTCTTCATACAAGACATACAAATATTGCCAGATAACATGGGAGCTGGACTGGTACTATCTTTAGATGCACCTAAAACCTTTGATAGAATTAAATGGTTTCATTTGTGGGCAGTGATGGAAACATTTTAATTTTGGCCCCAAATTTATTAAATGTGTTCAAATTTCATATTCGGACCACTATTATACTGTACATATACAGCTATTAAACCATTGGCAGTGATGATCAGATATATTGAATGGCCGCAGAGAATGGCCGTTCTCCGTTCTGCTATGTGTAGTCAGTGAGGGGTGAGAGCTGCACTCGCAGTGCTGTGCTAGAACTTCTGTATTGAAGGTGAAAGGTAAATAAGGAGAGCCTGTCACCTCCAAATGCTCTCACACAGAGGCTTGCTAGCTCCTGTGTGATAGCAATAAAGTTACGTGAAAAGAAAAACAAATTCATGTCTGTCAGGTGAGGTCTGTACCCCATAACTGAGATAAGAAGTCAGGTGAGGTCTGTACCCCATAGCTGGCATGGGAGATCAGGTGAGCTCTGTATACCAAAGCTGGGATTAAAGGTCAGGTGAGCTCTTTACTCCATAGCTGGGATGGGAGATTAGATGAGCTCTGTACCCCATATCTGAGATGAGAAGTAAGATGAGCTCTGTACTCCATAGCTGGGATTAATTGTCAGTGGCAGATCCAGGGGAGAAGGGTGGCAAAAGGGCAATTTTTGCAGGGGGATGTGGGGACATTTTCATTAATACCTAGGAGCAGCCCATCAATGAAGAGCAGGTGTGAGCCGTGTACTACCAGTGTGCCCAGGAACTGGAACAGAGTTTCCAGGCACCATGGACCAGGGTACGGGACCCAGCACCAACCCCCTATAGATTATGGTGTTCTGCATTGCTGTTGAATGTATTGCTGAGATTTGCAGTTCTCTATAGATGGTGTTCCGCATTGCTGTAGAAGCTATTGCTGGGATTTGTAGTCTTCTATAGATGATGGTATTCTGCATTGGCGTATACTGTATTGCTTGGACTTGTAGTCCTCTATAGCTAATGGTATTCTGCATTGGTGTATAAAGTATTGCTGGGATTTGCAATCCTCTATAGATGATGGTATTCTGCATTGGTGTAAAATGTATTGCTGAGATCTGTAGTCCTCTATAGCTTGTGGTATTCTGCATTGCTGTCTAATGTATTGCCGGGATTTATAGTCCTCTGTGCAGTGGCAGAACTACCAGGGTCACAGCAGTTGCAGCTGTGATGGGGGCCCTAGCATTTTGCCACTTAGGGGGCTCTGGTAACCACCGACATTGCAAGTTACCGGACCCCTCTTCCAACAGTCTGTGGCCCTCCATCCTTCAGACTGCATGGATCGTGTGTATCACGATTGAACTATGGTTTGGCGTGGGGGGTGCTAATGAAAGACTTGCCCCCGGGCGCCTCGTTTTAGAATACAATTTGGAGATTGGTCAAAGAATTACCTGGGATGAAGAGGTTTACTTCTTGTCCACATATTTGGAGTAACAATATGTACAAGTACGGGGCAAAGTTAGAGGGATTTACCCTCTGTAAACAAAGGGCAATTTGGGCAATTGTATTGTAACAGCTACAGGAGGAATTCTTTATAACTAAACAAAGTTTTCATGAATAATATAATCATACAAAAGGTGCTATTTCCTCTGTATACAATATAATGAATTTATAAATATATGATGAAATATCCCCTGTAATGCAGAGTGCAATGGTATCAATACATAGGTAATGCTGAAGAGAATGAGTGGTCAGAGATATAAAGGGTAATTTCCTATGTCGTGAGAAGAGTAACTAAGAGAGTAACTCTTATTTATTGTTCATAGGATATAAACAGTAGAACCCCCTTTCACTTTATAGAGCAGGCATTTGGGATAGTGCTAACTATGCCGGATTTAGACAGGCACTGGGAGTTTTTATTCATCTTATCTGGAAATGTCCTAAGTTGGGAAGATATTGGACAGAGGTTGGTCAACTTATCAATATTATTTTTAAACCAGATGTATGTAATTTACATACTGTATGTGCATTTTGGGACACCTGAAGGTTTCAGAAAATAAATGTAATCTGAAATTGGGTCTTAGTAGAATTTTTTTTGTTGCTAGAAAATTGATTGCACAATAGTGGATTTAGCCACACCCTCCATCAGTGGGTGAATGAATAACAGCAGTGAATTTAAATTTGAAACAAGTACAATTGCTTTTTCAGCATAGAAGAGCCTAAACAATTTGCAAAAGATTTGGGCAGAAGGGCTTCAGGTACCAGTTTGGCACAGAATTGGTGAGAATATGAAAGTAATATTTGGAGTAATAATTTGAATGGGAAATACATGTTTATGCATTTTATTTTGTAACCAGATGAATGGAATAGATTAGGATAGGCAATGTTTTAAATATATAATGTTTGATTTAGCCTTGTACTTTTTTTTTTATTTGTTGGATGTGGATTTTTTTTTGTATCAAGATTTATGGTATAAGTGTTTGTCCATAAAAAAATGGTTTCAATAGATAAAGTATGCATCTCACCCTCCTGATCATAATGTGTATATACATATTAATGAATAAATGCCAACAATATGCTTTGATTTTGTATACATGAATAAACATCTCAATACCACAGTAACAATTTACATATATAGTACAAAAATTGTTATAGTTAGTATGCAAAGTAATTGATGGCAAAGAAACAATTGTAGAGGTTTTTTTTGCCATTGCATACTTTGTCTAAAAAAGTCCTTAGATATACTTTAAAATGGTTATAGGCAGGCATCTAGTTACTACGTGGGGTGGCAAACCATTTCACAGTGTAGCCCTAGTTTGCAAGAGTCAAGAGAAGACTGTGCTTTGTGGGCCAAGAGTTTGACAGCATTAGAACCTGCAGCTCCAGTGCTCACCTGCGGGTGTTTCCCAGCTGCCAGTACTTAGCCATCACCTTGTGCTTCCTGGGAGGATATTTAAACCCTCCCTGCAGCCAGGATGATGGCTCAGTATCCTGCTATCGTTACCTGTTTTGCAGTCCTGAACCCTGTTCCCTGCTTGCAGTCTTGTTACCTGTTTTGCAATCCTGAACCTTGTTACCTGTTTTGCAGTCCTGAACCCTGTTCCCTGTTTTCAGTCTTGTTACCTGTTTTGCAGTCCTGAACCCTGTTCCCTGTTTGCAGTCTTGTTAGCTGTTTGCAGTCTTGGGCCCCGTTACCTGTTTGTGGGCCTGATTCCTGCTTGTTGCAATCCTGTTGGTAATACAAATAAACTGTATATAAACACATACTGCCTTGTCCAGTGTGGTCATACATGTTTGGTCAACCTGTGTGAGTACCTGTATATGGTGTGGGGACACCTGTGCCGGTACCCCTGACACCCTCTAGGCACAATAGAAGAGACATCTGGGGCCTGTGGTCCACCTTGCCGATTCCTTTTCCAGACTCATGTGGACATAAGACACAGGAGCAGACTTTAGAGAGGAGGCTCAGAGCATTGTGGGCTACCTGTTGCATAGCTCTCACAGACATCACCTAAGTGTCAGTACAGAGCAGCCTGTGTTGCATCTAGCTTTACCCAGCCTGTTAGGACAGTGTTTGACAGATCGATTGCCATTAGGAGGACATCTACGCAGGACCAGTGTGTTAAAGTAGTGAGTTGAAGTTGTTTTGCTGTTGTTGAGCTCTTGCTTTAGGCAGAGCTCTGCATTAAGGGGACTGCTAACAGAAAATTTGTTTTTCTACTGTCCAGTCGCTTTGATGATGATCACTCCAAAGGGAGTTCAAGGGTCCTGCTAACAGCAAATTTGTTTTTCTACTGTCCAGTCGCTAGACAGGGCCTGAACATGGTAGTTCAGCTGCAATATTACCTGCATTTTCTTATGTTACAAGGGTATTTACCTCAGCTACTGCTGTTATTGTTGTACTACAGTCACTCCCCTTTCACTTGCTTAGTGCGTTTTGCAGGGCCATTTTGCAGGCAACTATGGGAATAAATATTATTTAGTTTGTTGCACTTAATAAATGTTTTAGTATTTGACATCTGGTTAACTTTGTCATTGTTAAAATAGCTTAATCAGTACTTTCCCTACAGGGCTGGCATATATATAATACCGATTTTATCACTCCTGGTGTGTCCGTGAGTAGTTGGGTCCTCTTAGGATGGGTAACGGCTGGAGGACCCAATATTCCAGCAGTTCCTTAGGTAGTCAGTGCTTTAATCCCCTCTATGCCAACTGTATCCTTATTATGACATAAGCAGGCCCTTGGGCTGCAAAGTCAACGTTCTGTACATTTTATGTATGCATAATGTTACTATATCAACCTAACAATGTGGTGTCTGTACTTTAATCCCCTCTATGCCATTCCAAAGCATGGTACACATGCCACGCTGGAAAAAAATCTTGCCCTGCATACCTGTTTTGTTATGTATCAGTACTTTCGAGTGATCATTGTTAACGTTCATCTTGTGGTTTGACATGTAAGACTATCTAGCTGTGGCAGCAGCCTCTGCTATTTGAAGGGGACATTCCATACAAGTGTCAGACTGTTACTTATTACAGTGCTGCCATTAGTCATGGAAAATTTGACAGTCTGTCATCGCTATAACACAAGTATTCATATTTCATAAACAGAGTATGAGAGGGTTTAGTTCTGGATTACTTGGGGTTCATTTTTTAATGATGCTTCAGCTTCCGACTTGTTACTGGGAGCTATTCTCTGCTGCACCTTTATAAATCCCTGATAAACAGGAGACATCAAAAGAATCCTAAGGGACCTAGCAGAGGATTATATATGAGAGATGTTTAATGTGTTTCCATCCTCAGGTGATTAACTTTGAAATATGTATTACAGTGTATGGTGTGTATCCACGGCAATTAGTTGGGATGGCTATTACAAATAAGGGGATGTAAGTATAAAGATTAAAGGTTTATGTGGGGGGTATTGTTAGAAAATATAGAACAAAAATACAAAATGTTAACTTTAGTTTTTCATTTTCTTTTCTCCCCAAATTGCTTGATTTTCTTGAACTGTTAGGGAATCATCCAACTATTACATGAACAAATTATCTTTTTTTTTGTTACCTAAAAGCAAATTCCATTTGAGGGTAATCTACAAGTGGAATTTTAATTGCTTGGTCGCATAAGTTTAACTCTTTATTGACAACAGGCTGATTTTCAGGATTAAATGTGTTGCATATACCATAGCAGCTAAACACTAGGATGGGTTTTATAACAGCATAACAAAAAAAAAAACATAAAATGATTTAATCCACAAGCTTATTTAGAGTGCCTCATTGTTGTGCTGTAGCTTTGTCTGAGTTTACATGTTATGTCACTTCAGTGCGAAGGATGAAGGCAAGTCTGTGTTCTGCAGTCTGACAGTGAGAAAAGTAATGGTTTTCTTTGGCCCTGTGCTAGGCAACGTAACCTCTGATGCTACATGGCTGTGCTCAGGAAGAGCACGACATGGTTTAATCCTGCTCAGTACCAGCCTTTTCTGTGCTTTGTCTCCCTCTGTAATTGTACCACGTCTGTATCTGTCTCTCAGTTTCTTGGTAACTGACTTGTCTATTTTTATAACTAGGTAATCTGAACAGTTTTTCTCTGCAACAGGGCGTTTGTGCTGTAACTTTTCTTAAATAGGAAGTCCCTCTGTTCCATGGCAAACTCTGAGTAGGCTCTGAATATATTAGTCTCTGTTTAGATTTGCTGTAATTTAGCAGTCTCTGTTAACAGTCTCTGCACACACTCTCCTTAATTTAGTAGCCTCTGACCAGTCTCTCTATAACTATCTGTCTCTGTGCAGATTCTTCATATCTCCACAGTCTCTGGTCAGTCTCTCTGGAACCAGTCAGTCCATACATAGACTCCATAACTCAGAAGTCTCTGGCCAGTCTCTCTGTAACTAGTCAGTCCATACATAAACTCCATAACTCAGAAGTCTCTGGCCAGTCTCTTTATAACTAGTCAGTCCGTATATAGATTCCATAACTCAGCAGTCTCTGTAGGGTTGCCACCTGTCCGGTTTTGACCCGTACAGTCCGGTTTTGGTGTGTTGTGTACGGTTACCCAGCCAGCGGGCACCAGTACACAAGACACTTAGTGCCGACACCGGCACTTCAAATTTTCTGACAGGTGGAGCTACCGAGGTCCTTGTCAAGCGCGATCTCGAGCAGCCAAATCTGCCTAAAACCCAGGTCTTCCTCTGAGATGGGGGTAGCCTGTGCCAGCAGCTCAGAGAAGAGCCCAGTTTCAGTCAGATGTGGCTGCTCGAGATCGCACTTGACTAGGACCGCGGCAGCCGCACATGTGATCGCTCCTCCTCCCTTCTAACTCTGGTGATCTATGACATAGAGAAGAACTAGGAGACATTCTTCTCTATGTCATAGATCACCAGAGTTAGAAGAGCGGTCGGGCTATAGATCCCAGTGCAGCTGAAAGGAAGGAGGCGGGGACACAGAAAATAGATGAGCTGCACTGAGAGTCGCACAGCCCACGCTGAGAGTCGCACGGCCCACCCGAGAGTCGCACGGCCCACCCGAGAGTCGCACAGCCCACCCGAGAGTCGCACAGCCCACCCGAGAGTTGCACAGCCCACCCGAGTGGCGCACAGCCCAGCCGAGAGTCACACAGCCCACCCGAGAGTTGTACAGCCAACCTGAGTGTCGCACAGCCCACACAAACTACCAGGCCACCTGAAGACATTACTCTCTCCTTTTATATTCTCCCCCTAAAAAAAATTTGCAGCGCGCGGCGCTAGAGTGTTCGGGTTTCACTTGAAGAAAAGGTGGCAACCCTAAGTCTCTGTCTAGTCTCTCTGTAACTAGTCAGTTCGTGCATAGACTTCACATAACTCAGCCGTCTCTGGTCAGTTTTTCTGTAACTAGTAAATCTGTACATAGACTCCCCATAACTCAGAAGTCTCTGGTCAGTCTCTCTAACCAGTGAATCTGTACATAGTCTCCCCATAACTCAGCAGTCTCTGGTCATTCTCACTGTAACCCATCAGTCTTTGTGCAGATTCTCTGTAAGTCTTCAATCTTTGCACAGGATCTTTATAGCTCAGCAGCCTTTGTCTCTGTAACACATGTAGATTCACTGTAAGTTGTCAGTTTCTGGGATGTCTCTCTGTAATCCATTAGTCTAACCAATCTCTCTCCTAATATACCAGTCCCTTGATAGTTCTCCTGTAACTCACCAGTCTCTGAGCAAATTCTTTGAAACTCTTTTTAACTTGGCAATATTTTGTACAGCAGTTCCTTCAATGCAGCTTTTACTGTTTGTATCATGGCAGCGCCAAAATTATTTCTTTCTTTTTAGATAAGGTAAAAATCCACTGTGTGTGAGTTGATTTGGGGTCACAGGTACATTTGGGTTTACAAGTGAGTGGAGGGTTGCAAGTATGGATTGGTTGCAGTTCTGAAGAAATAGGCGTTTACAGGTCTGAAGTCTTAGGTTCACATCAAGAAATTGTCTGCAGAGAAATGTGTATATTGCAAACAGCTAAATGGCAAAGTCTGAGGCTACCTTGGCTATCTTCACACTTAATAGTGTATATTTGCTCAGCCCCCACACATCTCTGGAAACCAAGGTACAGTTTTATTCTATTTTGTTGTCTTGTATCAGTCTAAAGGTGCCCATTAGACATGTGCGATTCGTTTCCTTCCGAATCGAAATTCGGACGAATTTTCGGAAATTCGGACATTCGGATGTATCCGAATTCCGAATTCCAGACATAACGAATGCAAACGAATCCGAATTTCCATTTCCGAAATTCGGTAGCGTTCGTACGAACGTTCGTTTCGTTTTCTGTTCTTATTAGTTTCTTATTAGTTTCTTATTCGTTTCGTTCGTTGGACCAAAGTGACATTAGAGGAGAAAAATATTTTTTCCCCCTCAAATGTCACTTTTGCTGCAAATGAACGAAACGAATAAGAAACGAATAAGAAATGAATAAGAACAGAAAACTAAACGAACGTTCGTACTAACGCTACCGAATTTCGTCCGAATCCGAATTCCGAATCCGAATTGACTTTAACACCCGAATCCTTAAAAACGAAATAACACAAATCCGAATTTAAAACGAAACGAAACTAAACAAATTTTTTGGCAGTGCACATGTCTAGTGCCCATACACTGTGCAATTATCGCACGATAATCGCGGGAAATCCCGCGATCGTACGATAATCGCAAAGTGTATGGAAGGCGTGCAACCGTTTTTACTGTACGGTCGCACATCTTTTGTCTAAGGAGCATGCTAGAAAACCAGCCGAGAATCGTACGATGTTCGGCTGGTTTTTAGCATGATCGTAAGATCAATGCTGCACGGGCCGGTGTGTGCACGCGCACACTGCCCGTTCAGCATTGCGGTCATCGCAAATGATTGCAAGTACGATCTGCCTGTCCAAGATGGGCAGATCGTACGTTTTTTTAATTACTTTACAACCATCGCAAGGTCTTGCGATGGTTGTAAAGTGTATGGCCACCTTTAAAGTAGATTAAAGTTACTACTAAATAGCTGTGCTTGATCAGCTGATACTACATACAGGTTTAAAAAAAATAAAAGGTTAATAAAAGAAAAAAAATGTACTCTTACATTGTACTTGGCATGTCGTTTCTTTACTCGGTGCTATTCTCGAGCATATTAACGAACAAATTTATGTACTCAGATCCACAGCACAGATGTATTAATTTAAAACCTCAGCTTGAACCTTGACAAACTGAAATGTGCATTGCCTTTGATGGACATTGTTATAGAAATATCACTTGTTTCATGCTCATTAGCATAGCCACAAAAAACACAGCTGGATGCCACCAGTTATGTCATTGAATCTGTCTTGTTACACAGAATCTTGCATTTGTCATTCTAAACTCAGCTATGGTGTAATAAAGTAAAGGTCTCACCACTTAAAAGAAATGACTGTCCTAAAACGTAAATTGGTGAACTATTCTGCTATTTGGAGTTAAGATTTAGATGGAAAACTAGAGCAGTATTCTTACATCAGAACTTGTAACAAAAAGAAAATAGATACAAATCTCCATCAGACTTTTACTGCAATAATAATATTGAGTTTACCTTACTTGGTCAATTGGGCATTTTCTTTTTACGATAAGTCATTTCACCAATAAAACAACTTATACTTTAACCATTCAAGTACCAGCCTGTATTACCCTTTTATTACCAAGCAATTTTTCAGTTTTCATTGCTGTTATAGTTTGGCTAACAATTTCTTGGTCATGCAACACTGTACACTGTACTTTATTTTATAACTTTTTTGAAACATATAGAGCTTTCCTTTGCTGATATTTAATAACTACAATTTTTTTATTTTTTACAATAAAAAAGAACAAAACATGTTTACCTTATTTCTGTTAAAATAAAAATGCAAGAACAGTATGAAAAACCCCAAATGACCCCTTTTTGTAAAGAAGACCCCCTAAGGTGATTTTATTTTTTGCCACATGCATTTAGGTGGTTGAAACATAGAGCTTGGTCTTGGTGCACTAAATACATTATTGTACAGGTCATACACAGAGGTATCAGGAGGTGAACATGGAAAATGGTCACATTGACAACGCCCACCTCCACCCCCATCGATAACCCCCCACCTGAAGCACGGGGTTCTTCTCCCCGCAGGCTCCTGTCATTATTTGAAGTTCTCAATGGAGTTGTGTATCTGTTCACTTGTGTACTGAGTGAGCTAGCCGCAAACAGGTCTTAGGGCCATGATACAGCTGTCTTGTGGAATCCTGTCTTTTGAGAACATGCTTGTCTGAGGGGCAAAGTCTCTCTGGTAAGTGCGTAATGCTCTGTGTGGGCTACTATAGCCCTTCCAGGCCACCACTGGTGAGTAACAGGGCTTGTCCCTGCCATTTGGACCTCTTATGTGTATATTCCCTTATCCCCTTTGGGGGCTACCATTGTGTGCTGCAACACATCTAATGTATCACAGCTATTCCATTTTGGAACCGCACCACTTTTTAAAATTTTCGTGCACAACTTATAAGGGCTGTGGCACACTCTTTGGGCTGCTGTTGCTGTTGTGCTTGCACGTACCTCCTCTGGATTTTCTGTGCAGGACACAGGGGTCACAAACATGCTTACACTCTAGAGTCCATCTATGATTCTCCTGTGGCTACTGCTGATTCTGCACATTCAGCTCAGAATTATGTCGAGTGTACCCTTTTCCATTTGGATGAGTTGGTACATTTGGAAGCTCAGTCTGATGACATAACTCCTACACTTAGGAATACCACTTTGGTCCTTATTGTTGCAGTCTGCACATGTTTAGATCTGGAGCAGCCTGCATCAGCTGCCTCTAAAGTTAACATCCTGGATTCTCTTAGGAGTCCCCAACCTGTTAAAACTCGCCTAGTGCTCCCACTTCTGCAACCTGTTTGTATGATTGGCCTAATCCAGATAAAGTGTTTACTCCTCCCAAATGCTATGCCCAGCAATATCCTACTGAGAAGGGTTCTTTAAAAAGTGGCCAGTTTCTGTAGTGGTTATTGCTGTCTAATACTTTACTCAGGGCTGGGGCTTTCACCATTTGACAAGGTAAAACTAGCTTGAAACATTGCCTTTTTATATGTAAGAGCATGCAGTACTCCTACCCTGGCTCTGTGATGCATGGCTTTGTTTATAAACTAAATCACATCACACTCTTTGGCTGTGTAACCAATTCATAACACTGTGATCACATGGTTCTGTTAATAAAGAAAGGGTTAGGATTATTATTAGGCTTGACATTAGGGTTCATTTATGGCTTGCATTAGGGTAAGGTTTCCACTAGGGATGCACCAATACTGCTTTTTCGGTATTGAGCAAGAGTACCAATATTTTTTTGGGTACTTGCTGATACTGAGTACTGAGTACCAGTGCATTGTGTCCCAATGATCAGGAAGTCGTTAGGTTGGATCATGACCCATCACCTGGCTTCCTGATTGCCTGTGAAAACAAGTGAAGCTGGCTTCCTAGCCAATCAGGCTCCAGCCGGCTTTCTCAGAGGGGCGTGTGATTGGGGGGAAACGCGTCAGCGTAACGTGTGCGAAAGCTTCCCTGGATACCCGCAGCAGACTCTCTTACTTCCCACATGCGGCTAGTGAGAGTGAAAACTACACTGTTTCCCAATCAAAGGGACGGAACCAGGACGGCCTGGACACTGTCTGGTTTGCAGCAGCTGACTAGCCTGTACAATTTAGGCTGAGATCGAGAAGTACGAGCGGGCTGTTGCCACTCGATCTCCTTCAGCTTTCGGCTCTACCGCATTACGGACACGCCGCCGTGGGGATTCCAATATACTTTATCTTGCCGTGCGGCCACACAAGCTTGAAACCACCTTGGATGTTTCCTCCACGGATTGGAAACTAAACCCCGTGGGCGAGTGTAAGCATCGATCAGTGGGCAGAGAGACATCCCCAAGATCCCTGGCTTTTACAAAAAGGAGTTGGATTTTCTGGAATTGCTACTTAGCAGTCTTGCTCCATTGTGTATTATACATCAGCACAGGATCCTACGAGGGTTGTCCCCCACTTTGAACAATAAACGATGTGAGTAAGCTCAGATACAAAGTATCCACCTTTGATTTTGGCCATTGTGCTTGCACCAGTGACTATCTGCTGCTCAGATTATCACCCATACTGGGTCATCCTAAGGGAAGTCGTTTTAATTGTTTTTAAATGTCTTGTTGTAGGTGTTCTTACTGGTTATTTTGTTACCATTAAATTTTGTCATTTATAAATACTTTATATGTGTAAACCTGTTTACTAGACCAGCTCCAATTAGGGATTTCTTTGTACAGGGGATTTTCTAGTGTTGCACAGTCTATTTGAAACCCTGGAGATTGGTATTTACTCTTGCTGTATACAGCGTAGCTCCTTCTGTTCCCCGTAGCTTTTTGATGTTCAGATACCTATGGAAATTTACTATTTAATTAGTAATTAGTGTTATCATGCATGTAAGCCTTTATCTTATCTCCAAATTCTCTTGTTTGCTATTTTGAAAAGCAGATATAAAGAAAAAGCGATGGTCAAAAAACAATTCCGTGTTTAGCCAATTGTTTTTGGCATAACTGGTTCTCATAACTGGGGGTATAGATGTGGCATGGTTATTGCCTAAATGCATTGCGCTGGAAGGTGCCCCTTTTACTTTTAAAAGATGAAAATAAGGAGGTCCAATGATGGTAACCTGGATCGGGTCCTATTTGTTTTGTGTAAAATGTATACGCTGAACTGATACAGATTTTGTTTTATTTCAACCAGCCTTTTTAATACAAGAAGCACTTCATTAATTGTGTAATTTTCCACATTAAAGGATCTCATTGTTTTATTTGGTGCCAATGGCAATTTAGCACCGATTAACCCCCTTTTCACCATAAATGTTTATGCATTTTGTTGCAGCAGCTGGTGTTAAAAAGTTAATGATTAAAAATTACAGATTGCTCCCAGCTGAAACTCTAATAATTGTCCCTGTTGTGGTTAAATCACATTGTAGAGCATCTTACACCTAATTAGTTCTGACATTAGTCAAGGTGAATTGGGTTTCAGACTGAAAGAGCAATACTAAGATCTGCCTTTATGCCAAGTGCTTAGCAAGTAAATCAGTAATCAAATCTGAAAGCTATAATTACAGCAAAATTTGCAATATAATACTAATGTCTATCAGATGTATTGGACAGCAGAAACACAATAATAGAATAGATGATCTGCTTTCTTATAAGCATCTCCCTGTGTATTCCATAAAATGATCAATAAGCGTCTACAGATTTGCACTAAACAATTGCATCCAATTACCAGCAAGTAAGTGTTTGTTTGTTTATAATACAGAATGGAAACATTGGCACTCTGTGAGTACGTTAGTGCTGCATCTTTTAATATTTGCAGTGTGCTTACTGTACTGTGTATTTACTGCATCACAGCCAGATTTGGCATCTCACTCCTTGAATTATTTACCTATCTGGGTTATACAGGTCTGCATTTCATTTGATTCAGTTAGTACCTTACTGTAATCAGGCACATAACATTGATTTATGTCAGTAATCAAAGGGGTACCTTGGCACCCTTGACAGTGCCTGAATAGTGTTGCACCTGGCTGTTTGTTGAATCACATTGTAATGGTTTCAGTGGATATCGTTTTGGCCAGTGTGTGAGAATTCATAGAGCTCTATGCATTCTCACACAAAACAGAATCCAATTTTGAGACTTCACGGTCCTTATACATGTTCTCCCTTAGTAAGCCCCGATAAAGGAGGTATTTGTATGAGCCCCCGAAACACGATGGTATTTTTATACTGAACTATGAAACAGTGTGGTGCTTTAATTCACAACCCTGCACTTTGGCACCATAAACCAAGGACACAGTGGAGACACTCTGGAATGTAGAAGTTGCCTGTCCAGTTGTCAGATCTTCAATACCGACTCTTTCACATCCTTAATTGTCAACCACACCAATAAGACAAACTTTGTGGGTCCAGCACTTTTATTCCACACTTTTTCAGGACCCAAAAGGCATTGTGTTGTGGCAAAGTTGTGTCATTCTCAGAACTGTATGGGTAAAAAAGTTGGAGGAGAAGAGATGTCATATCCCTGTCCCCTCCTCTCCTCCTTCAGTCACAGAACACCTTGTATTCTTTAAGGAAAAATAGAAGGCATTCTGTGAACGGGCAAGTAGTGAGGAGGAGCCGGTGATGCGACTGGAGTACTTCACTGCATCCATTGATTCACAGCCTTCACTCACCACAGGGCTCAGAGGCTGAGAGTTATGTGTAGGAGCCGGCATGCTGCAAAATAAGATTTATATTTTCTGCAGCAGCCCTCCAGACATAACATGCAGCCTTCAAGGTTATGATGTCACTGGCTAGACGAATGCAGAGATGAAGAGTAGAGGGATAAAGCAATGCTGCAAATTCAACAGTCGTATCATGGGCCCAATGCAGAAAATGAGGCCCAATGTTGGCCCAATGCAGAAAATGAGGACACAGAAGCACCACTGTCAGGATCAACAGGTACATACTTAGAAAGGAAGACGATCATTAAAAGAGCACATTGAGAAGAATTAATAGGAAAGGTTTGTCTTTATTTAAGGAAGTTTGCATTTTACATGGAATTCCACTTTAATCCCCTCTTTTATTGCGTTATATGTAAAAACACAAAAGAAACTTCACATCCAATGCAATCACAGGCTGTTTAGCATGGGACACATTATGCAGGGCACAACAAGAAGGTAAATATATACAACTCTTTCTGTAATGGCACTTCAGCAAAATACCTTCAGTTATACAACCACACCAGTGACATCCAGGATGGCAACCTTCTGAATCACTTTCAGATAAAAGACATTTGTGGTTCTGTCTGTACTATCATAATCCAGCCACACTGTAATAGGCTTCTGAGAGGAGCCAAAGTCACTCGGTTGTGCTGAACCTTTAACATCTTTGCAGCTTACTATATGCAGGTATTATAGCAAGATCTTCTGCAACTCTTAACACTACTTTCCCTGCTACCTTCTTAGGTTCTGCTCCTGTACTATCCCTAACAGATAAGTATACGGTATATCTAACATGCATTGCCAAAAATAGCTGCCAGGCTCACATGCCCCAAAGCTTTTTTAGGCAGCTCTGCCCCTTATCATCTGCAACACCTGCCTGCTTACATAGCATGTCACTTGGGCTACTCCATAATAGCCTCAAGACTCCAAACTTATGGACATTTCAGTACATACTAGGATTCCATAAGCTTCCATGGTGCTTAAGCTGATGACAGCACCAATGGAGCACAGTGATGCAGTAGCACTTCAGAGAAAAAGTTGCTCTGTCTGAGCACAGCCCTAACCCTCAACCATCCTGAATATCCTGAATAGTGGTAAACAGGTAAGACAAAAACAACAGAAATTCTGCAGGCTAGAAACATATCATGCAGTTGGAGTGCTAAAATAACACAAAAAACACATGGTGGACATATTATCTGGGCATTTCAAATAGTTCGCTTTCTAAATTAAAGGCTGCATTTAAAATTCTTGCATCTCTGAATATTACAACCTTGGCTCATATTAGGGTTCACTAGAAACTGCCCATGTCAGACTAAATCAGCCTTCTCTCAACCTTTTTTTCCCCAGAGGAACCCTTGAAATAGTTTTCAGGTTTCAAGGACCCTGGTGTGGAAACATTATTATAGCTACATCTCACACATCTCAAAATTAGCATGATCAGTAAGTCATAGAAAGTTTTATATAACAAAATCTGACCTACCTACAGTATTTGACACCCTGGGCAGACCTGTTGTACGTGACAACATAGTTTTAAGTAATAATCTTGAACTGAATAATAATAACAGAAAGAAAAAACAATAAAAATTGTCAAGTCCTCTTTAGCATTAGTGGTTAATGCAAAATGGACCACTTCCGTTGGCGGTCACTGGAAAATAACCCCCTTGAACTGGTGGTCAATGTAGGTAATAGATCAATCTATGATTGTTCAATTGAACCCCTGGGGAAACTCTAGGGTTCCACTGAACCCTGTTTGAAAAAGGCTGGACTAGAGAATTCAAAACTCAGAAACGACCTCATAACACTAATAAATCAAAAATAAAATTATATAGTTTAACATGACCTGTATCTTAAAGAAAATGTGTACTGTGTAGTATATAGGCTGCCATTGCTAACATAAAAATTGCTAGTTGGGTGGCTGTCATGTTTACCCAATGGCCTCAGTACTTTCTGACCTGAAACAAGTATGCTGACAAGGAGTATATAGTTCACTCTGCCTTTCTAATCTGCATACTCGCTCTGGATCATGGACTCAAAATACTAAAACGTTAGATGGTCATGGTATAGCTAATAATAATTAGTCATATTTAGTTGGACTTATCTAGCAATGCTGAGAATGTTTCACCACTCATCTGAGTGACTTCTTCAGATCAAATCTGTGCCAGGAACACACTGCAGCATTTAAATCCACAAGGCCATGTAGTCACCTTAAACCAAAGCCACTTGGTTGAGCTGTAAAAGTCTTCAACTTTAGTAAACAAGTCCACTTGAATGTGACTTACTATTACTGACTTACTAAAATTAAGTAGAGTACACAGGCATGACTGCATCATAAGGTGGAAAATAAAGCTTAATTACTGATACAATTAAAGTTGAACTCCAGCCAAACTGCTGAATAAACTCTGTTGCAGCTATCAAAACCCCCTGGTGCTTCGGAATATGGGGGAGCATGTGACCTGCTCTTCTGTTACAGTACCTGGGCACAGCAGCCAATCGCTAGGTCTAAGTACTGTCAAGACCAAAAGAGTCATTTCTCTGCTTTCCCGGGTCACTTACACCACTGATTTCTACACCAGCTGCAACAGAGAAAGGAGCAGTGAGAGAGCACAGGCCAGTTGAGTATAGGTTGGAGACCCACTTACAAACTCTTAAGGTGCCCATACACTGTACGATTATCGTACGAGAATCGCGGGAAATCCCGCGATCGTACGATAATCGCAAAGTGTATGGAAGGCGTGCAACCGGTTCTACTGTACGGTCGCACGTCTTCCTTCAAACAAGCAGGCTTGAAAACCCACCGAGAATCGTACGATTCTCGGCGGGTTAGTGGCCTGCTTGTTCGACAACTGCCGAACGGGCCGGTGGGCCCATTTGCAGTCATCGGAAGCCCGTCCCTCATTGCAGTCATCGCAAGCCCGCCCCTCAGGCGATGGTTGTAAGGTGTATGGGCTCCTTTAGTCATTTTGTCCTGCATTGGCAAGGTGGCCGTGTCTCTTCAAGTAACACTTACAGGTATTTTCCTTCCCAAAGCCTTTGACTGGACAGTGAAAGTAGAAGCAGCAAACTGATGAACTGTTCACTCTGCTCTCTCTGTCCTCCTATGTGCAGCACAACTGACTGGCTCCTTGTGCTACATTTTGCCTGCCCCATTATGAATGATACTGTACAGGAGATTGCTGGCAGGAGATGCTGATATCAAGTAAAATTGAGGTACCTGCACTACTCACATTTAAAAAATACATTTAATGATGTATTAAGTATTAAAAAGTGTATTATTTGTGATTTTATAATGTGTGTAATTTGTATCTGCCTGGAGCTCAGCTTTAATGAAGATTTAGCCTTGGTTTCCCAAAATAAGACAAACAGCTGTCAAAAACTCTAAGCCGTTTATATAAAAAGATCCCACACTTGTATTCTTCTTACCAAGAAATGTAAGGAACACAAGGGATACAGCTTTAATCTTTCCAAGTTTCACATTAATATATTCATACGGCTGCTTGTTACTTTCATACAGTAAAGTTACTATATGAAAGCCAGAGGCGCCTGCAGTACAGAGGTAACACAATGGAGGCACATTGGCACACTACCCAAGGCATCACTCTTCATTTCCTGCTATGTGATTCTGGAAGCAGAAAATAATTCATGACTTCAAATATCCTCTATCAACATTCTTACAACTTGCTTAATTTGGTTGTAAATGACAAAAGGACATAGCACACCTTATAAATATGCATGTTGCAGGAGCACAGGTTTATAATTTATTCAGTACTGTAAACTAGGTCTTTTGTGTTTGGAGTAGACTGCTGCATGAGAAACCTGATTAATACTGATAATAGTAGCCATAATATTAAAAGAAAAACATAAAAACAACACATTAGCTATTATAAATGCTTATGACATGCGCAGGGCAATTTAACCCCATCATTTTTGTATATCAGCAGCACAGATCTTCTTGATGCATGTCTGAATCTGAAAAAATATTAGAGGGTGTTGAATAAAAAAAAAATATTCCGAAGCAAATAATCAGTCTCTTGTTCGCATCCTTTAGGCTGCTGTGTTTGCATTGGCTTCAGCTTGTTTTGCATACAGTTGCCTCTTCTTTTCTTCTTGCAGAGACTGTAGCATGTTAATTCTCATTTCCAGTCTTTGTTTCCATTCTTCTCGCAGTCTGAAACAGATGAGAGGCATTTTTTATTGATGTGGAAATGTGTGCCTGGTATGTTACATAATAAACAAGTCATGGGAAAATGGGGGTGTGGAGTGCTGCAATCCAACATGGGGCCATGTTAAAATAATGCTTATAACAGGGGTAGGCAACCTCAACACTCCAGCAGTTGAGGAACTGTAAGTCCCATGAGGAATTGCAAGACTGTGCCAGCCCTGAGACATTATAGGATTTGTAGTCTCAGCACAGCTAGAGTGCCGAGGTTGCTTACCCTTATAGTGTGTGTATAAAACTGACTGTTCCCTAACATGTCATAGAACAATGACAAAGTGTAAATAACCTTGTATAAGATCACTGGTGATGGGAAAAATATGTGGCTAATACATAAAAAAGCTGCTTTTTGCCCCTTCAACCTAAAGTCACAGGCCTACTGAGCCTAATGCCTAAATGATAAAGCCAGCCCTGGTTAATGTGGCTCACTGGCACTTGGTGTATTTAAACATACTGTTTACAACAAGATGACAAAGATAAAGGTCTTCAGCTCTACACTAAAGGCATTGCCTTGGCACCTAGAGGAGATCTTTGGGGTTGATAGGGAACCCATACTTCCCAACTGTCCCTCATTTAAAACTAGATCCCTCTGCCCCCCCTCTCCTCATCAGTTGCTTCACTTTTTGGTCTGATTTACAGATATCTATGAAATATATCTATGGAAATATACTATTTAACTTTGTTGAAAAATTGTTATTCTACACTAAAACCTCCATCCCATCTCTTAATTATCTTATTTGCAATTTCAAAAAGCCAATATAAAAAAAAAGTAATGATGGGGGAAAAAATCTTGGTTTTACCAATTATTTTTGGCATTTAAATTCTTAATGGTCTGGTGTGTCCGTTGCCTAAATACATTATGTTGGAAGGTTCTCATTTCAGAAAGATGGGAGGTATGAGAGCCTACCATACAAAATGGGTTGCATAGTGTCAAGTGTGCTGTGAAGCGGTTAGTTCCGTCATGAAATAAATTCATATATTCAATTTACTTTATATCACAAAGAACGGTATTAAAAATGGTATTAAAACCCATGTGCCTCAACTACAAAGGCAGAACCCTGAGGAATATTGGATGTTTCAAATTAAAGCATGTGGAATATATAGAATAATTCACCCCCACCTTCATTTTTTTTAACCAGGGCCTTTTTCTCCCTTAGTCCCGGGGCTTTTCTTTCATTTTCGGTAATGTCTCGGTTCTGCCCATTATGCCTTTAGTGTTTGTATTCTAACTTATTATATATCTTTTTTTGGGGGAATAGATAAGCTTTAATTGAGTAGCAGATTTGTACAAAATATCTTAGGGGTTTTTGGAAAGAAATTGTGAAAAATGAGAAGTAAACATATTTTCCTGTAATTTTTCCCAACGCAACATTTGCAGAATTTGCTCACCCCTAGATATTTATCCCAAAATATAACCCTCAAAGTCTGCCATTTAAAATAATATCACATAAGTATGCTTTTTATCTAACATAGCAGACTGGAAATGCTCAAAGTGAAAAACATATTTGTAGTAATAACAGGCTGCTCTAGCCTGCCACCGATAGACTTGAATTAAATAGGATTTGCTGCTATCACTAGAGTTATTCAGCGTATTCTTATTAATCAGCCTTTAACACTTAAGTTGCATTAATTTATAAGAGTACTGTATGCTTGTCATTGTATTAAAGTAATGCTTTCTTTTCTCATGAAGCTTCAAGGGAATGGCTGAAATGACAAGGCTGTATAAGCATGGTTTATTGAAAAGTATCTTGTCATCAGGCTTTGCATTTAAATAAATAAAGTAAAATGATACTGTGTGTGAGAAGTGGCTGCAAGCTGGAAGGATATCATAACACCAATACGTATTACATATTACAAGACCACTTGTCAGCAGTCATGTGGATGTGTCACTGCAGAAGTCCAGATGGCTATCACATAGCAAGTTTAGAATTGTATTTTTCCCCTGTTTGTTAACAATGACAGGATGTGAAAGTACACGTGTATATATTAGAAAATATTTCCAGGTACAGTCAATTGATTTCCATCAATGCCAAGTGTCCTTTCTTTGCAGGTTCAGCCCCAGGACTTTGAGAGATATTCCTAGAAATCGTTATACCTGGAAATATCCCCCTACTTTGACCCCGTCAGGATGGCTGTTACTTGTCACAGCAAGGGTTTAGCTATGCCGAAAGACAAGTTCTATTACTTCAGCTGACAAATACAGAATGTGGGGTGTGTTTTTCCTCTTATGTGTATATATAAATAAACCTATCTATCTATCTATCTATCTATCTATCTATCTATCTATCTATCTATCTATCTATCTATCTATCTATCTATCTATCTATCTATCTATCTATCTATCGGAGTTGTGTGATGCTTTTCCAAAAGATATACATGGAGATATGATCACTTTTTCATTGATCATTTTCATCTTTTTAAAATCACAAAACATTTTGGCTTTTTGTTGGCCCAGATTGAGCATTGCATATTGTTCATTAAATGATGCAATGCAGCCTCAGTCAGACTCTTTAGCATTCAGTTCTTTCAAGAGTAATGGATGCTCATTTTCCCAGCTCTGTGATGTAATTTTATCCTCCAACCCCCAAGTCACTGCTATATCCTGTAGTGACGTAGGGACCGATGGAAGGAACTCCAGTGTAAGGTGGGGTACACAGGCATCTGACACTCCGAAGTGTCAAATGCTGAAGAGTCTGAATGAGGCTTATTCGCTTAACCCAGATTGGTGAAGGTGAAAGGAGGGGGCTCCAAATGTAAAAGAGACCTCCTGATGTACAGGGGAACTCTGATGTGAGAGTTAGGACCGCACTATATGGAGGTGCCTTGACGTGGCTGTGCGGCTTTCACATTTTCTACAGAAGACGTGTATCTAAACCTCTGCTTTTAACCTTAGTGGTTAGACAGATTTTTTTTGCATGCTGGCTGGTGAGTGTGCTGGGAAACTTTTTGCTGTTTTACTGTTTGAAGCCCTTCCGTGTGCACCTTGCTGTAAAGCTGGTAACTAATTGATGAGTGCGTTTGCCATTTGTTTTGCTTGACTGATTTGGTGCAGTGACGCATGGGGGGTCTCAGCTGCCATTGTGATGTGCGGGGTCCCTTGTGCGTACCTGTGCCTTTAAGGGAGGTTGGGCTTCCTCCTGACAAACCTGCACCCAATTTAATCTTTTGCCCCATGTGCTCCAAGATGGAGACTCTCATAGTTTAGAGTTAGGACCGCACTATATAGAGGTGCCTTGGCGCGGCTGTGCGGCTTTCACATTTTCTGCAGAAGACGTGTATCTAAACCTCTGCTTTTAACCTTAGTGGTTAGACAGATTTTTTTTGCATGCTGGCTGGTGAGTGTGCCTGGAAACTTTTTTCTGTTTTTCCGATGTGAATGGGGCCCCTAATGTACAGGGGGATACTGATGTGAAAGGGGATATTCTGATGTGAAAGGGGGGCTCTGATGTGAATGAAGGTTCCTGATGTTCAGGGGAAATCTGATGCGAAAGATTCTGATGTGAAAGGGGGCTCTGATGTGAATGAGAGCTCCTGATGCACAGGCGGATTCTGCTATAAAAGAGAGATTATTATATGAATGGGTGGCTCTAATGTGAAGGGGGGCTCTTGAGTTGAATGGGAACTTTGATGTGAAGAGGGAACACCCTTTTTTATTTTTTGCATAGAATCCCCTCTTAAAATCTATTATATTTAAGACAGGGGTGCCTCAAGATTTTGCATACTTTTAAAGGGTGCTGTGACTAAATAAAAGTTGAAAAATGCTGCTCTAGAGGCTTACTAATACTACCTATACAAGATTCAGTTTAATGAATGAAACCTTATCATTATTTATGAAATAAACATTTTAGGTAGGTTTTGTTTACAGAGGTGTAATGCAATTTTACTGTATTTTAGCAGTATGATTTTGTTGTTAAAACATCCCTGATTTCACTATTATGTACAAAATATCAATCATTTCTGAAAGGGAAATCTCTTTTGAGTGGTGCAATCAGTTTAACCTCCATTTGCTTCATAGATATCATAATATTTTCAATCTGCAACATGTAGGAGGCTTAATTGGCATCATCAATATGTATGTAAGAAAAATGTCGGGTTTCAGATACGGTGAAAACTTCATTTATCAATCACATAAATCAATAGTGTTTACGAAGCAGTAATTTCATTAAATATTGTTGTGTGCGCTCATTTCTGTTGAGCTATTTTAGTTGTAACACATGCCTACAGGGCTTGCACACGTATATTGTCCCACTTTTACTAACATCAGAACAATATTGAATTTTTACATTATAAGAAATAGGTTTATTGTTACAGTTATTTAAATACCGCTTGCTGTACAGCAGTTTTAACATTGTTTAAAATGTGTGTGTAATATTTTATATCCATTTTTTCAAAGGGGTAGAGAGAGACTGATCTGCTAAAGCAGACCTGTAAAGATTAATATAATGCAGTTTTCATATAAATTTGCTCTTGGCTTGCTATGATAAGTCAGATTGAAGAGGACAAGAATGTCACTGTAGGAATTTACTAAAGAAATACAGTTTTATTATTTAAGTAGTTTTTGTTTATTTGAAGCATCCAATCTTCAGCTTCATTTTTAAGCACACCATTGGAAGCCATATCTCCAGCCTTTATGACAAAAAGGTAAATACTCACTTTGAAAGTGCACTTTTGCTTCTTCGGGAATCCTCTATTTGATATGCTATTGTTTGTTTTTCTATTTTCCTCTCCCAAAAGTTTTTTAGGCCATCTGCATCATGGGATGTTATCTCACGAATACCCAGAATCTTTTTGATATCCATTGTCTAAAACAAAGTAATAATTCAAAATTGACATATGAGAAACTTTATTAACCAAACGGATATTTGGTAAAAGTAGTTTGTTTTAACCATAAAAGGGCTTTTTTACTAATGGAACAGAAGCTGTTCACTTAGCAAACTTACAGTGCTATTCACAACAGGGTGAAGAGTTTGGAGAAGGCAGGAGAAGTGAACAATCTGTGGCAAAATATCTGATTTGGAAAAATTCTCCAATTCAGCTCACTTTCCAGTTCAGCTATGTTGTCCTAGATTGTTCACTTCTCCTGCCTTCTCCAAACTCTTCACCCTTTAGTGAATAACGTTCAGTGAGCTTAGTGAATAATGTCAAGCTGTATTCACTTTAATCATCTAACCATTTGCAGGATAATCCTGTTTTTTTTTTTTTACAGTTTCCTTGCAAGTAATTGAAAATTAACTAATTTTATTTTAGCTTAATTCATAGGCTTAGTAGATATTCACTTTGCAAAGTCAACAGTCTCTACTACTTTAGTAAATCAACCCCAACAATTCTTAAAACGTATAACATAGTTACATAGTATTTGAGGTTTAATAAAGACACAGGTCCAACGAGTTCAACCTTTGTGAGTGTGTGTGTGTGAGCTACTATGTGTTCCAGTCATTAAGAGTACAAGAGTACTGGTACCCCTGTATGCTATGGTCTCTGAGGACGGTATCGAAATGATTTTTGAATGAGTCAATGCTTTCTGCTGATACCAACTGCTTGTGGAAGGGTGTTCCACAATTTTACTGTTCTAACAAAAAAGAATCCTCATCGCCCCTTTGTGGGTAAACCTTTTTTTCTCCAATTTCAGGTAGTGGCCTCTTGTCTTCTTTAGTGAGTATACAGTAAAAAAGTTTATTACTGATCTTACCATCACCAACAAACATTTTGTCTTCTCTTAATCGCCTTATTTCTAGAGTGAACAAGTTTAATTTTTGCAATCTTTTTCATAACTTAGGTCTTATCTGTTTCATTGCTCTTTTCTGGGCTCTCTCCAGTTCAAGGACATCCTTTCTGTGGATTGCGACCAAAATTGAACTGCATACTCAAGATGAGGCCGAACCAGAGTCGTGTAAAATGTCAAAATGTTTGCTTTTCTCTAGAGTACCTTCCCTTTTTTATGTATGAAAGTTGTCTGTTAGGTTTGTTAGCCGCAGCCTGCCATTGCATGCTATTGTTTAGTCTGCAGTCAGTTATGCCCCCCAATTTATTTTCCACTTTTGCCTTCCTCAGTGGAGCTCTCATAACAACTATTTGCTATTGCTGATTTAAACACAAAAGTAAATGATGTGATGTGATGTGATGTAAAATATTAACTTGCGAACCATCAAAAGAAAGAACATTGATGTTTTAGGTGCACATAGGTATAAACACGTAAATAACAGTCTGGTACACAGTGAGTCACTATGGTAAAATCCCAGCTATCCTGTAAAAGGGTGAGGATGTAATGAAAGATGAGTCTTAAGCTGACCACACATGTTACACCTGTGTAAAATCGACTAAATGTATCAACAGGGTCATTGGGAGCTTAACTAAATAAATAATATAGTTTCATTGTAATGTGTGAAGCTAGCTTAAAGGGTATGTAAACCCTAAAAATTAACTTTTCTTAATTGGTCCCTTTTGGTCTGTTAAATATGCCATTGAAAACATGTTGTTATATCTGTTTGAGAAGTGCAAACAAATGTTTGTTGATCTTGTCAGAAATCTTGTCAGCTTATTTTTTCCTCTGCTCTCTGCCTGTTCAGCACTCTTGTCAGTTCCAATGTTCCCAGTTATCTCTGAGGACTACAAAACCCCTCCCCTCTATTTTATGAAGAAGAGGAATTAGGAAGGTATACTGTAGTCCTGCACTTTGAATGACAGTGCTGCTTCTTCATAGATACAGCATGGTGAGTGTGCCCTGCGGCCCTTGAAAAACTGTGTGTTACTCGCAGAATCACTAGGTGAAAACAAAGGAAAAAAAGAGTCTGAAAAATGAAACATATTCAGCCACCCAAAAAAAAATTTGTAAACTGAAATATATACAGGTGAAACTCGAATAATTAGAATATCGTGCAAAGTTCATTTATTTCACTAATGCAACGTAAAAGGTGAAACTAATATATGAGATAGACTCATTACATGCAAAGCAAGATAGTCCAAGCCGTGATTTGTCATAATTTTGTTGATTATGGCTTACAGCTCATGAAAACCCCAAGAACCCCAAATCCACAACCTCAAAAAAGTAGATTATTACATGCAATTAATAAAACAAGGATTGTACATAGAACAATATCGAACCTCTGAAAAGTACAAGCATGCATATGTACTCAGTACTTGGTTTGGGCCCCTTTTGCAGCACTTACTGCAATTACTTTTGCACGATATTCTAATTATTCGAGTTTCACCTGTATATTATATTCCTGAATATAGAAATGTGTTATTTCGATACTTGTTATTGCATGATCTACATTTAAACTGACACTAAACTCAGGAGTAAAATCTTAAAAATACATTTAAGTACCCTACCTAGGAATGCACTGATACCGGTATTTCGGTATCAAGTACGATTACCGATATTTTTTTCTTCGGTGTAATGACTCGCCACGTGGCTTCCTGATTAGCAGGGAAGCCGCCCTAATGCTCCTCATAACTAGGTGACGAGAAAGCATGGAGCCGGCTTTCTGGCCAATCAGGAAGCCGGGCGCCGCGTCATTACATGCTAGTATCGGTATCGGTGCATCCCTAACCCTAACCATTTACAAAAATGTATCTTATTTGTGTAACAATTTTGTAGATCCTAAAATAAACTCTGAATTGGTGCTGACACTGTCCTTCCTTCTGGAGGGTGGCTACTTTGTTCCCCATGAACCCTGTATGTGCTGTAAAGTATAGACCAAAAAGGGGAAGGGGGACGGTGTTTAATCCAGGCTGCAAGTGCAACACCCCTAGATTAGGTTTGGAGAACAAGTGCGTGGCTGAAGACGGCCCCATTCGTACCGGCGGCGCCTGGTGCGGGAGATTTGACAGCAGGTGGACTTTACACCACACTGCATTGATGGGTTTGCTCCTTATTGTGATCCTTGCTAGATGGACTTACTCTATGGATGAGATTATTTCCTCTAGTACTTCCTAATCAATAATCTTTTTGAGCAATCCCTGATCGTTTCCATCTTCTCCTCCACCCTGGGATCAATTGTTTTCTCGGTTCCGCCCTGCGTTGTGGTCTTTGCATTTGATGACCTCGCACTGAAGGGATCTCCTCCTCTCCTGAAGAAGCGCCGTATGGCGCGAAACGCGTAGTTAAACTCCACCATTGCCAACCCCCTGGGTCAAGCTAAGGCCAACAAAAAATCTTCTGATACTACTATGTAAATTTATGTAAATGTAATGTATCATGTTATTTAAGGAATTATGCTAATCATGTTATAACTGTTGAGCCACATCAATTGACGCAATCATGTTAACAACTCACTGCCATTAATGAGTTTAACGGAATCATGTTGCAGTAACTGGGATTCAGTCACTAGGTGGCCAAATAAAATTCCATCTCCACCTACTTGGTGGTCTTAGTTCAGACTATTGAGTTATAACAACATTTTTTATATTCTATCCAATGAATTGTTACAGATGTGCTACCAATTGAATTGTGTCGTAGTGTGTCAAATCATGTTGTAGTGGCTGAGACCCACTGATGAATACTCATTGTAATAATTATTCTATCAATCATGTTAACCTTGGTATAGCCACTTGAACTCAGGGAACTGGTGGACAGTGGAGGTGCTCTTGCTCTGTCTTTTATATCTTGATTTTTTTCTCCTTTTAATCATGTATTTAATAAAATCAATATATTTTTTATTGAAAAATATCTCCTTGTGAATCATCGTTCAGAGTGCCTAAAAACCCCCATTTCTCTATTACCTTGTTCTCCATGTGCTGTAAAGTAGTCACCACTCCAAACTCACTCCTGTGATGGACTATAACTTCAATACAAATTAGTTAATTAAACATGAGACTGTAGTCCATCACAGGAGTGAGCTTGGAGCAGTGGCAACTTTACAACACACACAGGGACCATGGGGAACAAAAGCAGCCACCCTCCAGAAGGAAGGACAGTGTCAGCACAAATTCAGAGATGATTTGAGGATCTACAGCCAAGTGATACACAAATAAGATACATTTTTGTTAATAGTTAGGGTACTTGAATACATTTTTAAGATTTACCTTTTGAGTTTAGTGTCACTTTAACAAAGCAACACAGCAGCAATATAACATATCTGGAAGCAGAGGCAGTGCCATCTGGTGGCAGCCCTCTGCATTATATTAATAACATTCTTGCTTAACATGTATCAAAGTGCAGTTCGCAGAGTAGAGGGCAATCAAAGACTGACATACGACAGCCAGCTATCAAGTGAACGTCCGAGGCCCATTCAACATGCCTGCTCTGCCTCTTAAATAGAGACACCTCCTCTTCTCAGCTTTCATCCCATGTGGTTGGGAACCTCTGTCTTAACCAGGAGTAGTCTCATGCCTCCAACATGATGGAAGGAGAGACTGGAGCAAATTTTGGAAAGAATTTGCAGAAATATGAATAATGTGCTACTAAACAAACTTTACCGGCTGCAGCTTCCTCTGACTGGGTGACATCCCTACATATGATAGGGAAATAACAGTTCTTTTTGAGGGCCTTGAGAATGTATAGATTGTATATTAATTACACTTCTTTCAGCATTAGTGGATTTGGAGATTATCCACACAGGCATATTAAAATACTCTCATTCACGCTGGATCTTTCTAGCAGAAACTGGTAGAATGCACATTTTGGCATGTAATTCTATTCTTTTATGCACATGGGGCATTTAGAGGTGTGTAGGCGTCAACTCATTTTATTGCCTAGAATATTCCATTATTCTGAAATAGAGCTGTGTTCAGAGGCAGAAAAAGCCTCTAAAAGCTATGTTTGTTTTTTACTTGTGTGCATGAGGACTGATTTTGAAGAGCATTGAGTTATTTTTGTAAGAATATTATTTTAACAAAAAGCCCAGTGCTAGTTCTATTTTAAACATTGGCCATAAAAACATTCATATTGGGAGCATGTCTATAGCACAAAATGATAGCTTAGAAGTAGCAGGGGAGCTGCATTTATTATTGATGTCTGAAAGGGAAAGACCAGCAGAATACAAATAGATGGAAAAAAGGGTTTTGACTACAATACCCCCACCATCTCTTAGTCTGGTCACTTTTGCAACTGCAGCAACCACTTGCTCCCATACCATTGAGTTCCATTTCTATTCCATGCAAGTAAATTGATTTAAAGATAATTTTTTAAAGTTGATTCCATGTACTTCACATGGACTTACAAAAAGATAGCACCTGTGTCAAAAGTGCAAAGTGCTATGTTTAAAGTGCTTTGAAAGACATCTTAAAATATTTTACTGCACTTATAAATCTAAATTTACAAGCAAGAAGAGACTGATGGTAAAATAAAGCACAGTCTTTTTTAACTAGAGGGTGATGTATTTCAAAGGTGTCACATTAAGGTCAGGGTATCTTGTAACTGTCAAACAAGGCTTGTAAAATTACAGCATTTTCCATTCCTAATATTTGAAAAGTGCATGTTTACTTTCCTGGGATGACCTTTCAAAAATGCAGAAGGGTCTAATTAAAAAGAGACGTTGTAGCTGTACATAACTTAATTGGACTAAATGAATGATTAATCTATTTTATGTGATGAAGCTGATATTGACCTGCAAGGAAATGTCATTGTTAATAAATGTGATCGTTTACACTTAATTATTAGTTACTATAATTCTATTATGGGTAGCTAGAAACTGGAAGTCATTGGAAATAATGAGCCCCTGCTCTACTTAACCTCTTACTGAGACCGGAGGATCATTCTGGAAGGTAAACTAAAATATCACAATAGATTAAATATAAATATGGGCTGAAAAAAAATGTCTCTGTAGGTACAAAAGTTCAGCAATATAATGAGTGTATTTTAAAAGCTTAAACTGCAGTTTACTATCCTTTGGACTAAAAAAACTGTAGCTTGATAAATGAAAGATTTGCTTGAGAAATGATATGCCCTGCAAATGTCCCAATCAATTGGAATAATTATATAGACATTGATTAGATTACATTCTCATCATCACATTGTTTAAAAGTACTTTTGATCATTACTTCATGTGAACAGTGGACAGTTATTTTATACAGAAAAAAATTATTAATAATTCCTAGAAGAAGAAAAATAATATTTTACCTTAATTTACATACAGCATATCTAAACTCAAAAACAAAAATGTAATAATTGCAGTTTACCAGCACTTAGATTTAGTGGCTGCATTCGTTTTCTTTTTCAGGCTTTTTTCCTTTCATTTCACATGGTGATCCTATGAGTTACAGACTTCCTCTCCCTTGATGGCTACACTGCACCGAAACTATGAAGGGTTATCACTAGGGATGCTCCGATACCACTTTTTTAAGACCGAGTACGAGTACTGATACTTTTTTCAAGTACTCACCGATACCAATTACCGATACTTTTTCTTAAAGGGACAGGTCACATTTTTTCTAAAGCAATACAAAATCATGATTTTAGGTCAGTTTCTTAATATTATGAAGAACATGAACATGAAATGAATATTTATCATGCCATTGCTAGCTAAGGCTTGTATCCAAGCAGAATTGGATATAGCTGTGCCACACTATACAGTGTTCTGGTCTGGAGTCTGGACATGTGCTCATCTATTTCCCCCACTAGGGGGATACAAGCCTTAGTAAGCAATATCTACATAGTTATTTCTTTATTTAATGTCTTTTTTAAAAATATTATATGTAGTTAAAACAGCATTTTTGTGCCCAGCCCCCATGCAGTGCTGCAGTACTAACCTGCTGTGTCGACTTCTCCGTCTGCTTCAGCCGCTCCGTGCCACAGCCTAGTCATCTGCTCCATTCTGACCTCTTCTCCCGCTGATTGGCCGATTGGATGATGACAGGCTTCCTCACTCCTGACTGGTGAGGAAGCCTGTCAATCATCCAATCGGCCAATCAGCAGGAGAAGAGGTCAGAATGGAGCAGATGACTGAGGACTTGGAGGAGGAGTTCGCGGCCATCTTGTTTCATTGAAGACGCTATGGAGTTCCTGTGTGCGGTGGTTTCGGTTCCTTGAAGATGGCGGACGCGGCACAGGTACTCGTTTTTTGTATCAGAGTATTTGCACGAGTACGAGTACTCATGCAAATACTCGGTATCGCCGCCGATACCGATGCTTGTATCGGAGCATCCCTAGTTATCACCCAGGCAGGACTATACATTAAACTATACATTCCCTTAATTCAGATATGTCAAACTCAAATACACAGTGGGCCAAAATTTTAAAAATGCTCCAAGTCGAGGGCCGGGCTGGTTCACACAGTATAATACCGCAGCCTATACAGTATATCACACAGTATAATACAGCGGCATATACAGTATATCACACAGTATAATACCGTGGTCTATACAGTATATCATACAGTATAATACAGCGGCATATACAGTATATCACACGGTATAATAACAAAGCCTGTACATTTAATTATTAAAATGCATGATACATAATTACAATAAAACATTTTTTTAAACTTTTTTTATTTACTTTCTCTTTAAGAAATAGCCTAAATATTTAAATAATAAAAGCCAAAAACAGACATTAAAGAGTACAGAGCATTTACAACAAAAGAATTTACTTACAAAAAAAGTTTTTCCATCTGGGGCCTGCTTCTGTGGATTCTTCCCCTGCTTTCTCTCCTCATTGTGCAGGCCCCATAAGCTCTTCATCCCTGCTCTGAGGTCTGGCAAAGCAGGGACAGCCTCGGGCCTTTCCTACAGAAGCCGTAGGGCACTCCCAGCTTTAAAGATGGCCGCCGCACAGCTGCCGATCTTTATGACACGGGAATGATGCGGCAGGCCCGCAACCCAACACTCCTGTTTTACAACAAAAGAATTTACTTACAAAAAAAGTTTTTCCATCTGGGGCCTGCTTCTGTGGATTCTTCCCCTGCTTTCTCTCCTCATTGTGCAGGCCCCATAAGCTCTTCATCCCTGCTCTGAGGTCTGGCAAAGCAGGGACAGCCTCGGGCCTTTCCTACAGAAGCCGTAGGGCACTCCCAGCTTTAAAGATGGCCGCCGCACAGCTGCCGATCTTTATGACACGGGAATGATGCGGCAGGCCCGCACCGCATCATTCCTGTGTCATAAAGATGGGCGCCAACCGGCGGCTGCACGGCGGCCATCTTTAAAGCTGGAAGTGTACAGGCGGGCCAGATATATTGATAATTAAATATTATCATGCGGGCCAAACATAATTCCATTGCGGCCGGTCTTGGACCGTGGGCCTTGAGTTTGACACCTACGCCTTAATGGGAGCTGTTAATATAATTTGAACAATTTGTTCCCGGAGAAAAATGCCTCCATGGTGCTCACATTATTAGGCCCAACTCAAGCTTGGGCAAAAATTAAAAAATAGTTAACAATAAAAAAGTTGCTCTGGCTGAAATACTCACCATGCTTTTCCTGTAGACTATCCAAGTCACCAATCCAGCATCACTCCTCAGGATCTGGTTGAAGGATTCCCAGTGTCATTCAACCCACTTCCTGTGAGCCCAGGGCATCAAGGGCCCACAGCTCATCCTAAACTCACAGGAGAGTGTCGCAGCTTTTAGGATCCACCCACTCCCAGAGGATGAAAAGACTGAAGAGGGCCTGGAACCTCACTGGAACACACTGTAGACACCTATACAAGGGTTAAGTATATTGATTTATTTAAAGAGTGGAGGGGTGCTTCAGCTGGGGTGGGAGGTAAATGGTGGAAGATCCTGAGCCAGGAGGTGGGCTTTAGGTAATCCTGTCCACACTACAGCAAACTACTGCTGAATTAACTTTAATAAGGACACTAAGGGGCTGATTTATATATCTTCTGGCCAGTGTATAGCTGACCAAGTATATGGATATGGCCATACTGGTAACCAGCCACCTATGCAAGATACTATGCCAGAATTGTGTTTATGAATTTGCAGAACCTAGATGTAAGACTAACCAGATCTGTTTTGAATGTAAATTAAGATCAACTATGCAACCATAAACTATTTTCAGTGTATTAGATTACTACGAATAACCCCTGAATATGTATGAAAAAAATACAAACCTTATGAAGAAATTAAAATAAAGCTAAAGCCTAAGGGGATAGCCTACAGGTTCCAGCTGGCCTCTTTACATACTCTCATGTATGAGTTAAGGAGGGTTTTAAATGTTTAGGGTCTTATCCTGCACATAAATATTAATTTTGCACACTGTGTTTTTGTTGTTACTTTTGGATTAAGATTCCTTTTTTAAATGGACTCTGGATAGATATACTGACAATGGATGGATAAATACTGACATTGCTCTATATATGTCTACCACCTGTATCTGTAATACATATTACTTGGGCATAACATACAACATATAATATAAAACATATACAGTTATATTTCTTATAGTAAACTGTATTGATAATTTGCCTTGTTTATATGTTTGTTTTGTTTTAGGCCTGTTTAAGATTTCACTTAATGTGCTGAAATAAAAAAAGTATAATAGAAGTGTAAAAAGACTATGTGCAGTGAATTAATTTGTATTCTTGAATCCACAATATGCATGGCTAGGCACTTTAAAGCAAAAAGCTGTAAAATTGATCGGTCATCCATCGGCCTGTGAACATAAACTAACATGCACTTTCTCCTTGTCTACTACACTGCACTATAACCCACTGCTAATAGGACTTCATAGCTGCTGCTGACCTGGCAGATATGCCCTGAACAAGGTCATTGAAAATGTTGCTATAAAAGATTGTGTTCTATAGCTGAACTGTATACAGTGAACTCCATAGCGTATAGAGTATAAAATGACTGGAAATGAGCCTGTGACATGGCAGCTGGGGAGTAAAGCCTTGTGGAGTCATAAAATGGCTCCATGTAAATCAGATTTATGTTTGTCGCCAGTTGTCTGGCCATTTGACTGTAAATATACAAGACGTTTTTACAAGCATTGACTTTAGTAATCCAGAGTCATTCCTTTTTTATACTTTTGTCATAGTCTTAAGATTAGATAAGTAATGAAGTCCTTCAACTGATGTCCTTTATATATAACTGTCAGCAGCACTTAACAGCTACATATATAAAATATTTTTAGATAATTGTTATATGCTATTAAAACAAGAAAATAACTGAACACATTTAGGGGGAAAGGAATCATCTAAAAAGAGTCTAGATGTAACTGCAGCTTTACTGTAAGTGGCGTGCTTTTGTGCATGCATTGTTATCAGTTGGCATAAGAAAAATGATTTTGCCACAAAGTGTTTAAGTGCACCTTTTTAAATCGGAATTTTTACAACTGCATACAATTAAATGGAATATAATTGTTCAGGGAGCAGAGTGGTAGCTGTGATGGTAGTCATACCAGTAACTTTCTTGATAAAACGTTCATGTTTTATCCCTGTAATTGTTATCCATAGACCTTGAAGCAGATGTAATAGAGCCCTATCCTTTCTGAATCCACAAGTGACTTTCAGCCTCAGTGTGATTTTTATTTTAAATTGTATACTTATAAATAAGATGGGATTCTGTAAAGAGCACAGTGGTGGCAGCAGTGATGGAACCAAATGATAAGTCTATTACACAGAAACATTGTCCCCCTTTTTGTATGAAGTAGCAGCTATTGGTGTTTTTTACTGATCCTGACATGTTTGATGACAGTGATACGCAGAGGAGTGGCCTATAATGGACCAAAGAAGACAAATTGGTTATGGTCTATGGCATCAGCAGCTGGATCTAGGAGGGAGTACATGGAGGTATAGGAACCCCTTTTACCTCCCTCTGTTGTACCATAATCTCTCCCATCCACCTTATGCAGTCCCACCAACCAGGCCAATACTCATATGTATTACCCCCCTTACACAGCCCCCGACACTGAGTAACATGCCTCAACAGGCCTCAGCAGAGCCCCATCCACCCTCTCCAATTTGCTCAGCTGAAGAACATAGTTTAAAAGTGTTACCTCCTTGCTGGAGTTGCAAACCTGGATGGCTGCCTGTGGCATTGGGTCTACTAGTTGTTTGTGATGACAAATGGTAAGATGAGTGTGCCTAAGTCCTCCACCCAAGATAATTTTTGTGAAGAAATGGGCCCCTTGTAAGTATAAAAAAATAGTGTAAACAGTATCAATGTGTTGTTGGTGCCAATTTGTTAATGTGTTTGCTCCTGCTCCCATGCCATCTCGCCTTTCATAGGTCGGGTGGGTGTTGAAATTGTTTCTGCCATGCCAAAATCCACCACCCTTCCTACTTGGTGACATCTAGAAGTTCACCAGTTACCATTTATACTACTACTGAAATTCAGCAATAGTAGCAATAAGGATATGTGGTGAATACATATGTTAGCAGGGTCACTAAAGTGGAGCTCTGGTTAAAATGTAAAAAAATTGGTAGCAGGTAGGTATTTATGGTAATAGAGTCTTTCTGACATCCGCACATGCATAGTTCAGTGTACAATCCTAGCATCTGTAAGATTGCACATGTGTGAGAGTTACATCATCCTGCCCGTGAAAGATAGCTGAAAAGTCCTGAGCTCGCAAGAAAATAGAGATTAGATGGAAGCATTAGCATTGGCGCATTGTACGTTGCAAGGAAAGTGTTCCATAATGTGTAATTAAGCTGTACATACTTGCAAATTATGGCAAAAGCTCCCTGAGGGAACTCTAATGTTCAGTTCAAATTTAAGGGGATGTCATTAATCTTCCTAAGGAGTTACCTGTGTGTTCTGTTCTCTCTGTGACTGGTGGAGAGAACAGAGACAGCATGCAAGCATTTATTGCAAGGCTACATGAATTGTCTGACCTTGAGAGGAGACTGTAGATATAAATGTAAAGGGTGCTGGGGGTCCCCCAACCCAGGGGAGAATGGCTCCATTGTGTTCCTCCTGTATGGATTTCAGGCACGCCAGAAGAGTACCTTGTCTTTTGTGTGGAGTGAGTGGCCTAAAGAGAGCGTATTCTCATTGTTGAGACTTCTTGTAACTCAAAACTGCTGCTTGCCTTGAAAACGTCCAATGTCTGTACCACTGAGAAAGAATGTTCCAGTAAAGAGAGTTTATGTTGTTAAAAAGCAGCACCTGTGTAGACTCCTTATATATACTATTATACTGCTAAATATTATTTATACCTTCTGCCCTATAAATATGACCTGTTTAAAGGTAATGCTGAAATTGAGGTCTACATATCTGGTGTCCTGCTGCAGAAAGTAATTATCTCCCCCATGAGGCCCTCAGAGAGGAAGAGAGTTGGGTGTTTGTTTGCTATCTGATGTGCAATGGCAGCAATGGAGCAATGATAACCCTAGTCTACTGACAGAAAAGCATTCTGGGTGGGGCTCACTGAGGGAATATTTTGGCCCTGGAAAGCTTGGTACCAATCTGCTGCTGTTGTGGGGTGCTAATGGAGAGCATCTAGAATACTGGTGAAAGACTTTACACTACCGTAGCACAGCTACTTTGTCACTTCCTCCTCTAAACCGCATGTATATATCTATGTATCTTTTGAATAAACCAGGGCTCTGTTTGGTATGAACCAGGGCTCTCTAGGGTCTCACCAGGGCTCTGTAGGGTCTAACCAGCTTGGTTAGACCACACAGAGCCCTGGTGAGATCCCAAAGAGCCCATGGTATATACGAGTCGTACGGAACAGTTGGTACGTCCCAACCCCCCCATCTAATGTGATGTTTTGGTACCTTCCTGCCCACGTGCAGGAAGGTTATTTTTCCTGTGCTGATTCTACGGTACGACCGCGGCGGTACGGACACCTTGCCGATCCCTGCGCTACGCGGGCGATCCGATCGGCAAGTTTCTGCTGGCAGCGGGCTCAAGGGGCAGCTGCTTTGGGCCCCACAGCCATGAATGGGCCCGGGGCAAGCACCCTCTTTGCCCCGCGTTAAAAACGGCCCTGGTTGTATTAAAATCCCGTAATTTGCCACTCTAATTCTTCTGTTTTACTAGAAAAGTCCAATATATTTTTTTACTAGTGAATGGGCTACAAAACAGTGAATATAGTAAACTCCATCTCTTTATGTGTTTCTTGCCAGGTTTTAGATTCCCTGACTAAAGCATAACTGAACAAATTACATTGATTTTTAGTGAGCCACAGAGACAAAAATATTGAAAATGTGACCTATATGCTGGTACCACTGAGAAACATAATATTTCAAATTAAATTAACTAGAGCTAATGAATAGATATTTTATTATGCAGTATTAATAAGTTACTACCTCTTGGCATAGAAGAAAAATATAAGCACAGCAAATATTGCTGGGAATTACATGAACTTTATAAGCTATATAGAAAACCATCAACTTAAAAAAAATTATAGAAAGAAACAAGCAAAACCTATCAGGGACATTCACAAAATGGTGAGGAGTTTGGAGAAGGCAGGAGAAGTGAACATTCTAGGACAACATAGCTGATTTGGAAAAATTCTCCAATTCAGCTCACTTTCCAGTTCAGCTATGTTGCCCTAGATTGTTCCCTTCTCCTGCCTTCTCCAAACTCTTCACCCTTTTGGTAATAACCCTGTATGTGTTTTGTTTATATATACACATTCAAGGCAGATTCAAATCTATCTGTGGTGACATTTTGATAGTGTTAAAACCTTTGTGAGCCAGCTTTTGTTCTCCACCAGTCTTATTGAGCTTCCTCGAGACAGATATTTGTGATGTAACATTTTGCTTGCCATGTCACCTGTTGGTAAAAACTGGTACAGAGGCACAACCAAAAAATTGAATGGTTCTGCATAACATATATTATTATTATTATACTGGATTTATATAGTGGCAACTGTTTGTGCTGCCACTTTCAAAAATAAACATAGGGGCCTATTCACGAAGCTTCGGCCGATCCTTCGGCTAGCTTCGGCCCCAGGACCCCTTCGGTTCAGTAGAACCGAAGGGGTGCTGTACGGGCTAGTCACAATAGCCCGTACAGCTCCCGATCATGGCCGAGCGGCTCAGCCTGAAGTGAATAGCCGAACAGTGTTCGGCTCACTTCACTTCAGATCGGTCATTCACTCGGCTGCCCTCGGCAGCTTCGTGAATAGACCCCTAGGTGTTCAATATAGAGATAAACAGGAGCAGGGTGATAGGTTTTAGGTTGTTCAGACTGGCGGGGCCTAGCAAGTGCTTTTTAAGTATTGGGTCAATCTCTTTCATGGGTTGATGACATTTTTTTTTAATGGGTTGATATCTTTAGTTGGCAAACTGCAAGTAATTTTGTTTTATTTTTTTAAATGTAAAATTAAGAGAAAAATAAAGGAAAATTGCATCCTTAGCTACCAGTGGATGTGTAGATCCACACCTGGCAGATCAGACCACAGGAGCAGATCATGGGAGAGCCAGCTGAGCTGATTTCTAACCAATTACTCGTATCTATATCAAATGCTTATATGGGAAAGAACACTTTACAACATAACCTTCAGAGAAAGATGAGATAGCTACTGTACTTGTTACCACAACTACGTGTTGATACTAATTGCAAATGTTATATTGGGCTTGGTTCACACCTAGGCTGCATAATTTGTGCTCGTTGTTTCAGCGTGCGTTTATTTGCATGTTTATGCACATTTTGCAAACGAGCAAAAATGCGCATGAAAAAATGTGCAACATGTTTTCTTGCATTTCCATTGAAGTCTATGGGGGAAAAATGAGCTTGAAACTGCCAAAAGAAGCCCATGTACCTTTTTCTGCATTTGGTGTTTTCCTGCTGGCATTTTGCTGCTCGGGTGTGAACAGGGGCCATTAAAAATCATGGGCTTTCTTGTGTTTGGCCTTTAAAAGTGCTTTTCCTACTGCTCAAAAATGCCTAGGTGTGAACCAGGCCTAAGGGAACTCTAATCTTTGCAACAGAAAGATTAGAATTTTATGACAGGCTTCAGGGGTCTAGTTTGCACACATAATGCTATTTCAATAATAGGGTTTCTAAAAACACTACATAATAAATCACATATAAGACATGAGTTTTTGGAACTGTTTGAACCAGGCAGAAACCTATAGATGATTCACGGTCTGCAGTGTCCACTCCCCAGGAACGTATCTTTGGAATCCCGAAACGGATTACCAGAAAGGATTGAATATCACACATATAAAATGTACTGTATATATATGCTTGAGGCTACATAGTTCAAAAGATTACCGGCATGCAATTTCCCGCAATATCTACATTGCATGGTCCCTTAGGACTGTATTTTAAAGGGATGTTCTCTCTCTACTTTCTAGTACATGGCTGAGCTCTATCAGCATGTGCACATCCAGGCTGAGGAACAGTTTTTTTCATACAGCTATACATTTTTGAAATGGTCAGTGGTTATATTTATATTTTTCTTTTTATTACTTTAAAGATGTATTGGCATACTGCTGCTGTTTATTTTAAAGTCTATCTATGTTTGTGTTATCTACTTTTGTGTCAAACTATGAAAATGACAAAAAAACATTAAACCTTACCAGCATTTTAATAAGTGACCTGGGTGACACCAACCATGCTCTCCTAAGGGAAAGCACACCTTCCAGAAACATTCAGCAGATTGAAGAGTACAGCAATACATTTAGAAGCAACTTGTATTCAGTTCAGCACAGTAAACATGCAGTGAAGAAAAAGCTTCACTGTGTGCTCATAGGGAATGGGCTTAATTTACTAAAGGCATATAGGATGTTCACTTTGCAAGGGAGTTTTCTGTTAGCCTAGTGAAATTGGTGAAAATTTGCTTTGCAAAAAATACTCAATAACGTTCAAGGCACATGACTAAATAATTGAAGTCATCAGAACGTCACCTCATTCACTAAGTTAAGGAAGAATTCCCTTGTAAAGTGAAAATTTCTTTCCAAAGTGAACAGGATGTTTGCTTGTAGTAAATTAACACCAAAGAGTCAATCAGCAAAGTATTCTCTTGTGATCACTGTGACAATGACAGCTTTGTAAGCATTACTGTAAAGACATTTCTACCAAAATACAATTTTCATCACAAGTATTTCAAGAAAACTGCAAACATTTTTTGTGAATAACCTATTAAAAAAAAGCATAATTCAAAACTATTGTCTCTCATCACTTTTTGGAAATAAAATGGGTTCTTTGTAACTGGCAAACTATGTTTTTTCATTACTGTGAAAGGCAAATTATGACCTTTATCATTACAGTCCTCTTACATACAACTTTATGTGGTAGAAGTAAGTAGAGATATTGGTAAGTCTTGATATTTAATATTTAGGAAGAACTTATTGGTACCAGTAAAAAATCTAATTCTGTTTGAGGAAATAGATCAGCAAGAACATATTTTTGTAATAATATATTAACATACGATATCATCTCAAATCTTAACAAAAGCAAATTATATATAAAGATATATAATATATTTATATACAGTATATATGTATAAAAAACCACTGCTACTAAGAACAATTATAATACAATTTAAAAAATATTTTTGATTGGATCGTGATTGTTATATGGAAGTTATAAGAAGGTAAAAGTAAACCAACAAGAAGATTAAATGCTACTACAACTATACTAGCATCACTACCACTATAGCTAGTTCTACTAACATCCACTAATAATACATTTGTTTAACACCTATGTAACTGGAATTAAAGCCATCAAATGAAAGGTATTTTAATCTTACTGTGGTGCTGTTTGTCTTGCTGAGTCTGTTAAGCATACAAGGATTTAAGACTGCTCTGTCCCAGTGAGCTATATGTCTTAACAGTGAACATGTGGGAGTGACCTCATCTGTCAACTCTGTCTGCAAGGTTTTGAATGACAGTCACTATTTTAAAGGAGCACACAAGTCATATTTCACTCAATTTCTAAGATGTCTAACCCTGCCTCTGGCTGCATGAAGATAGAATGCATTTCAAACAGCTGACAAGGGTGTCATCCTAACTTTGTTACCATTGATTGCACTGAATAAAATGTACTGTCACTTGATACAGAATGCAGCCATCATGCAAATAGTTATGATATTGTGTCCCATAACCAGTCTCAATTCAGTTAGCTGTTTGCCTTCTTTATAATTTATTCAATAAACTGTAATATTGCTATAAATGGTTTTAAAAACATAAATATGTCTTGGCTGTCAGCTTAGTTACAATAATATAAAAAATGCATTAGCATTATAAATATATTATTTTATCTCATAAAAACTATTGTGGGGACCAAGCAAAAATAAGGAGCTATCTGCTGGAGCTGTTTTTTTTAGTTGATGCCACACACATAAAACAAAACAGGTTTTCTTACTTTTAAATTTCTGGGGACGCTGATCTGTCATTGCAACTGGGTGGAGCCAGCCATGAGATCAAGGCTGGCTCCGCCCAGCTGTCAGTGGCGAGGCTTTCGGCCGGCCAATGGCTGGCCGATGGGCCCATTTCGAGTTTAATTTCGGCTCAGTGGAGCTGAGGCATATGCCTTCGGTTCGGCCTGCTTCGGGAGCTGTACGGGCTATAGTGAATAGCCCGTACAGCAGGGCTGAGGCGGCCGAAGCTACCTGAAGGATCAGCCAGAGCTACGGCTGATCCTTCGGCTAGATTTGTGAATAATTCTAGTAGTCCTCTCAATTCAGCTTATTGTTCGACATGCCTGCACTAAATAAAACAATTGTTATTATCAAGATCGTTACACTATGTGGGCAACAAAAAGGCAGCTGTGAAACTATGGGCCAACAAATGGCTTATCTTGACAATAGCAACAAATGGACAATCACCACATAATGTGGACAACAAAGAGGAGTCTGGGCTCTAGACTGATTGGTTTTTATTTTTCTCACCCATCAAGAGAAAAGTGTAGTTCATTGTAGCTTTGTGAATCAGGAATACTTTCAGCAGGTACAGTAGTTAATGGGCTGTGCCTGAGAAACAGTAATGAGTGTTCTGGGATTCCTATTTATAAGGAAATGATGTGCTAAATATCTGTCATTTAGATTGACCCTGTTTCATATGTAGAGTGGTTCTTCAGTAAGGACATACACTATATTGCCAAAAGTATTGGGACGCCTGCCTCTACACGCACATGAACTTTAATGGCATCCAGTCTTAGTCCGTAGGGTTCAATATTGATGTCACGGGGGCCACGTACCTGAGGTGAGACCGAAGTAGTGGGGAGGCCTCCCTTGCACCTCGGGTCCTTGAAGTCTCTGGAGATGGAGACAGAGATTTCGGTGGACACCGAGTGGCACGGGTGCCAGGGGTGCGCGGATTTCCTCTTGCGGCAGCGTGCCATCTTGCAATTGAGTTGGCCCACCCTTTGCCGCTATAACAGCTTCAACTCTTCTGGGAAGGCTGTCCACAAGGTTTAGGAGTGTGTCTATGGGAATGTTTGACCATTCTTCCAGAAGCGCATTAGTGAGGTCTGGTACTGATGTTGGACGAGAAGGCCTGGTTTGCAGTCTGCACTCTATTTCATCCCAAAGGTGTTCTGTCAGGTTGAGGTCAGGACTCTGTGCAGAGCAGTTAAGTTCCTCCACCCCGAACTCGCTCACCCATGTCTTTATGGACCTTGCTTAGTGCACTGGTGCGCAGTCATGTTGGAACAGGAAGGGGCCATCTCCAAACTGTTCCCACAAAGTTGAGAGCATGAAATTGTCCAAAATGTCTTGTTATGCTGATGCCTTAAGAGTTCCCTTCACTGGAACTAAGGAGCCAAGCCCAACCCTAGAAAAACAACCCCCCACCATAATCCCCCTCCACCAAACTTTTCACTTGGCAACTGCCAAACCCAGACATGCCCATCGGATTGCTAGACAGGTAAGTGTGATTCGTCACTCCAGAGAACGCGTCTCCACTTCTCTAGAGTCCAGTGGCGGCGTGCTTTACACCACTGCATCCGACGCTTTGCATTGCACTTGGTGATGTAAGGCTTGGATCCAGCTGCTCGGCCATGGAAACCCATTCCATGAAGCTCTCTGCGCACTGTTGTTGTGCCAATATGAAGGCCACACAAAGTTTGGAGGTCTGTAGCTATTGACTTTGCAGACAGTTGGAGACTTCTGTGCACTGTGCACTTCAGCATGTGCTGACCCCTCTGTCATTTTACGTGGCCTACGACTTCGTGGCTTAGTTGCTGTTGTTCCCAGTTGCTTCCACTTTGTTATAATACCACTGACAGTTGACCATTGAATATTAAGTAGGAAGGAATATTAAGTAGGAAGGAAATATCCCAATACTTTTGGCAATATAGTGTATCTTAGTATGGCTTGTCTTGTAGAGAGCAAGGCTGGAATCTGTAAAAGTACTTAAAAAAATCATACATTAATTAGTCTGATGGTTTGCCATAAGAGATTTTTCTTCTCTGAAAATCAGGTAATTTCGGGGAAATCCATGTCAACTGGTGGCTCCCACCACCATCCAGCACCCCCCAAACCCTCAATTCCCCCTGACCTTCCCACAAGCACAACTGATTGGTCATAGTCCCCACCAGTGGAGGTTCCCCATCTATTCACCCCTCGTCGATGATATCGCATCAGCTATTACTTTTTGGTAAGTTTTTAAAACTTTGCATAAATCCAATTCCTTATGGTAGTAGCGCTTCTATCCCCATTTTTTGTTCTCCTTGACAAACGTTGGACACCGCGGTCCGCATTCCTAGAAGCTGCACACCTAGCGCGAAAAAAACCCATACCCAATCCCCCTCACCCTCGTGGTAGCGCTGTATCAGGGGACTGCAATCCCAATTTTTCAATGTCAACTGGGACAGCAAATGTAAAAGGTGGTTATCGGTGATTTTTACAGATGCAATGGGTTTGAAAGGTTAGGGAATTTCCTATCAACTATCCTTGACCTTTTCCACTTTCCCCAAAAACTGGCCTTTCTGTTTACTTTACATTTTTACTGCTATATAAAGGCATGTGCACAAAAGATTGTTAACATGCACATGTAAGTGAAGTACAATTCAGTGTATATGTCAAGGATAGCATCAAATATTGTACCAGTATAAATTATTTTTGTGTATATAGTAAATATCAGTATATGGCCATCCAATTTGCTTTGAGTTAGGGTAAAAAATATTAAAAGGGATATCAAAGGATTACTGTCTCTTTATAAAGAACTCCAGGAAAAACTTTTATTAACCCTTGCAGTGGGGCTACCCCTGCAATACAAGGGTTAACTGCATGTTTTTGTCTAAGTTTAAAAAAAAAAATCATACTACCCTTTACCATGGAGCTGGCTTGTTCTTAGATCGATCCTTCAAGCCTCTCTCCCTGTCCACTGCAGTGGTCTAAGTTCCCAAAAATCCCCATCACGTTTATACACTGTGTATAGATGCGAGGACGCTTAGGGACATTCCAATGCTGCAGCGTAGGAGGAGAGAGACTGGAGGGAGTGCTGTGACAGCTGGCTGGCTGTGAGCTTCGGGTCAGTATAACTTTGTTATTTTTAACCTAGAAACAAATAACCACTTAACGCTTGCAGTGCAGGGGTAGTACCACTACCAGGGTTATTTCTTTTTTCCTGGAGTTCTTCTTTAACAATAACTAAATGTATATGATCATTTAGAAATGCTGTTACTAATGGGTCATGAAATGCACAGTTTTCAAAGCACAGATGTATCTTAGAATAAGTTAGTTCAAGTATGATTAAATATTAAATGGAAATGCACTTGGGGCTACTTAAAGCCAACAATACCACCACTTCAATATGTTTTCCATGTACCAGTACTCAATGCAAAAAGATGTTTGAATTGGCCTTGTTCATTAACATGGAAAATCGTTGCTGTCGGGGCACTCCTTCTGTATTCATAAGGCCATTGATTGTTTCCTATATGTAGAGAGAACAAGTGGTCAAGGTCAGGCAAATTATAAATACAGATTATGGTGGGGATAAAATGAAAATCAGCCATCCAGAATAAAATTATTTTGTCGCAAGTCCAGCAAAGATGGTACAGAGTACCTATCTGGCCACACTCTCTCCAGAAGGGTGTTGAATGGTTAGTAAACATATGGGAGAGTTTTTGAGGCATATAGTACTTCCTATATGATAATCTGAGGGAAGATTTCCAAGGTGTGATTCATTTAGGGGGTTATTCATTCAGCTGCCAAAGGCAGCTGAGTAAATAACCGAGCCAAAGTGAACAGAGCCCAACGACGTTCGGCCATTCACTCCGGCTCAGTACTGCTGATTTCATCGTACATCGGATGAAATGAGCCATACAGTGCAGGGGGACTTTGAGCCGTACAGTGCAGGGGGACTCCAACATCTGGATCGGCTGAGCCAAAGCTCCAGCAGCTCACTCGCTGATGGTCGTCTCATAGGGGCCGAACGGCAGTGAGTGAATAGCCGAATGCCGCCAAGCAGCACTTGGCTCGGCTATTCTGATCGGTACCTCCGTGGTATCGAGCAGAATAGAAAATAAACATTTTAAAATTATTTTAAAAATGTAAAAAAATAGGAAAAATTAAAAAAAATTCAAATATTAAAAAAAAACAAATAAAAACAATTAGACGGAGCTAGCGGTGACAGCTAGCTCCGCCCAACTGTTTCCTATTGGCCGGCACCTGCCAGAGTCTTCTACTAGGTCCCGGCCAATGAATAACAATTGGGCGAAGCCGGACATGACATCACTGCCGGCTCTGCCCAGTTGTTATTGTTTAATGACAGATCAGCGCCCCCAGGTGACGCTGATCTGTCATTACAACTGGGCGGAGCGAGGCGTGAAATCACAGCTGGCTCCGCCCAGCTGTCATTTGCGTGGAGATCGGTCGGCTTTGGCCGACCTTTCACCACGCTTCGGCTGTCACTTTGGCTCAGTCAAGACGAAGCATATGCCTTCAGCTTGGCTGAGTCGCTCAGCTGCCTTCGGCTGCTGTACTGGCTATTCTGAATAACTTGTACAGCAGCCCTTCAGTTCAACTGAACCAAAGGGCAGAGGTGGCCGAAGAGAGCCAAAGGATCAGTGGAAGCTACGGCTGGATCCTTCGGCTCTTTAGTGAATAACCCTCTTAGACTTTGTCCATTCTGCTTATCCCTTTTTTCCCCATCTCAAAAAATGTATTTAGATACATTATTTAAAAGAACAATATTACTGAAATGTATGCTATAGTGAGACATTTTACATTTTGAGGATTCACATATACTTCTATTATGAAGAAATTAAAACTCTCAATTCTGCTTATCCCTCATTATAACAATTACTTTGTTTGTTGCTTGCATATTACAACAACTACCAATGTGTTGTCCATTTTCGTATTCTTATAATTGTCCATTTGTTTCCCTTATGGTGTCACAGTTGTCAGTTGCCACTTCTATAGCCTGCATATATTGTAATGATTGCTTGTTTGTTGGCCATGTAGGATTAATTTTTCCTACATATAAAGTCATTGCTTAGAGGTCCATAACTATAATTTAATCCCCTGCAGGCCTTTAAATCTCAAACGCTGCAATTTTTACCTATGCTTCTCCACAAGGCACATAGCTTACCACTGTTAAACCTCTACATTTGGCATGGCATGGTATGGCATGAGATTCAGTTTTTGGTTGCTAGGGGTGATAATAAACATTGCCTAAATTCATCCACTCATCCTTATTTAACTGCCGGCTGTCAATTACCAGCCTAGTCCAGCCACCTCCTGGTCATAGCTGAAGTCTACAGGTGCGGTGAGGAGGCCCTCAATCAGGTCTGCCAGTGCTCCTGCCTTGCGGCTCCTTCACTTGGCAGCCTCCTGGACCCACACCTGCCCGGCACATAGATTCTTTTCTGTGCCTGACATGCAGATTTTAGGGCCACTTCAATCAATTTTTTATCCTCATATGAAATAATCAGTTTAACTCGTCCAGAGAGCCTTCAAATAAAACACGTCTCTGTCCTGCAGAGATTCTGTGGAGGAGATTATATTCAGACCTCCTTCATCCTTATCCTCAGAAATCAGATCACTTACCTCTGTAGGTAGGGAGGTCCCGGAGGCGCCTTGTCTGGGAGTAACACTGCACACTATGGAAATCCTGATTGCTGGATTGTTACTGATCCAGTATGAAGACAATTGCAGCCAGCTGAGTCTGTCTGTCTATGGGGGACGCTCCATGTAGATCAAATTTACACGATGCTCCAGGTATTATTGCTACAATATCTTCTAGTTATATATTGTTAGTGATTTTACAGCATGACTGCACAACTAAAAATCCTCTGTGTATCTCCAGCATAATGTGATAATGGCCATCAAAAGGTTAAATCTCTAAGTAGCCAAAGACTAAATTCGCACATGTGGCTCTAGACTAGGAGTAATCAATATCTGGGTCCGGGGTGCTGTGTTGAGTCCGGAGTGTTGTGTGGTGGTGGTCTGAGGTTTGCCATGCATTGGTGGTGGTCTGAGGTTTGCCATGCATTGGTGTTGATCTGAGGTTTGCCGTGCATTGGTACTGGTCTGAGGTGTGCCGTGCATTGGTGTTGGTCTGAGATCTGCCATGTATTGGTGTTGGTCTTAGGTCTTCCATGCATTGGTGCTGGTTTGAGGTCTGCCATGCAAAGTGTGCATTGGTGCTGGTCTGAGTTTAGCTGAAAGTAACATCCTACAGGCCAGACATAGCAAAACTAAGCCATGAAATACAGGCACAGGGATCACACTAAAACTGTAAGTCCAGTAAGTCCAGTTTATGTAATTATGAACATGTTTTGTGTGTATACCAGTTATTCAGTTATTTCAGATATACTTGTGCAGAATGTGGCGAGAAACATAAACTAAAATAATTAGTGAGTTTAACTTACTATTAGCAATACAACTATGAGTGTAAAAATTTAAATTTAACTAACACTATAGCACACTATTGTTCATTATAGCACCCAATTGTAAAATGGCACTTGGTGTGTAAAAAGTTCCTGACCCCTGGTCTACAGCATCAGCTCAGCCCCGGGTGACACGGACCAGGGCCAGGGCTAAAATAAGGCTGGGCCCCTCCACTGGACATTCGCCGCGGAACCCAGCGGCATACCTTACCAGATAAACGTCACCCGGCGTCATCACCAAGATGGCCACCAGCAGTGAAGTGTAGGTATACGCGATCACGTGCGCACCGAGTGACACCCGTTTTTACCCGGCCTGGTGATGCTGCTGTTTATACAGTTCATTTTTTAATTATTGTTTGCATTTTTTTTTTCATTATGGGTGTAAGTGGGGGCCTCACGTTTGAGTTTCGACTAAGGCCCCATAAAATCTAGAGCCGCCTCTGATATACATTGTACCAGAGAAAGTCTTCTTCTGTTCAAATTATGCCTAACGCCATTTTTACCTGAAAAAAAGCACAATATAAATAAAAAACAGACAAATGGAAAGGAATGGGCTTTAAAAGCCATGTTTAGCAATGCTTCTACAACCTACATTGTAAAACCTAACCTTTACATTTCCCCTAATAGCCTTTTCCATGAACAAAGGTTTTTTTTTTTCTTTCAGTCACAGCACACTTATTTTGCAAGGAAAAGAGCAACACCTAGGCAGGTCAATAAGTGAAAGTTACAACCACTGTGGCTGTTAATTTGAGGGGGGAATAGACCTTGTGCTATTTGGTACACTCATTGCATCATTCAGTTTTTAGGACTGGGCCTCTTAGTAACATCAAGTGCTGTTTCTGAACCTTTGGGAAAAACATGCTTTGTTATATAGCAACTATTGCTATTTCCATTTCCATTTGTGAGTCTAAAAAATAAGCTGATAGAAATATCAGCATTTGCTGTGGCAGGATATTGTGAAGTGCTGCATGCACAGAGCTGATGAAACGAGCCAGGTGAAAATGCTTTTCCGAGTTGTTTCTCAAATGTAGACCATTACATGGATTTTTTCACTTACCTTAAATGTCAAAGTTGTCAGAGGCATCATATTTGCACTTTATTTTGTGTGTGGGAGTCTGTGACCTGTGAGAATAACTGCAGTGTATATGTATGTATGTATGTATGTATGTATTACGTCATGTCCCCAAATAATGAGGTCAACTGCCTACTTGAATATAATGCATATGTTTTTATATTAATGGATTTTTCTCTTCCCAGATGGCACAGGCATATTCCAACATGACAGTGCTTTGATTCATCAGGCTCAAAATGTGAAACAGTGGTTCAGGAGCATGAGACATCAATTTCACACATGACTTGGCCACCACAGAGTCCAGACCTTAACTCCATTGAGAATCTTTGGCATGTGCTCGGACAGAAACAAATGTTGTGATTTTGCATAAGCTTATCGAAATGATGCCACGGCAAATGTGTGCCGTAATGAAAGCTAAAGGTGGTCCAATACTGTAGCTATACTATATACACTATATTGCCAAAAGTATTGGGACGCCTGCCTTTACACACACATGAACTTTAATGGCATTCCAGTCTTAGTCCATAGGGTTCAATATTGAGTTGGCCCACTCTTTGCCGCTATAACAGCTTCAACTCTTGTGGGTTGAGGTCAGGACTCTGTGCTGGCCAGTCAAGTTCCTCCACCCCAAACTTGCTCATCCATATCTTTATGGACCTTGCTTTGTGCACTGGTGCGCAGTCATGTTGGAACAGGAAGGGGCCATCCCCAAACTGTTCCCACAAATTTGGGAGCATGAAATTGTCCAAAATGTCTTGGTATGCTGATGACATAAGAGTTCCCTTCACTAGAACTAAGAGGCCAAGCCCAACGCCTGAAAAACAACCCCGGAACCATAATTCCCCCTCCACCGAACTTTACACTTGGCACAATGCAGTCAGGCAAGTACCGTTCTCCTGGCAACCGCCAAACCCAGACACGTCCATCCGATTGCCAAACAGAGGCGGGTGATTTATCACTCCAGAGAACACGTCTCCACTTCTCTAGAGTCCAGTGGCGGCGTGCTTTACACCATTGCATCTGACGGTTTGCATTGCACTTGGTGATGTAAGGCTTGGATGCAGCTGATCGGCCATGGAAACCCGTTACATAAAGCTCTCTGGTCTGTCATTTTACTTGGCCTACCAATTTGTGGATGAGTTGCTGTTGTTGCCAGTTGCTTCCACTTTGTTATAATACCGCTAACAGTTGACCGTAGAATGCTTTGTAGCAAGGAAATTTCACGGATGGACTTATTGCACAGGTGGCCACCTATCACCATGGGCATGCTGGGAAGCATACTTTTCAACAGATTAAAAGCACATTGGAAATTTTTTTATTTTGAACAGTTTTTATACAAGTAGTAAGAAAGGATATAAAACATCTGGTTTTAAACTTGTAAACATAAAAAAATAAACAAAATGCATAAAAACGACAAAAACCAAAGATGTGGATATTGTGTTATTCATTTCAATATTTTTTCTTGAAATAAAAAAGACAGTAAATGGAGCTTTCAACAGTTCTCTGTGCAAAGCATTTGCTTTTATAAATGCACTAAAATCACTTTTTATAAGGTGCTGTAACTATTATTTGAGTTTCTATTCTCATACATAACAATAATATGCAATATTAAACATTTTTAAATGGACCTCAAAAACATTTTCTCAGAAGCCATTTTCACCTTTTGATTTATCATGAGTGCTTTTTTTCATGGACACATATAAGAGTAACGACAAAAGGACATTGTATTACATATACTAAAATGTGTTATCCATGAAAGAAAAGTGCTGTGCGTTCATTACAATAGTAAGGAGAGGCATACTAGGGCAGTGGTGTTGATTTATCAGCAGTAACCTTTGGAACACTTTGTTCTGCTGTTATGTGTTAACCTGTGATTCATGAATTACCTGTGTAGGCTGCATGCCTGAAAGCCACTCTGTTATTATGACAGAATTAGAAAAATTACCGTTCATTAGTTCTCATTTTTCCAGTCTGTTATGTTATGTGTATTTGTATAAACAGCATTAATTGTGGAATTCTCTCTCTTCCCGACCTCTCCCAGCCTTCCCTGGCTGTTCCAGGTGTCCTGCACGCACCTGAGTCTGCTGTGGCTCTGTGCTTCCTGCACTGACAACTCCAACACCACTCTGAGCACTGGGTTGGCTTCCTAATGAGGCTGCTCTTAGCCACCTGATCAGCCCAAGCTGGTCATTGGCAACACCTTGCCCCAGGACTGTAGATCTCATCTCACCCAGAGCTCTACTAAATCTCCAGAGCTCCAGATCCCAGCTACCATCAGGAAAACCTGGACGAACCTGAAAAGCCAGGCTCTTCCTTATAACATGTTTCCACTTTCTGGACCCTCTCAGCCCCTTTGGCTGAGAGTCCTGGGTGCCAAAGTCGCCACACTACACCGTGGCATTGGCTCACACTGACACATTATATATATATATATATATACATATATACATATATACACACATACACACACACACACACACACACACACACAATATTGCCAAAATGTCTTGGTATGCCATTGCCTCCTTCACTAGAACTAAGGGGACCAGCCCTGAAAAACTAACCTCCCCACCATAATTCCCCCATCCACCAAACTTTACACATGGCACAATGCAGTCATATGTAAGGCTTGGATGCAGCTGCTCGGCCATGGAAACCCATTCCATGAAGCTCTCTACACTCTGTTGTGCCAATCTGAAGGCCACACGAAGTTTAGAGGTCTGTAGCTATTGACTCTGCAGACAGTTGTCAACTTCTGCGCACTGTGCGCTTCAGCATGCTCTGACCCCGCTCTGTCCTTTTACATGGCCTACCACTTGGTGGCTGAGTTGATGTTGTTTCCAGTTGCTTCCACTTTGTTATAATATCGTGATTGCATGTAATAATCTACTTTTTTGAGGTTGTGGATTTGGGGTTCTTGGGGTTTTCATGAGCTGTAAGCCATAATCATCACAATTATGACAAATCATGGCTTGAATTATCTTGATTTGCATGTAATGAGTCTATCTCATATATTAGTTTCACCTATTTATTTACAAAACCCAAAACCATTGCATATTGAGAACCCCAAACAGCACAGAAATAATGGTCATTACATAGATATATATAACTTTGTCAAATTACTGATTTTAATTTACCATTGAGACAGTGACTAGTGTAGCATTCAAAAGAAAAATAAATAAATAGACTAGATTTAAGTATTGTCCTACTGCTTTGTAATTAATAAAAATAAAAACTAAGAATTCAGTAAAAAACCTTTATTGAAGGTGATAAGCTTGAATGAAAGAAGAGGACATAGCATTTATCATTCACTCAACAGACTGGTTTACAATCTACACCAGCTAGTTTCACTTTAAAGAAGAAGTCACCTCAAGGTCAGCACAGGTCTTCTAAATGTCCTAGATCATTATCTACCCTGGATAAATGTCAAGAATCTCTGTCATATGATGTGGTGTCAGAATTTAGTGAGTACTTTGAAGGTGATTCTCACATATCATTTGAAAACAAAAGCTTGTCCTAGAAAAAATTATGAAGCCAATCTCAACTGTATATGCACTATGCTAAATTTCTCCATATGTAATTATGTAATACTTATGTTGAAACCTATGCTTTACTGAACCCTAAATATTAAAGCTTTATGTGCTGTAGAATAAATGTATTTCACATTAATTATTAAAATATTACAGGTTTACTTTCAGACTGATCTAAAACAGAGATGTAGGAGCTCTATAGCACTTATTTGTGGCTTCCTGTTTGAGCATATAGACATACCTCTCATGAAATCATTGAGACGTAACACGTAAGGTGGATTCCATCAAAACAACCCCCAGAAGCTTTCAGAGCATACACACAATCACTAACTGGGAGTGTAGAGAGCGCTTAACTCCAGTGTGTGCTGCCCGTTAGAGTGTGATATCTGTATAATTGGCAGTTTCCAATAAATGTACACTACTGGTCAAATGTTTTAGAACACCCCATTTGTTCGGTTTTTATTGAAATTTACGCAGTTTAATGTCGCAATGTACTCTGAAAATAAAGCATAGAACAAATAAACAATTGGACAACCAAAAGAAATCATATAATTGTTTTCTTTAACAAAATGTAATCTAAATGCTTGACTTATCAAAGTAGCCACCTTTTGCAGATATAACAGTTGAACACGTGGCATTTTTTCTACAACGGTAATCAAATATTGTTCGAAAAGTTCTTCCTAACACTGTTGGAGATGTTCCCACAAATGTGTTGCACTTGTAGGTTGCTTTGCTTTCACCATTCTGTCCAGTTCGTCCCAAACCAGATTGATGGTGTTTAGGTCTGGAGACTGTGCTGGCCATTCCATGATTTAAAGTCTACCATCTTGTTCTGTTCTTCTAAAAGGTAGTTCCGACACAGCCTTGAGGTATATTTAGCGTAAATTATCTTGCTGTAGGATGAACCCCTGACCAACTAGGGGTACATCAGAGGCTATTGCACGGCACTGCAAAATGATGTGGTAGTAGTTTTTGGTTCAGGGTGCCAATCACTCTGTGCAAGTCTCCAACTCTGGCTCCAGCAAAAGAGCCCCAGACCATCACGCCTTATCCTCCATGTTTGACAGGATGGTGTCACACAGCGGGGAACCATCCTTCGCCTACTCGATGGCATATAAAAACCCTGCGTGATGTTTCATGGCCCAGACAAACTTCTTCTTCTTATTATTTTGCCATCTTTACAATGGCCTTCTTACTGCTACTCAACCTGTCAAACCTGCAATAAGCGAGCCGAACGCCGTTCGGCTATTCGCTTCAGCCCATACATTGGCTGAAATCAGCCATACATTGGCTGGCTTCGGCTCCCATGCCAAACATGCTCAGCAGTGAAGAACACGTTTGACTCAGCCGATCTAACATCTGGATCAGCAGAGCTGAACTTTCGGCATTTCACTCGTGCCATCAGCCCCTATACTCATTGGGACCGAATAGCAGTGAGTGAAAAGCTGAATACCGCCGAGCGGCATTCGGGTTTGTTATTCAGCTTGCTACATTGGAAGTAGTGAGCAGGATACAAAAAAAAATTTAAACAAAAGAAAAAAAAGAAAAAACACGTAGGGTCCCCCTCCCGATCCATACCAACTTAAAAAGTAAAGAAAAAGTGAATGGGGTTCCCCCAAAAAGTCATACCAGGGCCTGGCAGGAATTTGAAGGAGAAAAAAAATGGGGAAAAAACCATGAGAACCCCTCTAAAATTCCCAACCAGACAATTAATCCGAGCATAGGCTTGGCAGGGCAGGAAAGCGGGGGACAAGCGAGCACCCCCCTACCATACTAGGCCACATGCCCTAGTCATCGGGAGAGTGCTTTTCAAGGGTTCCTCCTGGAAAAGCACCTTGTCCCCCTGTCGATAGAGACAAGGGTTTCTTTCCCACAAGCCCTGACCCAGTGGTTTTGGGGGTCTGCCGACAGGGGGGCTTATTTACATTGTGGTACCCCCATTCATACAGCGGGCACCCAGACGCTGCCCCCCTTGTGAATGAGTAAGGGGTACTTAAAAGTAAATAAACACACCAGACTTTAAGAAAAAATCCTTTAATTGAAAAAAAAAAAAAAGGTTTTTGAGTTCTTTAATAAAAAAATATAAACACCAAAAATTAAAAAACGGTCCATCACGACGTCCAGCATTGTCCAATGCCACAGCTGACTCATCAAAATTATTAAAAACCCTGACGCCCACCAACCTGTCTGCACACGACAAACTCCTGCCACAAAATGACATTCTGACAGATGCCGGCAAAATAGCAAAATATAAACAATTTGGCAGAGCTAGCAGTGACATCACCACTAGGTCCGCCTTACTGTTTAGATTTGTCCGACAACTGTCAAACTCTTCCCTCAGGTCCCTGCCAAATCAAAACAAATGGGCTTAATCGGCCGTGACGTCACGGTCGGCTCCACCTATTTGTAGTTAATTTAATGACAGGCCACTGTCCTTTTATTCTCATTCAATGAATAGCCCGTACAGCAGCCCTTCTGTTCGGCTGAACTGAAGAACTCCAGTGGCCGAAGCGAACCGAAGGATTAGCTAGGCTATAACCTTCGGCTCCTAGTTAATAACCCTTAAAGTCTTCTCTTCACAGTTGAAACTGAGACTTGCTTACTTCGATTGGTGTTAAACTGTGCTTGAAGCTGTTGTCCTGTGAGCCGATTGACTCTCAGAATCTTGTCTTCCGATTCTGTGGTGGCTTTGGGTCTGCCAGACCTCTACCTGTAAGAGTTTCCTCCAGTTCCTAAGTGCCTTTTGGTGGTATAGGAAGCTGTACGCATGGGCACTTCGGCTTTCTTTGCAATTTCTGTAAAGGAAAGACCTACACATATAATGGTCTGTCTCCTTTGTTAATTGCCCTTTTCTCGACATTTTGAGAGCAATATACTACTTTGTGCAGTACAATACTGTCCATATATTGCTTAAAGCTGGCCATACACCTTCAGATTATCTGCAGATTTTTATCTGCAGTGTCTTGCTAGTTAGCCCCGCTGGCTCTCAAAAATACCCGAACAATGCCTGCATCCAATCAGATTGTTCAGGTATTTTGAGAGCCAGCAGGGCCAACTAACAAGGTACCGAGGCTTGGCCCAGTGGAAGATTCCTCCATCCACACAGTTTAGCATAGGCTGAGGAATCTGTTGCACTTTTTACATCTGACTATAGAAAATCTGCAGATAATCGCAAGGTGTATGTCAAGCTTAAGAGGGTGAAATAATACAGTCTGTTCCAACACTACTTTTATACAGACAGAGGGCTTGGGAGTATTCAACAAATTTGATTACTTTTAGGAATTTGTACCATCTGTGGGAATTGTTAGCATACACTTTCAAGGCTTAATTTACTTACATTGCTGCAGAACAACTGTGAGTTGTTTAACCCATTACTTCTTCCCTGAAAAAGGAATTTCTGTATAACTCTGAAATGTACATTATTTTTCAGTTTTTGTTACCCTAAACTTTTTTTTCACCTCTGGCAGTTTACCACTTACCTTTGTACCATTTCAGATTATTCACTGGACTTGAACTGCTTACATTTCAATAAAAACTGTAAACATGGGGGTGTTCTAAAACTTTTGACCAGTAGAGTATATTTAATACCATTTTAAAACAATAAAATGCTATATGCCATTCCTTCTTCTGGATATTGCACTGTGTGGATGAACTGAGCGACATCATTACCTCATTGGAGAGGCACATTACCACTCTTGAGAGAAAGGGAGGCACGTTAGACAGTACTAAAATATGAGCAGGAGAATATTTTGTGTGTGAGCACAGATTTCACATTCGAGGAATATCCAGCAGCACCTCTACTGGTTTCATCTGACACTTAGGTGTACCTGTGTGTTTTTTACTTGCACAGAAGATCACAAATATTCTGGTTTCAAGGGATCAAAGGACACTATCAGAATCTTTGGACACACTGTTAAACCCCCTTTTTTGGAGTGTTTCACACTGTGGATCACTTTGTTACCACTTTTATAATGTTATTGTTTTATTGGTATATTTCCACTTTTATAATGTTATTGTGTTATTAGTATATTTATTTTGATATTTAATATTTTCATTGTTATATAGAACAGTATTTTTAAAAGTTAATTAGCTATATTGGAATGTTTTTTGCACTAAAATACTGGCTGCTTGTTTTATAAGTTCTTTGAGTTTCCTAGCATAGATGTTTATTTAAATTGTTTAAATTATGGGTATGGAGAAGAAGGGAAATTACTCCCTTCTCATTTGAAAGCACTAGTGCTTGGTGATTGACCCATCAGTGTCACATACAGTAGGTGCAGGTAGAGAGCCCTAAGCTCTCTGTATACTCGAGCTACAGCAACTTGAAGCTTACAGAGGCCTTCCTTCCCTTACACCCAATGGCTACATGGGCAAAGCACATTGCTTTAAGCTAGAAGTAGTACTAAAATGTAAATTTGACACTTTATAGAATCCCTGTCACTGGAATGATGGTTTATCTTATGTTTTCCTTTTTTTTTTAATTTAACACAAACTACTTGCTTAATATTCTGAACAAATGGAGGCAAATACATTTCGTTCAGACATCAGGATTCTTGTCAAGTTGTCCCATGTTAAAAAAAAAAAAAAAAAACAGAAAAGAAATATGGGGCCCAGAAGCACAAAGCAGAGCAGCTTGCACAAAGCTGGAGAAATGTTCTCATTAAAATGAAGAGAATATGGCTCATGTGTTAAAAGGGGTGCATGCTAATGAGCCTCGGAGACAAAAGCAGAAGAAAGAGGCTGCAGCTGAAGAGCTAATGAAAAGGAGGTTTTAATATGTGCCATTTACTAAAGTGCTTTGATTGCTTTTTGCTATTTCATTCTTATCCTCATAATAACATTCGACGAGTAAAACAATCAGATGTTCTCCTAGAGACACTTTTTTCCCCTCTCTTGTACTTTTTTTCTATTTTACTCCCACACAAAACGTACAAGTCAATTTGTATGAACAGAGCTTTGTGATAAAATAGTGGATTCTTGAGAGTTTCAATGGCTTTTGAGAAAAACAAAGGAAAATAAAAGTTTCTCTTAGCAGAGGTGAAATTTTACACAAATCTCTATGCTAAAATGTAGCTTATATTTAAGATGACGTATGGGAGTAGCGATTTTTTGGCCCTGACTTAGTAGATAAGTAAGACAGATCTTTCAACCCCCTCTAACTAAAACCAAACAAGAAAAAGGTATGTGTAAACGTCTAACCTAATTTGGATGTACTTCTTCTTGAAACTCTTTTTTGTGCTGAGAGAAAAAACAACTTTTTTTCAGATGATTTTACCAAGTTGCTGGATGTTAGTAGGAATTGTAGTGACTTCATCCTTTCCGAGTGCTAAATTGAATGGTCAGACTCCATTAATTGTATAGTCAGACTTGTGTTGTAATAAGAAGACAGCTACTGGAAAAAGCAAGGAGCCAATCACACGAGCAGGAAATTAATATGTGGGGGGTGTTCTGAACACAAAGCGTATATACACAGGGGTGTGGAATAAAAAAAACAAACAACTACTTGTCCAAGGGCTAAAGCGGGGGCTGAATCTACTTGTCCCTCATGACAACATACTTGTCCCAATACAATAAAATAGTTTTAATCAAAACTAGGGATGCACCAATACCAGATTGGGGTATCGAGTATGAGTAGCAATATTTTGCTTTCAGTACTCGCTGATACCGAGTACCGGTGTTTCTGTTGGCACGGAGCAGGCTTTCTGGGCAATCAGGAAGCCGGGCAGGGGGTAATGTAAGGAGAAGTGTCCCCTGCACACCATACAGCACCTAGGACAGCGGGTAATGACATACCACCCGGCTTTGTGATTGCCAGGGAAGCTGATTCCATTTTGTTTGTTGTACAAATATTTTTATTTAGAAAGAACAAATTTACATTCCATGCAGTAGGAATAAGGACCAACAGGTTCATATAATAGAAAATTACCGTATATCATTACAACGGCATACTGGTGTGCTTTGGTAAGTCATCCAGTGAAGAGCCAACGAAGCACATCAACATTTAACATTTTGCTCAAAAGCACATATAACATTTTGTAAATGATAGAAAGAAAAAAAACTGACGAAAACAAAATCCCCCCTTCCAGAAGCCATGTTAAAGACAAGGGCGTTACAGAACGGTATGTGTATTGAGTCTGCAGATGGGCTAGCTTCTGGAAACCAGAGCAGGGGCGTCCGTTACCGATTCCATTTTGTTTGGCTGGCTTGATTGTGATTGGCCAGTAAACTGGCTTCCCAGCCAATCAGCATTGAGCCAGCTTCCTGGCCAATCAGGAAGCCAGTCGGTGATTAATGACCTGATTGGCCAGGAAGCAGGCTCGATGCTGATTGGCCGGGAAGCCTGCTTCCCAGCCAGTCAGCAAGGAGTTGGCTTCCCGGGCAATCAGGAAACCAGGAGGCGGGTCATTACTCGCTACCCGCTTCGTGGTTGCACGCGAAGCTGGCTCCATGTTCCCCTACGGCACTGACGGTCAGAGGAAATGTTCATCTGACCAGAAGTTCTGGTATCGGGGAAGGTATCGGAGCACTTGGGTGAGTACAAGCACCCACCCAAATACCCTGTATCAGTGCATCCCTAATCAAAGCTGTATTTGACTGTGCTAAATAGACTGTGCTAAATAGCTCTTCTCATTGGTCAGCGTGGTCACCTGACCACGCTGACTAATGAGTGCTTGCAATTTGCGAGCAAAATTAAAAAAGCATATGGTAGGACTGCGCTGGACAGCAGTACGGGGTACAGATAGTACACCTGTACTGGCGGAGGGTAAGGACTGTTCGCCAAAAGGTAAGTAAAGCCGGGGGGTGGGGGTGGGGTTTGGGAGAGACCGGGCCAGATTTGATCGGGTAATTCCATTTTCCAATATTACCTGCGAAAGTGAGCTTACCCTTTAATGGACATTGTGCGTGTAAGAAAATACTAGAGAAAAAAAGAGTACAGGCAGTATTTACTACAAATTTTGTGTTTTACTACAAAAGTTAAAAGATGACAGATGATGCAGCATTGTAATCTTGGCCATCCACAGGGCAGTTTAAATGAGCAAAGCTAGACCCAACATTACTAGAGACAAGGGCAAAGGCTAGGATTTTGCTTCAAAAATTCAGATACTGCAGAGGCCGTGCTTCAAAAATTCAGATACTGCAGAGGCAGTGTAAAATTGACTAGCAACATGACCGTTTTAATCAGGAATAATAGAGCTAACTGATGTGCGCCTAACTTTTAATTTTATCTTTGGGGATAGAGGGTTGAATGTAAGCGATATCATGTGAGGTGGTTTAGGTGCACACTGTTATTGGACACAGCACAAACAGATAGTTGGCAACAAATGAATGCTCTCCTATAAGCCCATAAACTTTAAAAAAGGTCCTAAAATACAAGAAAATCCCACAAAAGAACTAAAAGATCCAAAATGCCACCCTTGAATCATAAAGCCAACTTTTGAAGGAAAGCATTGCAACAGCAAAAAAAAAAAAAAGCTGAAAATAAAGGCCCTTTCTTGCTACAGATGGGACAGCAGCTAACAGCACTCCTAACCTCCAAAGAATCACAAAGACCTAAACCACATGAGACAAAAAAATCCCTAATAAAACAATGCATCAAAAGGGTTCATTGCTCAAAGAGCTGGCAAGCAGAATTTAAGCACAATTTCCTAACTGCAGTTTGTCAGCTCTCCCTATGGTTTTCCCAGAACAGATTCCATTTCAATGACACTTTAAATGTTCTGTGATTGGATGAGGGCAGTGGCATCACTGTGTTTTTACAGCAAAGGGGAAATCGCTCAGTGTAGCGACACTACAGGACCCAGAATATCGCTATAAAAGCGCCATAGGAGCATTGGCTACTTTCCAGGTATGTATATGTACATTGGGACAATCTGGACCTATGTAAGTATACATAAGCAGAGAGGGGGAGGAGTGATTGTGTTGACCACTTGGGATTTTTTGCATTTATACTATGAACACTTATTAAAGTATAGGTTATACACAGTTTTTGTTTTTGGAATTTGTAGGGCTTATATGAATTATCTCCTTGGGAGATTTATACATGTTTAAAATATTACCAAAAATGTTTTTTCTTCCTAGTGATTAACTAGTTCACTTTATCACGTATTTTTGGCTTGGATGTATTCTATTAGTAATTAATTATGTATTCCTGGGAGTATCGTTAACCACTGATGAGACGCGATACTTGGTTAGAGCGATGAACACTTTATACGGTTATAATTGGTATTTTTTTTAATATATATTTATGGTTTTATCATGCACTATTTGTTGATGAATTTTATGTAATTTCTAAAGTGATTAAAGGAGAACTATGAGATGAGTGATTTCCCCTCACCTCATAGTTCTAGCCGACTTGTGACAATGAGACTGTCACAGGTCGGCTCAGTAGAGCGGGAGGTAAGCGAACACATACCGGGTTCGCTCACCTCTCGATCCTGTCACGGCTGTCTGCCGTGACAGGGGGAGGGTCTGGCTACAGCTGGCTCTGCCTCTAGATAGGCAGAGCCAGCTGTCACTCACGCAGCTGGGCGGATCTCGACATCGATGTCGGGATCCGCTCCGGCGTCTCAGTATACCGCGAGCTGTAGCTCGCGGTATACTGAGCTTAGGGTAACGGGAGGACGCTAGTTTGTGTCCTCCCGTTACCCTAAGGAGAACTATGGGGAAAAACACTGACCCCATAGTTCTCCTTTAATCATGCACTATTAGTAGGGAACAATATTGGTGATATATATGATTGCATTCCCCACCCTTTTTTGTTGTTGTTTGTGCGTGTTTTGTCATGGTACGTCACACGAAGTACGGCTGATTTCAGCCGATATACGGCTGGAATCAGCCGTACCAGCCTGAAGTGAATAGCCGAATCGCGTTCGGCTCACTTCGCTTGGGGTCGGTTAGTAGACCCAATAGAGTAACAAGCTTATGCTGTCTCTCCAGATTCTTGAGCACTTAGTCATTGTATAGTTAATTTTCTAAAAAGGTGCACAGTATATATACAATATACAAATAGTACAAAAGATGCCAAAAACCATACATACAAGCAAAGCTTTTAGCAAGTAGTTTTAGATACAAAAGATTATCTACGTACTCCTTTACTCCAACATTTAGGAGATGAAAATGTAAAGCATATCCAGCTACTGACCCCAACAATATCAACAATTATTGAATGCCAGGCATTTGACTGTATACTGTTTGGAATCAAAGCAAAGTTGCTAGCTGTCCAGCTTTTGCCCAATCACTTGTGAGGGGCAGTTGACTGCATACTAATTGAATTTCCAGCATAACTAAAGAAGAGTTATGTGATAAAAAAATATGTAAATTATGCTTAGTGACTAGATCACTTATTTGCATTTAGAGACCAAACGTTTTGCCACACTTGAAGATCACAGATTTGGCAATGGCATGCAATGCCAAGCAGTGGTCAGCAAAGCAAACAGGATTCTGTACTGCAATAAAAGAGGGATTGTAGTAAGGGATACAAGAGTAATACCTCCACTTTTAAATCACTGGTTCGGCCTCATCTTGAGTATGCGGTGCAGTTTTAGTCGCCAACTGTTAGGAAAGATATCCTCGAGCTTGAGAGAGTCTAGAGAAAGCTACAAAATTAAAAAGGGATAGAAGCCTGAGTTATGAAGACCGCCTCCAGCAATTAAACTTCACCTTAGAAAAGAGGCGTTTAGGAGGGGACCTTATTGCAGTCTTCAAAATCATTAAATGGAGACCACAGTAACAAGTCGGAACAAGTTGTTTATACCGAGAACTATAATGAAAACACAAGGACACACACACATACATACATATACACACACATTATATATATATATATATATATATATATCACACACAAAAAACATAGGTTTATCTGCATGGACCCTTGTCTTTATTCAACCTCACCTTCTATGTTACTAGGCTTCTTTCAGGGCATGTTTAGACTTTTTAAACCTCTATGTGCAACCAATTTTGTGCAATAATAATAATGCAAGGTAGGAGTTAGGGGGTAGGGAGGTGGGAATCATTTAACTTTTTGGAACTAAATCCTTGGGTTGGAGAAATACTTATTAACTGACAACATGAAATACACCTCTGTCAATGGAGACAGAAAGGTTTACTAAAACCTTTGAGGTAGTGAGGTAGGTATTGACAAATAGTCTCATGCTGTAAGTAAGAGAACTGATGACTAGTGCAGAAAAATGATCAAATTGCATCAAGTGAGGCGGAGGAGCCACATATGCACAGACAGCACCAACACAGGAGAAAGGCATAATTAGACAACGGGATAGGTAGAGGAGGTACAGATTCATAGAATGAAATGGGAGCAAGGAGATCTCTGTACTGAAGGTCACCAGATACAGCTTCCACCCCAACAGGGCCTCGGAAGTACAATGAGCAGCACTAGTAGTCATTCAGGAAGAAATTCCAGAGCTTGTGAGAATAGTAGCCATTAGAGGCAGGAGTGGGTTGGAAATGTCTTAGATAATCTCACACTGCAGGCACAGGAGTGCCTGAGCATTTTCACAAGTTCTTATGAGGAACTGAATGCTAATTTGTCCCGGGTACTGCTAAAGCACACTTAACCTTTTTTTAAATATTCCATGAGACAGCATATTTTAATTTTTGAATGCCATGGATTAGCTGCAAAGTATTTGTAGCGCTCACCCCCTAAGGAGCCGCTGAATATGAACTTGGGCTCTCCTACCTGTTTTGCCAACCACCACCCCTTTCTCAGATCTAGCGACACCGACACTCCAGAACAGAACAGACTCAAGTCATAGAGTCTTTTCAGTATTTATTGTACAGGATCAAACAGGAAAGAGGGTTTGGGATTGTAGGATACCCGGGTATTAATCCAGAGGACTCTGTATTCCCCCATAGCAACGGTTAGAATGAATAGCACAATGGTCCTTTAAGAGCGACCAGTATTAGAAATAGCACAGAGGACAGCCAGGGTAGTCCAGGACCATGAGAGTGAGAGAACTATCTCTGGACTCATAAAGCAACAACTGGCTTCTTCTCTAGCAAGCACCTAGGAATAGGGTGAGGGATCTCTTACAGGGTTCCAGATGGTAGCTCTCACCAGCTCCTCTGCGACACTCAACACCTGCCACGTTCTGAGGCCCAAGCAAAGCACCTGTAGTATCCTAGGCCTCTAGGCCCCCAGCACCTGCCATGTGCTGAGGCCCAGGCCAGTCACTTGCTTCACACAGGCCTCCTCCCTTGGAGGGCCCCTAGGGCGGAGAGAATTCTGGGCAGTGTCCCCAAGCCTTTTATCACCTGCCCTCCAGCCATACCTCTGAGTCATCCTGCTCAGGGATTGGTTAGGGTCAGGTGCACAGTCACAGTCGGAGGATGGATCCTCCCTCACTGAATGCCGAGTCCCCAAGCCAGCAACAGGAGGAGCAATCAATCCAGCAAACTCAGGGACACCTGTAGAATGCAGAACTCAGGATAAACAGCATCTAGACATACACTAAATTTGATAGCGACGTACTAGAGGGCGCTACATATGCATCGATGGCAGCTAGAAGAGGCAGCTATTAATATCTTTACCAACCAAAATATTGAGCAGAAATGCTCCTCAGCCACAAAAAACAAGTAAATACATTAAAAGTTCACAGAGATATCTGAAACCATCATATCCAGACAATGTTCAGCAGAACAAAAGACAGAATTCTCTATTTTTTTTTAATATTAAAAAAAATGGTCTTCCTTTTTTAGATCAGATATTATGGATCTAATTGAATTGCAAATTCTAAATAGTGTAGCTGTGGAAGAAACCCTCTACTCACATAAGCTTTCAACTAATACATATTTCAAGTCAGTTAAAAATAAACTTTTTCAGATACTTATGAGTAAAGAACATTTTAGCATTGATAGATGAATCTACAAAAATTGCAAAATGTCTGAAGTGTTCATTTATATTAAATGTCATGTGGAGAGAAACAAGGAAATAATATTTTTAGACTTGATTTCCTTAGAAAATCAAGAAGCAGAACACTTTCTACTGCACTTATGAAATGTTGAAATTCTTAGGACCATCAAACAAACACTTATTTTGAAAAAAAAATCAGCTTTTTTTGCATCTAATTAGTGTCCTTCTTGCAAAAAACTCTAAAGCTGCCGAAATGCTCTAAAAGGGAAAGTATAGTGCCAGTTTTTGTACATACATGTTAAAATCTGAATTTTTGTCTCGAAAACTGCTCAAAGCCCCAACATTAAATATATTTTCTGAAAGAAGCCATGTACAATAAACAAATGCTAGTTGCAATATACACACATATATATATATATATATATTAGTGGTCCTGAAGTGATTACTAGGACTAAAAATACAATTTATATATTTTTTGAAGTAAATAGGGATATTTAATCTAAATATTTCATACTTACATTACCAAGCAACGGTGGAGTTGCTTGGTGGTGTTCCAATGCTCCTTTGTACCTGTTTACTAGGCTAACCTTTTTAACCTAACATTTTCTGAAAAAGCCTGTATACGGAACTAAATAGCTGAAACATAAAATCAGAATCAGATGGGTGACCTGCATACTTTGTCAGTTTGAGAGTGACAGTCTGAAAGTAAGCAGTTTCTTATGTGATCTCTCTTTAGAAAACCTATAAAAAAAACTTTGTGATCCCAGTGTCATCAGGGTTCCCAGATTAAACATATACCAGTAGCAAATAATGTAATACAAGTCATGTAACAAATAATGTAATACAAGTCAAACAACAAAAAAGATTAAATAGTTTAGAGGATTTTAAAAAATTAAACGGACACAAAACCCATTATATGTTCCTTAAAAATAACAAGTTGAAATTAGCCAAAGCATGTCAGCATTGCTTCATGACACTATTACAGATGTACGCATCTGTCAGAGCACAATGAAAACCAGACAAGCAAAAGGTGCTAGTTAAAATATTTATTAAGAACAGTGTCCACAGGAGCAAGCAGAATCATAAACCGGTACAAGCCAGGATCAGCGTCTCAGGAACAAGCCAGGAAATCAGCGAATGTCAGGAACAAGCCAGGAGCAAGGAGGAGAACGTCATCCAGGATCGGATCATACACAGAATCAGGATACTCAGAGGAATGCACTAGCAGGAAGACCACACAAGGGCAAGGTCAGACTGGACTGAGTGGTTTATATATAATGAGTGTGGTGACATCACTCAGAGACAGGAAACTCCCATCTGAAATCTCTCAGATGATGCTCTCCTATCTGGCCATAAGAGGGAGCCTGGGAGTAGTGAGCAATGTTCCAGAGTCTGCTTAGGCATAGAAGGAAACACAGGTGAGTAAAATGGCAGCCAAGCCAGAATGCTGCAAACCAGTAAAGTCAGGGTGGAACCCTGGCAGCATCATATTTAGTCATCAAAATAAGTATTGATTAAAAAGAATTGATATCTCTATAAGTGTTCAAAACGTTTATATTCTGGATACACTATAAGGGCTGGATCCCCATCACTGGAGCCTGTAGGCATACAAAATGTTGTTGCCCCGCGCACTACCTCTCTGCTAGGCTTTTATGCTGATCTTAACCTGGCTTAGAATATTGTGCCAAAGGGTAAAAGTATATGGCAAATAACATGGTATCTATGTAAAGAAAATTCCCCTCTTTCACTCAGGCACCTATAGGCACATGATTAACATGCCTAATAATAGATCCAGTCCCGATTATAGGTATGCAGGTATGTCTTTTGGAATACAGGTTATGTAGAATATTTAACATTCCTTGGCCAACTATTTCAGAGAGGCTTTTATGGACAAGTCAATTGGACTTTTAAAAGATCTCACTTTAATGCATGAGGTTTGTAAAGAGCTTTTTGGTCTTTTATTAAAGAGACCATGTCACCAGATGATAATTTAAACAAAAATATTGCCAAAAGGATATGTGTATTTAAAGTATTTTATGCATGTTATTTACCTGTAAAAACTTACCCTGCCTTGGGACTGCTGCTGGGTGCCACCATCTTGGATGAAATGTCAGCAGCCTCAGAAGACTCACAGCTGTCTCTCAAATACATGAAGGCTTAAGTAGGGAGGTGACAGGAGCAATGGAGACTCTGGTTTAGCACAATGAGTAATTAGACACACTAAGGCTGGGCACACACCTTACAACCATCGCAAGACTTTTGTCTTGCGATGGTTGTAAGGTACTTAAAAAAAACGTACGATCTGCCTATCTTGCATAGGCAGATCGTACTTGCGATGATCGCAAGCCACGCCCCCTGAGGGGCGGGCTTCCGATGGCCACAATGCCGAACGGGCAGTGTGCGCTTGCGCACACCGGCCCGTACGGCTTTTATCGTACGGACATGCCACAAACCCGCCGATCGCACGATGCTCGACGGGTTTTCGAACATGTCCGTAAGTTTAAAGTCGTGCGACCTTACAGTAGTAGAGGTCGCACAGCTTCCAAACACCTTACGATTATCGTACGATAGCGGGATTTCCCGCGATTATCGTAAGGTGTGTGGGGACCTTTAGAGTGGGAGAAGACTATCATGTGACAGGAAGAAGGGGCTGTGCTAGGGAAGTGACTCATTGCAAGTCATCACATAGGGAAGTATCATATTGCAAGTGAATAAAAATACTAAAGCATTTAAAATTCTTGTTTTTTCTCATGCTTTTACCTGCAATATTTTTACTTGATGAGAGTCTCTTTAACATATAATAACTTTTAAATACTTTCTTTAACAGTGTGCGGAGATTGTGTAGACAGATTGAAAGTGACTTTTGGGGAATATACTGTTGATGTTGCATTTTGAGCTAGAGTGAAGCAGCATAAACAGTATCTTTTATAGAAGGTATCAGGAGAAAGTGATGTGACGGACCTAGGGCTGCAAAGATTCATTGCTCCGGAGAACTTTGTGTGCTGTGTGTATTTTACAGTTTACTATGTTATCTGGGGAGAGCCGGTCACTATGTGACTTGATGGAAACCATTGTTCCAAAGGCAGCAGGTGGGCTGGAGGGGCCATTGTTAGAGTGATGAGATTAAGCTCCTCTCTAAGTAAGACAATACAATGCGGCACCCGGCTGTCTGGGGGAGGAAACTCTTCCATGTAACAATGAATGCTTATCTATTCCTGTCAGATATAAACTCTGTGTGCTCGGCCTCAATAAAGCAGTTCTTGTTTCACTCCAAAGTCAGTCTTGTCTGATTCTTGGAGTAAGCCTTCCAATGCCATAATCACCGCTTATGGTTCCAGCACCCAGGGAACAGGCTGAAGACGGAGATATCCAGTCGGGGTATCAGGGAGTCCGTCACATTGGTGGCAGCGGTGGGATGATTCCCTGTATCTGGAACCTTCAAACCACCACCGGGACCTCATCGGATGGAGATTCTCTACTCCAGTCTTAAGCGGAGCACCCTCAAGGATCTATTGGAATCCCATGGACAAAGAGCTAGCAACAAGTCCAAGTCCACGCTGATTGCTAAGCTCATGGAAGGTGACAGGACCTGCGATCGGGCTAGTGAGCCGACCACAGAAGGCATCGAGATGTCGGAGCTGCAGCCCTAGGTCCGTCACAAGGGAGTCCTTACATTTTAAAGATAACAGATTATTCTGTTCGAGTTCTGAGTTTAGCTGGATAATTTCTGTCAGGTCTCTAGAGAGTATGATCTCCAGATATTTTAGAGAGCTGACCCATTGCAAAAGCAAGGAATTCTGATCTTCTGTATTGGGGAATCGATCTATAGACAAAAGCATTGACATGAACTAATTCATGCAACTTGATAAAGTGGAGTGCTTTAGACAAGTCTTGGCCAGGATCTCTCAAATAGAGTAGAATAACATCAGCATATTAACTTACTTTTTGATACTCTTCAAGAACATGTATTTTGGGGGTCCACCCTAGTTTGGATAGGCATTGATTCCAATGTGAACAATGGGGATAATGAACTGGTACCACAGGACAGTGAAAATTAGTTAGATGTATGATGGTTCAGAGTAACCTTTGCCATTGGTTCAAATACAGTTTTGTCAGTGAGCTCGGTAAACTTTGTGTTTCGCTTTGCCATTGGTCCAAGCCATCCACAGAGCTCGCGCCTCTAAGAGTAGAGGCTGTGACAGCTCTTGCCTCATTAGACAGGTTACACAAGCAGTGGGGAAACCTAACTACCTGTCAAAAGCTACAGGCAGCGGTCCGTCCATGACAGGTTACACAGCATGGAGGCTTTCCCTGCTGTGCAACCTGATAGAAGCCGATCTGAATGGAGAAGAAGCTTGACAGATTTTCCCCCCCATTATATTAGGTGAGGCTCTGCCTCATCTGACCTCACATCCCTGCCACACACAGACCCAAACAGGCCAGGGTGCATGCACTTGGACACAGGCAGTTCAAGCAGCTGCACGTATTTACAGGCTGCACCTGTCCCTCACAGGAGCAGGTCTCTCCACAGCTATGCAGAGACCTTCATCTTGCAAGGTCCCTTCATCAGGTAGACACACACCACACACACACACACACACACACACGTCAAAATGCTACCTTCCCCTCTGATGTCACATTCCCAACATTATGATAAATGTAACTTCCTTTCTTAAGGGAATTATATTTTTAAAAAAAAGTCGGACAGACAACAGCCCACATTATATACATACTTTAACATTTTGGGGGTTTAATGCCCAAAGTGACACTAAAAACCTCAGTAGTTAAATCTTCAAGTACGCACAAAAAAATAAAAATATTTATTCATCACTCAGCTGCAGATCCTCAAATCATCTCTGAATTGTTGCTGAGACTGTCCTTCCTTTTAGGGGGTGGCTACTTTTGTTCCCCATGGACCCTGTGTGTGTTGTAAGGTAACCACCGCACTAAGCTCGCTCCTATGGTGGACTACAATCTCAGTACATATTTGTAAACTAAATGTGAGATTGTAATCCATCATGAGAGTGAGCTTGGAGTGGTGGCTACTTTACAACACACAGAGGGACCATGGGGGAACAAAAGTAGCCACCCTCCGGAAGGCCAGTGTCAGCACAAATTCAGAGAGGATGTGAGGATCTACAGCCGAGTGATACACAAATATAGGATTTTTGTACTCCCCGTAAAATCCTTTTCTCTCCGTTCATTGAAGGACACAGGCAACAGATCGTAGATCCTGAATGGTAGGGTAATATCACCACCTGCAGGAGAAGGACGCTAGGCACAAAACTAAAGACCAATTACAGCCTAGGGGCGGCCCCTGCCGGTGGC
>NW_017306465.1:21242-27036 GCF_000935625.1 Nanorana parkeri | reverse complement strand
ATGGTAAATTTTTCTAGAAACCGCCTTGCGCGCACTGAGCATAGTGGATATGACCGCATCGGACAACCCCCGGTCCTTCAGGACCTGGCTCTCAACAGCCACGCCGTCAAAGCCAGCGACTGCAAAAGAAGGATGGAACACAGGACCCTGGCACAGAAGATGGGGGCGCAGACGCCACGGGGCGTCCACCACCAGCTGAACCACGCCCGCGTACCACGCCCTCCGAGGCCAATCCGGGGCCACGAGGACGACACTGACGCCCTCGACCGCGATCCGACGCAGCAGCCGAGGCAACAGGTACAGTGGAGAAAAGGCGTAAATTAGACCGTAATGACCCCAAGGGGCCACCAGGGCATCCACGGCCTCCGCCCAGGGATCCAGGGCCCGGGCCACAAACCTGTCCACCTTGCGGTTGAACCGAGACGACAGAAGATCCACCTCCGGCATCCCCCAGCGACGACAGAGCTGCTGAAAAAAACGTGGGTGCAGAGACCACTCCCCTGGATCCACCGACTGTCGACTGAGGTATTCGGCCTGGCAATTGTCCACTCCCGGGATGTAGACCGCCGAGAGAGCCAGAACTCGATGTTCCGCCCAGGACAGAATCCTGAACACCTCTCGACCCGCGGCCACGCTTTTTGTGCCGCCCTGGTGGTTGACGTACGCCACCGCAGTGGCGGTGTCCGACTGGGCCCGAACCGCCAGACCCTGGAGCCGGGCCGACCAATGAGGGAGAGAGAGGCGAATCGCCCGAAGTTCCAACACATTTAAGCGACAGACGGGACTCTCCCGGCGACCAACGACCCTGCACGGTCAAGGAGCCCAAGACCCCGCCCCAGCCCCAAAGGCTGGCGTCCGTGGTGACCACCGTCCAATGCACCGGAAGAAAAGACTTCCCCCGCACCAAGATCGAAAATTGAAGCCACCACCGCAGGGAGGCTCTCGCCTCCCGAGAGATCCGAATCTCCCTGTCCAATGACAGGGGGGACTTGTCCCACTGTACCAGGATGTTCCTCTGCAGGGTCCTGGTATGGTGTTGTGCAAAAGGCACCGCCTCGAAGGAGGCCACCATGAGACCCAGGACCTGCATGCAACCCGAATGGGCGACCACTGGCGAGTCCGCAGAAGCCGAAAACCTTGGAACGGAGCTTCAGGAGCTTGTCCCGGGGAAGAAAGACCCGGGCCGCGACAGTGTCCAGAACCAAACCCAGATACTCCAGGCGTGGTGAAGGCACCAGGCAAGATTTTTGCAGGTTCAGAAGCCACCCGAACTCCTCCAAGGACCGCACCGTGACCCCCAGAGCTGTCACCATGGAAGAATGCGACTCTGCCCGTAGGAGCAGATCGTCCAGGTACCCCACGATCGAAACTCCCCGACAACGCAACAGCGCCAGAATCGGGACTAGCACCTTGGTGAACACACGTGGGGCCGACGCCAGCCCGAAGGGCAGCGCCACAAACTGAAAAACGGTCCTCCCCCGCCGCGAAACGAAGATATCACTGATGAGACTCGCAAATGGGTATATGAAGGTATGCATCCCGGATATCGATGGAGGCCAGCAGAACCCCCTGACGGAGCCATTCCATCCGGAACCGACGGACCCGCACGAAGGTGTTCAAGCGTTTGAGGTCCAGGATGGGCCGCACACCCTCGTTCTTGAGCACAGCAAAGAGGTTTGAATAAAAAACCTTAGAATCTGTCCGCGGAGGGAACAGGCACAATCACCCCCTGGGACCAAAGGTCCGCCACCGCGCGATGGAGATCCGCCAACCGCGAAGGGGACAGCCGCGTGTTGGACGGGAAGAAACGGTTGCCCGGACTGAACAGAAACTCGATCTGGTAGCCCGAAGAAACCAGCTCCTGGACCCAAGAGTCGAATAAGGTAGGCCCAGGCTGCCCATCCTTAATGATCTCATCCAAGGTGGAACCAAACAGACGGCCAACTCTTGAAGAGCCTTCTTGGAAGCCTGGGCTGCCGACCAGCACTTAAGCCAGAGCAAACGGCGAAGCGTCACCGCTGACACCGACACCCACAAAGACGGGGGAGACGTTCTCCTCCACAAGACCCTGATGTAATATTTTAGCCCACTCAGTTAGAGTCTGAGAGACCAAGGCCGAAGCCAAGACCGGACGCATGAGAGCGCCCGAGACAGAGTACAGGGACCGCAAAAGCGCCTCAGCCTGCCTATCGGAAGGATCCTTAAAGGACGGAGAATCCTCCACCGGAATAACCGTGGCTTTGTTCAAACGAGAGACCGGCGGGTCCACCACCGGTGGGGAAGACCACTTCGACACAAAGTCCTCCTGGAAGGGGCAGCGAACGGAGAAGCGCTTCGGAACCGCAAAGGACTCGGAAGGCCGTTTCCACTCCTTATAAATGAATTCATCAAAAAAGGAGATGTAAGGAAACACCTTGGCGGAACGCCTGCTCTTCCTGGCTTCCTGGACCACTGGGGAGACTACAAGGATCTACAGTCATCCAGCCTGTCGCCCTGGGGACACTTGCTAGAAGAAAATCAAGTCAAACGGAAGAAAGGAAAAAAATTCTGGCCACCGGCAGGGACCGCCCCTAGGCTGTAATTGGTCTTTAGTTTTGTGCCTAGCGTCCTTCTCCTGCAGGTGGCGATATTACCCTACCATTCAGGATCTACGATCTGTTGCCTGTGTCCTTCAATGAACGGGAGAGAAAAATGCATTTAAGATTTAACAAAAATGTATCTTAAGTATTAACTCCTGCGTTTAGGGTCATGTTAAACCTCTTTTAAACACTTGGTAATTGATTGTTGTACATTTTTATAAAAAGGTGTAATTTGAACTGATTGGCTGTAAGTTACATTAGAAAAGCTTCTCCTTTATGAAATATGAAACAAAATTTTAAAAAAACACAACTGTAAAGGCACTGAGGACAGATGTGATACAAAACACCAGTTTGGCATGCTTTATTTACATCATACAGTAACCATTAAGCATATTTAACCTTGGTATGACTGTGGAGGATATACTATCAGGCAGTATTTAAAAATTGCAAAAAAAATTACTTTTTACGACCCATATATCCTAAACATGCACAGGTAAAACTAGAAAAGGTAAACCTAAAGGAATTTTGACCATAAAAAAGCGAGACTGAACATGGAAATTGGAATTCCAGAAGAAAATCTAATCAAGTAATGTTTAAAATGAGATGCATAGATTGTACATCAATATGGCTAATCTCCTGTTTAGCTTTAGAATGCTATGAAGCCATGAGAAATTGATATCCAAGCAGCATATAACTGCAGAAATCTAGTGGTATGCTGGACCTCCCCCCCAAAAAAAAAAAATGTTTAATTTTTTTTTTGTACATGGAGGGATTTGTTAAACAATTATTATGTCACTACCTTGATATAGCCCTGCCAATGTACAAATTATAAGTGCTTTTGCATTTGCCATAGGGCCAAGTTCGTTTGAGAGATTAGGAGCTTGCACACACCATGTCCACTGAGTTGCATTATTGTGCACACCACCGCACACTTATGTGTAAATAGGGGATATAGAAAACAGTTGTTTCCGCTTTGCCCTGTTCACACTATACACGTGCGCTGGTGTGCAGAAAATATAGCTCAACAGACATGGTGTGAACAAGCCCTTAGTAGACACAAGAAGATCTATGTAAGCAAAAAGCTTATTTTGAAGGCCTTTGCACGAATATTAAATAAATCTCCATAGTTTAATATTCTATTATCCCACCCCAACTGTTCTTTTACAAAATGCAGAGGTCAGCAACTTTTAGATTGGACTACCACAGCCTCCCAGGGCCAAGAACGGTTTTCTTTTTCAGCACATATATTGCCCCAGTAGCAAAGACCAATGCTTTATCTGCAGTATGGGTATTCTGTGGACATGGTCCACTTATCAATTGCAGGTGTTGTGGATATGGGGTGGATATGGAGGTATACTGACTTCAGTATACCTTTTAGGATGGGGTAAGAGAACATGGTGGACAAGGGCAGTCTCTATAAAATGACAGCTATAATTTAAAAGGAAAAAAGGTTACCATCTATTTTTTTTTTTTATAAAAAACACCCACCACCCCCACACATGGTTGTAGTTTTTACATCAAATTCTCATACACGTTTACAATCTATCCAGGTACAGGAGGAATGTCCGTTGTCTATGACATACAAATACATTTATAAAAATACTTCTGTATCTGCTAAAAGAACATTAGTTGTATTCTTTTGTTAATTGTGGTCCTAAATGGTTTAGATTCCATATAAAAATAAATGTGCTTTTTTTGTTAGAGGCTTATCCTGATTTGCAAGTTTGATCTGATTGGGCGTGCCAATATTTATCTTGCGGATAATAGGAAAATAACTACCCAGGCCATTGGCAACTGGCTTCTGCCACCCTCAACAGTTTACCAAATGTTAGTGCATTAAAAAGGATTACGATACTCTAAATGGATACCTTGATCAGTAATAAGGGTCTTGGGATCGTGAAGCTGTTTAACTACTGAACATGGTAGACATCCTATAGTATGGAAAGTTTACATTCATTACACTTTGCTCCAAAGCCAATCAGTCACAGGAGAGCAGGGTTAGTTCTCCTTCATGCAGTAGAGAAACTGAGTCTTGCCCAGTTTAAGTGGCAGAAGCTTAGAGACACAGTTGCAGGGGCCCAGATACAAATACCCATCTGTGCTGGACATATAATGCAACAATAGCCAACATGTAAAACAGGATAAGCTCTTAAAGTGCAGTGCTCTTTACATACAGATCAATCGATATTGCACATGTTAAAACATTATATAAAAAGACACTGTTAGAATCAACACAATCCATTGTTGTGGACTTGATGCAGCAGATCTGAAAGCTTGAGGCTCTTGCTCTAATGAAAATATAGAAAAGGAGACAGCATGTAAGCATCTTGTATACATACACAAATGTAAAATACTCTTCTCTGCATGATGTTAGCTGGTTGTATTGGTGAAAAAGAGATCATGTACCCAAAACATAGCAACACCCATTCATGTTCTACAGTAAATAAGCAAGCACTACCTTCTTTGCCTGGTAGAGTTTCTCTTTTGTTCAGTACCAAGGCTTTAGCTAAAGAAATGCAAATATACCTGAAAGTCTATACACCATGCTGCAGAGACCTGTAAAACTAAAAGACAATACAATATCCAGGGCTGTACTATGAATGCATTTCACCCTTAGGCACTCGTTTTTTTCTCCATGGTAGAGATTCCCAGGACACGTCCAAAAGTCAACTATATTCATCCATGAAATGATCAGGATAAAATCGCAATGCAATAAAAACAGGGCAGACTATAAGAGCAAGTAGGCGATACCAACCACGACATTATGGTCATTTTTAAATAATTATTGGTCATTACTGCCATTTACATTGCTTTACTAAAAAGGCCTGTGTTTTATTAAAGTATTTGCCGTTGCCCATATACATGTTTACTAAATTGAAGTCACTACCCTAAAAACTAGCATGCAGTTTAAGTATCCCAATTTACTTACCACATTCTGGAATGGGGGGCAAGCAGTGTAGTTCTCCCGAGAAACATCTGCATAATGAACAACTTTGAACCACCCACTCTCCATTTAGAATACCACCAGGACAATGTCTGCAGATAAAAATAAATACAAATTTAAAAAAAAGGGGGGGGGGAAATTAAATGATATTACTCTGTTCATGGAAGAAAGATTTATAAATGTACTAATTGTTTTTTGCCCATGGCAACCATAAAAAAAAAAAAAAAAAAAAAAAAAAAAAAAAAACCGGGGTTTTTTTTTTTTTAGAAAA
>NW_017306465.1:19221-21008 GCF_000935625.1 Nanorana parkeri | reverse complement strand
AAAAAAAAAAAAAAAAAAAAAAAAAAAAAAAAAAATCTGGATTTTATATTCTTTCAGAAATATAGACAAATTCCTCCTCCTGGGCAGGTTCTCCAGTGTACAGGAGAACCTCTTATTTTCCAGTTTCTATGCTATGACAAGAGACTTGACTATCAATATTAACCAATATTAACCATGCGCACAGAAGACACCTAAAAGAAAAAAAAACTAAACAACACTATGCTGCAGGCCCTATGAAGTCAAAATAACGGCAACATCAACATTCATCAGTGTGAATTGCAGAGTGTTTTGTTCATTACTAGTACGGTAAAAGCATTGTTACCTCCTCATGTATCACTTCCCCCTTCCTTTTAGATTGTAAGCCCTCAAAGGCAGGGCCCTCCTTACCATCTTGTCTTGAATCGTATTTGCGATTGTAATGTCTTCCTTATATTGTAAAGCACTGCGCAAACTGTTGGCACTATATAAATCCTGAATAATAATAATGTTAAGCTGGCCATACACTGCTCAAAGTGGTGCCGACAGGGCCAAACACACACACAGCTTAAATTTTGACACAGGGGTAATGAGTTTTACCCCTCATTCAATCTTACAGGCTAAACAAGTGTAGGGTCAGCTTTAGTAGGTACTGTTGCAATTGTAGCCAAAATAATCACAAAGCAATGCAGAAATGCTGTCCTCAACACAAACCAACAGAATGTTAGACAGGACATGAAATAACAGAAAATATTTTGTATTCCATGTACACATGCCTGAGTTCTTACCCTTCTTCAAAAAAGACTTCTTGTCTATGCAAATTCTATTCCAATTTAAAAGTAACTAAAAATTACTACTAAAATAAAGGGGGGTGTTTGGGGGGGGTAAAAAAGTAAATTACTTACAGTGGCCACTTTTCATATTCACAATGACGTCCAGTAAATTGCTTGGGGCAAATGCAGAATGTTCCCAAGAAACAAGTACCTCCATTATAACAACATTTCTTATTTAATTTTCGGCCTATGGAGGAAAGAAAAAAAAAAAGTTTTGCAAACAAGTGACTACATTAAAACAGTATTAAGTGCATAAATACTATATACAGTACAATCTTAAATTATGTTAATAGCAGACCATACGAGTTATTTATTCAGTATCACCTGTCAGTTGCAAAAGGTTTAAAGGCCACAAGCAGGCAAGTTTATACTATTGAAAACATCAGTACAGTTGGAGGGGCATACGGTATATATTTTTTTGTAAAATAAAATTCAGTTTCAGGGCTCAACTAAATCTGTGTTTTGGAAATTAAAAATACTAAAAGCAACCATTATAAAACGACACTAAGACTAGAATAACAAAAACAGGTCCAAGACAGAAATGTGAGCTAGTACACTTACTGTCAGCAATGCCTTGAAAAGAAACTTTGTCTGCAGGTTTTTCTGAACTTTTTAAAGTTGTTGTGTTAAGAAGCTGGTTAATGTACAAAACGTCCGGATGACAAAGTGAGCCAGCACATAATTCCCCTAATAAAAAACAAAAGTATTACACAAGGAAAGAAAACAAATTGTCATATCAATTGAGAGTAAAAATATGAAGTGTTCTGTCCAAAATTAATCTAATCTATAGCATCAATTAGCAACACTTATGTGGTGCGAGTGTAGTAAACTGAAATCGGTTTTCTGGGTGCTTCTGCACTTTGTACATTCCCACCACACAAACACTTTTGCCATCTTCATTACACAATTCCCTGTGTTTGCGTACAAGCCCATTCTTGGTTTTGTACAAAAAAAAAAAAAAAAGCATAAGAGGGCTCA
>NW_017306465.1:17949-18896 GCF_000935625.1 Nanorana parkeri | reverse complement strand
CATTCTTTTTTTTTTAAAAAAAAAAAAATAAAAGCATAGTAGGCTTCAATTTTCTAAATAAGTAGAGCTTGTTCACATTCAAAGTAAATTGTCATGAATCTAAAGCTGGCCATACCCGTTTTACTTTCCTTCAACCCATAGGCTGAGCAGTTAAAAAAAAGTTATAGAACAGATTCCTCCATTAACACTTGCAACACGATTTTAAAATCGAGGAATCTCCTGCTGTCGTTATTGTATTCCGACAGCAGCCACCGCCAAACATAGCTGGTGGATCGCTGCCTGCCGGATCTGTTTGTACAAAGATTTTCTGACCGATTCCAAGTCGATCCCTGGATCGAGGGGGGCCAATAAGGTGCCAACAGCGGCACTTACTGTGCCAAACTTTACACAGTGCATGGCCACCCTTCGTAAAAGCAAAAATACAATTTGCATAGAATACCCAAAACACACACATGGAAAAAAAAAAAAAAAAAAAAAAAAAAAAAAAAAAATCAGGTTAACAGGATTTTTAGATGGATTGGATAATTGAAGTCAGCGTTCACCTTATTCAATAAGCTGCGCAAAGAACATTTAAGGTGGCCATACACTCTACAACCATCGCAAGACTTTAGTCTTGCGATGGTTGTAAAGGGATTAAAAAAACGTACGATCTGCCTATCTTGGACAGGCAGATCGCACTCTCGATCATCGCAAGCCCGCCCCCGAGGGGCGGGCTTCCGATGACCGCAATGCTGAACGGGCAGTGTGCGCACACCGGCCCGTTCAGCATTTATCTTCCGAGCACCGTTCTAACCAGCCGAGAATCGTACGATTCCCGGCTGGTTTTCGAACATGCTGGTTCGACAGAAGACGTGCGACTGTACAGTAGAAACGGTCGCACGTCTCCGTTCACACTGCTCGATTATCGTACGAAAACCCGATCGCATACGATTATCGTACGATAATCG
>NW_017306465.1:16040-17888 GCF_000935625.1 Nanorana parkeri | reverse complement strand
TTATCCAATCATAATTGGGAATTTGTTGCAAAGTGAATTATCACTCAATTCATTCATCAATTTGCAATACTTTGCATAGTGAAACATACGCTACTCCTTTAGTAAAACAGGGTCACTAGGTTTTCGGCAAAAATAATGTAATAAGAACATTCACTTTTTCCTTGAAAAATGCAAGCTACACTAGCTACTGTGTCAGCAGATATCGCCTCTGATTAGGCACCACTGGGACTCTATAAAGGTGCTCTCCTTGACCCGCTCTGTTTGCAGCTCTTATCGTGCTTATGAAGATGCATGTTCAACTCACTTTTGCAGTTTGCAAAATTGCAGATTGGTCAAGTATTTTGAGAGCCAGCGGGGCCGACTAGCGAATTACTGAAGCTTGGCACAGTGGGAGATTCCTCCATCCGCACAGTTTAGCGTAGATGGAGGAATCTGTTGCACTTTTTCCATCTGACCACAGAAAATCTGCAGATAATCTATAGGTGTATGGCCAGCTTTAGCAATAACACCCAAAAGAATCTCTGCACCAATTGTGTCTAGGAAGAACCCACCACCAATGTCTACCAATTTTTTGGAAATCCCAGAAAACATGACTGCAACAAAAAAGGTAATGGAGATGAGCATGAAAATATTTCTTACCATAACCATATGTGATGAAATATTTTGCAGAAATAATAAAGCACATCAGAAACCTGTACAAAAAACAAAAATACAACTCAAAACATTGAAACAGTTACATTTCGAAAGCAATGTGTTAGTACAATACAAATATGGCTCTCTGATTAGGGTTCTATTTTCAGGGCTTGTTCACACCAAATGCAGAGCAGTTACAGAATGCATCAAAAACCACATCGGATGTATTCCAATGGTATTTTGGGCTCTAGTTCACATCGCAGCATTCAGTTCCAGGGCATGTAGAAAACTGCAACAACCACTATTTTTCCTGCTCTGGAACACATGCAAATGCCCTGGAACGCACTGAAAGCCCATTTTAGGCAAAAAAAAAACAAAAAAAACACACAGGAACACAAAAAACCCCCACATGTTTGCGTGTGCAGAAATGCAAGCAGATCTGCACACTAGGTGTGAACAAGCCATTACATGTCCTAGAGAAGGATAGTTCAGAATGAGTTTAAGGGCCATGTACAAATCAAGATTTTTTGGTGGAGACACATTTTGAGCGGAATTTAATCAAAAATGGAAGCAGATAGAATCTGGAGCAGATGGCCACTGAAACCAATTAGCAGCCACCTTTCATTTTAACTGAACCAAAGAGAGAAGCCGATTGGTTGCCATAGGCAACTGCTCCAAATTCTTCTGCTCCAGTTGTGATAAATTCCCCATAATAATTCTACTTTTAGAATGAAGACATAAATTGGACCTGTGTGTTTAGACGTTTGGAAGCTGCCATTACTGACATTTTCAAAAGTGCAGGCTCTGACAGCATCAACACGATCCTTACATCCCAACCTGGACAGTCGCAACCCTTGAACAAGCATATAAAGTTGGAAAAACTTGCTCTTCTTTCCTGTATGCTTGTTCCAGGTCAGTGACATATTAGACAGCAAAGCCAGGATCAGACCCTGCATCTTTTTAAAAACAATTGGCAAAAGGCAGCTCCTATATTTCTACCCACACAGGGGATACTTTGATGATTTTTAATGAACTGTACTACAGAGTATCAACTCAATGTATCCATACAGATTAGGTGGAGGTAAAGGTCAGTTTAGACCTTCTTGTACCATAATCTTCTCATAAACAATCCAATACCAGCTTCACATTTAAGAGATTGTGCAGATATTTAATAATCTGCATTAAAAAAAAAAAAAAAAAAAAAAAAAAAAAAAA
>NW_017306465.1:0-14371 GCF_000935625.1 Nanorana parkeri | reverse complement strand
TCTTCCGAGCACCGTTCTAACCAGCCGAGAATCGTACGATTCCCGGCTGGTTTTCGAACATGCTGGTTCGACAGAAGACGTGCGACTGTACAGTAGAAACGGTCGCACGTCTCCGTTCACACTGCTCGATTATCGTACGAAAACCCGATCGCATACGATTATCGTACGATAATCGTGCAGTGTATGGGCACCTATACACTTAGCTTAGTGATTGAGGGGGGGGGGGGGGGGGGTGGATCAATTATCCAATCATTTTTGGGAATTTGTTGCAAAGTGAATTATCACTCAATTCATTCATCAATTTGCAATACTTTGCATAGTGAAACATACGCTACTCCTTTAGTAAAACAGGGTCACTAGGTTTTCGGCAAAAATAATGTAATAAGAACATTCACTTTTTCCTTGAAAAATGCAAGCTACACTAGCTACTGTGTCAGCAGATATCGCCTCTGATTAGGCACCACTGGGACTCTATAAAGGTGCTCTCCTTGACCCGCTCTGTTTGCAGCTCTTATCGTGCTTATGAAGATGCATGTTCAACTCACTTTTGCAGTTTGCAAAATTGCAGATTGGTCAAGTATTTTGAGAGCCAGCGGGGCCGACTAGCGAATTACTGAAGCTTGGCACAGTGGGAGATTCCTCCATCCGCACAGTTTAGCGTAGATGGAGGAATCTGTTGCACTTTTTCCATCTGACCACAGAAAATCTGCAGATAATCTATAGGTGTATGGCCAGCTTTAGCAATAACACCCAAAAGAATCTCTGCACCAATTGTGTCTAGGAAGAACCCACCACCAATGTCTACCAATTTTTTGGAAATCCCAGAAAACATGACTGCAACAAAAAAGGTAATGGAGATGAGCATGAAAATATTTCTTACCATAACCATATGTGATGAAATATTTTGCAGAAATAATAAAGCACATCAGAAACCTGTACAAAAAACAAAAATACAACTCAAAACATTGAAACAGTTACATTTCGAAAGCAATGTGTTAGTACAATACAAATATGGCTCTCTGATTAGGGTTCTATTTTCAGGGCTTGTTCACACCAAATGCAGAGCAGTTACAGAATGCATCAAAAACCACATCGGATGTATTCCAATGGTATTTTGGGCTCTAGTTCACATCGCAGCATTCAGTTCCAGGGCATGTAGAAAACTGCAACAACCACTATTTTTCCTGCTCTGGAACACATGCAAATGCCCTGGAACGCACTGAAAGCCCATTTTAGGCAAAAAAAAAACAAAAAAAACACACAGGAACACAAAAAACCCCCACATGTTTGCGTGTGCAGAAATGCAAGCAGATCTGCACACTAGGTGTGAACAAGCCATTACATGTCCTAGAGAAGGATAGTTCAGAATGAGTTTAAGGGCCATGTACAAATCAAGATTTTTTGGTGGAGACACATTTTGAGCGGAATTTAATCAAAAATGGAAGCAGATAGAATCTGGAGCAGATGGCCACTGAAACCAATTAGCAGCCACCTTTCATTTTAACTGAACCAAAGAGAGAAGCCGATTGGTTGCCATAGGCAACTGCTCCAAATTCTTCTGCTCCAGTTGTGATAAATTCCCCATAATAATTCTACTTTTAGAATGAAGACATAAATTGGACCTGTGTGTTTAGACGTTTGGAAGCTGCCATTACTGACATTTTCAAAAGTGCAGGCTCTGACAGCATCAACACGATCCTTACATCCCAACCTGGACAGTCGCAACCCTTGAACAAGCATATAAAGTTGGAAAAACTTGCTCTTCTTTCCTGTATGCTTGTTCCAGGTCAGTGACATATTAGACAGCAAAGCCAGGATCAGACCCTGCATCTTTTTAAAAACAATTGGCAAAAGGCAGCTCCTATATTTCTACCCACACAGGGGATACTTTGATGATTTTTAATGAACTGTACTACAGAGTATCAACTCAATGTATCCATACAGATTAGGTGGAGGTAAAGGTCAGTTTAGACCTTCTTGTACCATAATCTTCTCATAAACAATCCAATACCAGCTTCACATTTAAGAGATTGTGCAGATATTTAATAATCTGCATTAAATACCTTAGCAAGCATTTGTAGTTCTCAAATGATCAAATCTATTGACCCCAGATGAATGTGAGTGGTCACTACAAGACTACACATATCTGTCACTTTTGGCTATCAACATGGATGGCCAAAGCTGTTACTATATGACAGCTCAATGTTGATAAGAAAAAGTATATTGGGTAGTGCGGGTGCCTATTTAGAAAATCCATTCAATTTAAATCAAATCAGGCGTAATCTTTCATAAATCGAAAGGCCATACTTATCTATTTTCATGTAGGAAAACTCATGCTGCATGAAAATGCATGTCATGTAAAAATCTAATTATTTCTTATGTGGCTGGTTCATCGATGTGATGCAGTTTACTGTGAAAGGGAAACTATTTGGGCTCATTCACACCTACGCATATGCAATGCACACTACAATGCACACAGTGAATCCAGCCTATAGGATATTTATGATTAAATTGTGTGTGGCGGCATAAAACTACCAGGTTTTTAATCTACCTCTATCAGCAAAAGCGAGTTATGACTCCTGCCATTTGGGTTAAGCAAATCTTTTCAACTTTATTTTTCCCCTATGTTTAAATAGATTTTTAAAGTTGAAAGCATTTTAGGGAAGAAATGTTATGTGACGAGTAGAAACATACATCTGCCTTACTACAAAACAGTCTAATTAAAAAGCAGTACTAGAAGAGATCATGAAGGTCACAATGAAACTATTCAACAGCAGGCAACTCAATGTGATGGTTTTGTTGCTATGGGTAACTGCACTTTACCATCTACCATTGCACTTGTACTACCTTTTCTAATGTGCCTGCATATGCTCCAGTTCCGTACCTGCCCGATATGTTGAACATTACTCCTACTACCTCTTATTAAATGGGTCTTATTTGGTTTAATGAGGAAAAAAAAAAAAAAAACCCACACACACCACCACATGATATGTTCCAAGTTAGAGCAACCCTAAAATGTCACAATCTCAGTGCAATTTCTGGAGCATTTAGGAATCTTTAATACGTTTACAGATATTTCCCCATTGACGCCAATAGCACACAAAACATTTTTCTATGCTGTACTTGCCCATCGACCAGGACAGAATATAAGACTCTGGCTGCAGAGCTGGTACATTTGAAGATGACGCAAACACCAATGGCGATATGCAAAGTGCAATAACCCACAGCAAGTACATTTCATAACTCATCATTCCAAAGCAGTCAAAACAATAGAAAATTATGCCAGAATGGCTTCTATGGGTTACAGCAATTTCTACACAGCTCTTTGCCACAATAATAGCAAGTCTGTGGAACGAAGAAAATAAAATATCACACCTAATAAACTTTCTATAAGATGCCTAGGAAACCATGACAAAATAGTATGAAAATCCGCACAGACTGCTTGGAAGAAAATATCACCAGGGAAACAGACTTACCTCATAAACTGCATTGCTTAAGCGTAGTTTGTTCCTTCTCTTAAATTCTGTTCCTCTAATAGGTCTTAAAATTCAATGAAATAAACAGGTACTTAGGAGTACCTGAGAAACTAAACTTCAGTTTCTGAAACTCCCAGTAAGCTTAATCTGGTGCTTCACCTACTCAGCTCAGTCTTTCAATGTCATTAACATCACTTTTAATCCCATCTCCATGCCCCACCCTGTGGTTGGGGTAGCTTGAAACTTGACTTTTGCATATGTTAAATCACCTGGTTTGTATTTGCAATACCCTCATTTCCATTAGCCTTGCTTTAGGAGTTATATTGTCTTTAAGAGAACCAGTTTTTTTGCTTTTTTTCCCTATGTCTAAAAATAAAACAAAACACAGTCTGTTTTAAGCTGATATTAGACTGGCACCTTTCCTGCTGCATCTGCATTATTTACACGTTTTTTGCTTTTGTAACATTTGTTATCATATCTGTTACAATGGAATTTACAAGCATGCTGCTTTAGTTCTGACTAGGAGAGTGCCAAATGAGCTGATTTACTCCAAATGTAGTTCATCAATTGCAGCTACCAGCAGTAAATTTGTCAATTCCTAGGCAAATGAGATGAATCGGTGCATTTGATTTATCCAGTCCGCATATTCACAGTGACCAGTATAATGATCTCTATACAAGAAAGATGTGCAGAAGGCTTTGCCTAATCTACATACAACATTCTGGAACAACACTTCTCTTGCTCTTGATCCTGTAAAAACCTGCTGTTTTTTAAGTGTTAGACGCACCTGGGTGCCATAAACACAATCAAATGTATTTATTTTTAAGCATCTTCAGGTGCATGCATTACATTGTTTGAGTCTCTGTAGAGAGAAGTACTACAATCACTGTGATGAATAGTCTCACAAACCAGTAGTAAGGTCTAGAGGTGCCCATACACCTTACAATTATCTGCAGATTTTCTGTGGTCAGATGGAAAAAGTGCAACAGATTGGCCCAGGTGGAGATTACTCCATCCACACAGTTAAGTGTAGATGGAGGAATCTGTTGCACATTTTCTATCTGACCACAGAAAATCTGCAGATAATTGTAAGGCTGGGCACACACCTTACAACCATTGCAATACTTTTGTCTTGCGATGGTTGTAAGGTGCTTAAAAAAAACGTACGATCTGCCTATCTTGCATAGGTACATCGTACTTGCGATGATCGCAAGCCACGCCCCCCTGAGGGGCGGGCTTCCGATGACCACAATGCCGAACGGGCAGTGTGCGCTTGCGCACACCGGCCCGTGCGGCTTTTATTTTACAAACATGCTACACACCGTTTTTGAAACATGTTCGTAGGTTTAAAGTCGTGTGACCTTACAGTAGTAGAGGTCGCACGGCTTCCACACAGCTTACGATAATCGTACGATCGCGGGATTTTCCGCATTTATCATACGATTATCGTAAGGTGTGTGGGGACCCTTAGGTGTATGGCCAGCTTAGGAGACATACAAGGGTGACCACAGGAGCTGGTGGCTATTTCCATATCAGAATACCCTTTGCATTTCATTATTTTAGGCATATTTAAAGTAATAGTACTTTAAAGCACCCCAAAAGGCTCCCCAGCTATTCCCTCTTCCATTTGCCCCTACCCCCTTTGAACCACCCCTACAGCATTACAAAAAAAATCTCTATACTTACCTTTAAAAGGTGTCTTCTGTCCACCCCGGGAAATCCCACGTCAGATTATAAATGCTGTAAAGAGTGGTGCCATGTAATATTGTGGGGTGCTGCTGCTCCCTGCAGAAGTTTCCTGAGAGTCTAGGGTGGGGGTTGGAGCTTTGGTGCTCTGGGTTCAAAGGAAGTGGATTGAATGACACCAGGTGTCATTCCACCCATAAGACAAACATCACTGGATCAATGACCAGGTGAATCTAGGGGGACAGCATCAGAGATCGGTTAGTACAGCATCCAGACCTGCTTTTTTATATTTAGGCTGCATTATTTCTGTTAATGTCTAAGCTGGACTTGGGTTTTCAGTACCATTAAATATGGTTGCTGAGGTTTAATTTTTGTAAAAAAGACCAGAATTGGCATTAGAAATTGCTCAGACATGCAGGTACTAGCCAACTACTTTCTGGCATCTGAGAAGTTTAACGCTAAGTAAATTTAAACCCTAACGAAAAAATATTATTATTATTATTATTATTACAGGTATTTATATAGTACTATTAACCACCTGAAGACCATGTTGTTAAACACCCGTCCTGTCCAGGCCATTTTTCAGTATTGTTAGATAGATTTCTATCTAACATTACTAATTGCTCCACACTTTGTGTGGAACACTTATAATTGCAGCTATGGACATTTTTAGCTTTGTTAAATCAAGAGAGGTCAACTTGGAAGAAATATTTATTATTAATAGAACCAATAAGAGGCACTGCAGAGAGATTTTAAATTGTTGAAATACTCTCTAGAAAAGGTATTAACCCTATGGTGGGACTTGGTAACACACGAACGGTATTTAAAGGAAGGTCTGACACATAGAAGTTTGAGGTGGGATGTACCACCGAACGATGGGTTAAAAGGGGTAGACGCCCAAAAGGAATGGTTTTCTTTTTTTCAACATAGGGAGCAACAATTGATGCAGCTATTAATTACCAGAAAGAAAAGAAAGCTTGACCTAGTGGGAACTAATATTAACACTTTGAGAGAAAAGTTGTCTCCCCATGCAGATTCTGAGCAATATATGGTGTTATCTAAGCAATTGGAGTCACATCTAATGAACAAGAATAAACAATTAAGAGAAAAGAAACATAAAAAATATATTAGAGATACACTAGATTATAGAAATAATAGAGTGTACAAATGGCGGAATAAAGTAGAGGAATCTCTAAATGATATTCCAAAGAGCGAAGATGAGGAGAGTATTGCAGAGGAAAATGAGGAGGTTACTGAAATAGTATCAGAATGGAAACCTGTACAAAAGAAAAGAAAAAGGGAGAAAGAAGGATCAAAAGGAAAAGATAAGAAAACCTATAGAGAACAATAGTTAGGTGAGACAGGGAGAACAGTCCCCTATTTATATGTCACAAATATACCATCCCCTATTAGAACATGAAGATGATAGCTCTAATATGAGAGAACAGGGTGCGGATAGGAGAGATTTTTCAGAACGGGGACGGAATACACGCCCATTAGACCCCTGGGGACATACACAGGAGAGACAATGGGCCCTAAAGTATTATCAGCATATGAGAGAGAGAGAAGGAAGAGATAATTTTTGGACACCAAATATAAAAAGAAGAGGGAATCATTGGCGCAGAGAGGATGGGAACAACGGATGGCGCCAGGGAAGAAATTTCCCACCCAGATCATGGCAGAGAGAAACCAGAGGAAGAGAAGGGGGTGTAGGGGAGGTAAGAGAGTACGGAGCAAGAAGAAAATGGGATTAACTGGTAAGGGAATTTTTAACCTTAGTTCCACGCACTTAACGGAGGAGGAAAATAGAGTGTTGGATTTAGGCCTAAGTTTGCACCAGTAAAAAATTTTAACAAATTTGACACCTATATACATTTGTTAGAAAGTTAAATATAAAAAAAATATTATGCTAATTCACAAGGTCCAATGGTAAGAGGGAACAGAGGAGAAATATCGGATAGATTTGTTTATACAACATTAAAGAATAATTCTGTTTTCAACCCACAAAACGAATCATCATATAGAAGATTTCAAATCCTTGGTAGAAGCAGAGATACGAGAAATGAAATTCCAGCATATACGAGATAAGGATTACATCAGCTGTGGAATAAAAAGTTTGGAGAGCAAGAAGGATATAATAATCTTCTAGATAGATGTTACTATGAGAGGGAAATGGCTCGAATATTGGGAGATGTGGATACCTATAAAAAATTATGTAATGATCCCACTGGTAAATATAAGAAGGAATTAGATAAACTGTTGAAAGATGGATGGAAAAAAGGGATCCTAAATAAAAAAGAATATAAATATCTGTTACCGTCCACCTCGAGATCACCAGTAATGTATTTTTTGCCCAAAATACATAAAGATCCGACTAACCCTCCGGGTAGGCCAATTGTAAGCGGTATCGAATCACTACTATCACGCACAGGGGAATATGTGGACCAATTTTTACAACCGCTGGTTAACAAGACAAGAGCTTATTTAAAAGATAGCAGTGATGTTATAAAAATCCTAGATGGAATAAAAGATACAAAGGATCTGATTTTTGTTACAATGGATGTTGAATTCTTATATACGAATATTGATCAAAAATTAGGTTTGGAAGCTGTGTTGTGGGCATTAACAAAGGATGATAAGCTAGAGAATGAACAGAGAGATTTTATCATTAAATGTACAGACTTCGCGATGCGGAATAATTATTTTTGGTACGGTGGGCAATATTATCTCTAACACAGAGGTGTTGCTATGGGCATTAAATTCGCCCCGAGTGTGGCAAATTTATTTATGACCAGATGGGAAGAGGAGGTCATTTTTAGCACCATGTGGGAGGGCCTGTCCGTCTGGCGAAGGTATATAGATGATATCGTGGTGCTTTGGCAGGGGGACAGGACATCTCTATCCCAATTCTAGAACATTATTGACCAGAATGAATATGGAATAAAGTTCACCAAACATAGTAGTGAAGAAGGGATCCAATTTTAGGATCTTTACATGTTATTAGAACAAGGGAAAATATGTACAAAAACATTCTTTAAAACAACAGATCGTAATAGTTATATACCCACAAACAGCTGCCATCATCGTAATTGGATTACTGGAATACCCAAGGGACAATTAACTAGAGTTAGACGTAACTGTACTTTAGATAAAGATTTCGAGATACAGGCTAACGATATCGCTAACCGTTTTTTAGAAAAGGGATATAACAAGTTGGAGAGAACAAAAAGAAAAGTAGGTAAAACTAACAGAGGTGAATTATTAAAAACAAGAAATAGAAATAATAAGGATTATACTATTTACTTTTGTTACAGATTATTCAATTCAATATAAAGAACTAGAACAGATTATGGTTAAACATTGGAATATTTTAATGAAGGACAAAGTACTAGGACCTATCTTACCAACCAAACCGAATGTAATTTAAAGAAGAGCCCCCACATTAAAGGACAAATTGGTGCATAATGTTATAGAACCCCCCAAAAAACCACTGACATTGTTTAATGGAATATGATTTTATCCGTGTGGGAGATGTGTAGGATGCCGCTTAACAAAACAAAAAAGAAAAATAACACAATTCCAGTCTAATACAAATAATAAGAGGTTTAATATAAACAAATTTATTTCCTGTGGAACAACACATGTCACATACTTGCTCGAATGCCTGTGTGGGCAACAATACGTGGGGAGGACCACGAGACAGCTTAAGATTCAGATACAGAAACACATTAATAATATAAAAAATGGGTTCACTAAACATAGTGTATCTAAACATTTTAAACTGTGCCACAACAAGGACCTATCAGAGTTGATAAAGCTATAAAATACTGGAGAGGGAATAATTTAAAAAGAGAAATCTCTCAAAGAGAAACAAAGTGGATATATTTGTTAGACACTATGGTCCCTAGAGGTTTAAACATCGAACTGGATTTGAACTGTTTTTTAAGGAATTATTAAATTGTTATAATCGCATATAATTATTTTAGTGTTTTTAGATGGTTTCATTATTTCTACATTATTTGTATTAGTTCATTAGAAGGTTTATGCACCACCATGCAATTATAGTTTGTTTGACACAGAGCTTTATGTTCCCTATTTATCATATACGGTATACATAAAGTAAACATTTTCCACACTATGTTTATATGTTAAACTAAAACATTTCCCACACCATTCTCTATATGTTTCAGTTATTGTTCCTTATAGCATTTTGCTTTATACCGGTTTATGTTTTTTAAAATAGAAGTTTATGCACCATTATGCAATCTATTAAGACTTTTCGATATAGAGTTATATGGACATCTTTTCGGTGTCCTCCCATTTATTATTATATAGGAAGTCCATTTATTATTATATAGGAAGTAATGTGGCATTATACATACAATAAACATTTCCCACACTTTGTTTTTAGCTATGTTATGACATTTCCCACACCATCCTTCATAAACCTAAGTTATTGTTTATTGTATAATTTTGTCATTTACATTAGAAGTTCACATATACTATTATGCATTCCATGACGGCTGTCTGTTTGAGAGATTTATGGATATCCCTCTGGTGTTTTCCATTTATTATGTAGGAATTAACATGGCAGTATATACAGTGTATATATATATATAATATACATTTTCCACACTGTTTTTAAACATTTCCCACACAATCCTTCAAATATCTTTAGCCTTGGTCCCTTTTTAGCATACAGTTTTTATGGTTCCCCTTGTTTAACATGGACCCCCCCCCCCCCTCAATTTTTTATTCACCTTTTTTATTTCCCACACAATCCTTCAAATATCTTTAGCCTTGGTCCCTTTTTAGCATACAGTTTATATGGTTCCCCTTGTTTAACATGGACCCCCCATCATTTGTTACTACATATTTTAACATTTTGTCTTTGCCAAATGTATATATAGATATATTAGATCCAGTTGTTCAGGGCTAGAATTAATTTATGTTATGTATCCATTGAATATCCCATATATGCATCCTCCTCGACTCTCCTTAATGTTACATGTTTTTATGTATTGTGAGATTTTATTTGTATGTATATATTAGGGAGTACAGTTTGAAACGGGTTTAAGAGATTATACACACTAGAATGCAGCCTGAATGGGGTGACACCTAGTGGCAGGAATTGGATTACCATTATGTGTGATATTAAAAAGGAAAGGAGTTTGTAATGCTCGTATGCAGATTGTCGCCTCAGAGGAAGTCAATAGTGATGAAATGCATCAGGTGGGCGGATCAATGCGAGAATTACAATCATAGAGGCAGGAGCTCCAGTGGACACAATCTATGTGCAATTGCCTTATTTTAATCGTTTTAAATAAATTTATTACGACATACTATACTATGGGAAGCCTTTTTTTCTCTCTCTGAGCACAAGAGAAGGTGGAAGATGGAGCAATAGTTTTACACGATTTTGGAAAGATAAGCCAGAGTTGGAAGGAATGTACCCCAATTTATTGATTAAAAACAAAGGAGAGGATTTGGCTCTATATATATCAGCAAAGCGCTAATTGTTCATCTGAAATATGGTGAGCAATAGGAGTCGGTGAGTGCGGCCAGATCTTATCTTTGAGCACGGTGGAGACTGGAGAGCACTGATTCACTAATTGTTTATGCATTCACGGATGTGGTGTTGATTATAAAAGTTGGAAGATATATCCTCACATATTTCAAAGACTTTATTGTATCAAGAAGTAATGGACTTCACATATGGTTATGCAGATTAAGAGGGAGTTGTGCATCACTTGTGAGATTTAACACAGGATTTTCTATATGTACACATTTTATGAGATGTACTAGCACATTTTTTTTTCGATCATCAGCACAGGCATTGTGCAACACAGGTGTTGTGTATGGCACACAATTGTTTATCCCTTTATGACCATTTCACATTTTATACTATTCTCACATTTGAGGAATATTTTGAGTTTGAAGAGCAGTGCTATTTTCTTTTTTCCATTTTTCAGTATTCAGCGCTGCGGTACTTTGACTGACGTTTATTCAGTCATGCAACGCTGTACTGAAATACATTTTGTACAATTTTTTGGGTACAGATAGAGCTTTCTTTTGGTGGTATTTAATCACCACTGGGGTTTTTATTTCTTACTATATAACAAAAAACCTAAATTTTTTAAAACCTAACAAACCCTAAATTTTGAAAAAAAACCCTGAAATTTATGAAACATTTATTATCACCCCAATTTTTTGTTAAAATATAAAAGACGGGGTCACGTCGGGTAAATAGACACCAAACATGTCAAGCCTTAAAATTGCAGGCAGCTGCGAAATTGCAGAAAATGAACACACCCAAAATTGGCCATAGGAGACGCTTTAAATGCTTTTACCGCTAATCAGTTTAGTGTTATCAGTAATGAATGGCCCTAAAATTATTGCTCGCACTACGGCGTTTGCGGCAATATGTAACATGTGGGGCACAATAGGCGGAATTGTCGTTTTCACACGTAGGCGCACCCGGCGCATGTTTCGGGGGCTGGGGACTTTAAAAAATTTTGTGTTATTTTACATTTTTAAAAAATTTCCCCAATCATCTTCCAGGACAGCAACCTGAGAGATGATTGGTTCCACCTTCTACAGGAAACACAATTAGCAAAACAGTTAAAAGCCCCTCCCCTTCCCCTCGTACCTCAGTTTAGATTGTGTTTCCTACCGTCCAGGACCACGTCACGTTTGTTCTTTTTCTTCCTGACCGGTTGGCCTTGAGGTCACGGATCCCCCTCTGTGCGGCTCTGCTGTTGAAGGTGTTTTCCCTCCCTTCTGGCCTTGCTGTAGAGCGGAGGGGTGTTTTTCCCTATGTTGTTTGAAAGGCCAGGATCTGGTTCCTTTCTTCCCTTAAAGGATCCACTCCTGAGGCCCCCAGGCCGGTGGCCCTGTCCTGCTTCCCCCTGCTTGATGTTGGGGAGCTGGTAGTGGGGTTCTGTAGCGGTGTCCGGCGTCCACCCGGAATGATGTATGGTATGTTATTTATTGTTGGGTTGTCCCCTCGTTTACTGGGGTGGTAGTCTACTTTTATCACAACTGAGGGACGAGGGGAAGGGGAGGGGCTTTTAACTGTTTTGCTAATTGTGTTTCCTGTAGAAGGTGGAACCAATCATCTCTCAGGTTGCTGTCCTGGAAGATTCCTAGAAATACCGTTACCGGTAAGTCTAACGGAACATATTTGTGACTTTTTTAAGTTTCTTTATTGTTTTATGCTTTAATCTTTTTAAACTTCTTTTTTACACTTAACTTTATTGATATCACATAGAGGGATGAGAAACCCCCTATGTGATAGGCAATTCACATAGCAAGTCCTCTTTATGGAGACATCAGGGGTCTCCAAGACCCCTAATGTCACCTAGGTACCCCCAGAAAAGCTGATGAAGCAGAGATCGGCTTCAGCAGCTTCTCACCGGCATCTGTTGCCAGAGAGTGACACTGAATGTAATATACATCACTTCCTGCATTCGGGGAATGGAGAGGAGATCAAATGGAGATGGTGTACTGATCTCCTTTTGATCTCCGCTGACAGAGTCGCTGTGCAGCGGCGGCGATGGAGACAGCCTTTCGCTTGAATGTAAACAGCCATCGCAGGCTGTTTACATTTCTGACAGTCTCCCCATATGTGTGGGCACTGCGCACGTGCGGGGGGAGGGGAAGGACGCCTTAAGACGCCCTCCCGCTCCTATAAAGCTCCTGTCCGGCCGTTCAGGAAAGGCCATAGACGGGAGGTGGTTAATTTACACAGCACTTCACATATTTTAAATCCACATCAGTCCCTGCACCCAAGAAGCTTACAGTCTATGGTCCCTATCTCACATGCATACATACATACATATACACACACACACACACACACACTAGGGCTGATTTACACAGGAGCCAATTCATCTAAAGCTGGCCATACACCTATAGATTATCTGCAGATTTTCTATGGTCAGATGGAAAAAGTGCAACAGATTCCCCCATCTAAACTGTGTGGATGGAGGAATCTCCCACTGGGCAGAGCTTTGGTATCTTACTAGTCGGCCCCGCTGGCTGTCAAAATACCCGAACAATCTGATTGAATGCAAGCATTGTTCAGGTGTGAGTGCTAGAGGGGCCGACCAGCAAGATACCGAAGCTTGGCTCAGTGGGAGATTCCTCCATTCACACAGTTTAGCGTAGGTGGAGGAATCTGTTGCACTTTTTCCATCTGACCATGGAAAATCTGCAGATAATCTATAGGTGTATGGCCAGCTTACCAGCATGTCTTTGAAGTATGGGAGGAAACCCACACTAGCACAGGTATATATATAATGGAAAATTGTATACTTACCTATCGGTAATTTTTCTTTCCTGATGCCAGTACATGGCAGCATACAACGGGTATGGCTCCGCCCCCAGCCCAATCACAGGACCAGTTATACTATAAATTAAAGCCCGCCTCCCAAGGCCACCATTCTTTTTTCTGTCCTCACTGCTCAAGCCGGTTATACTAAGAATAGGTTGGGCGGCCGGGAGAGGGGCTGTGTACTCACTGTGTACTCCATCGGGTAACGAAGGAAAGGGGGAGGAGTCCAGCGACGTCACGGACATCGACGCCACCGGACTCCACCCCCCTTCCCTTCGTTAGCCGACAGAGCCACTTGTGGAGGGTGGAGGAGTCCGGTGACGTCGCGGACATCGACGGAAGACCCAGAAGCCGGCGGAGAAGTGAGTATGACTTTGATCGATCTAAATAATTTTGATTGATCAAAAAAATTAACGATTAATCGAAGGACTAAACGTTAATTTCCGCAGCCCTAGTTTTATTCATTCATTTATTTATTATTGTTTTATTGTATATACGTTCTTGTTTGTAAGATTTTCAATAAACAAAATTAGCCCCTCATAATGAGCACAGCAGGATTTCAGACCCGGGAAGTCATCACAGGGATGGTGGGAGCTCCTCATATTTTTAGTCTACGGCACCTGGTGTTCCCAGGCGGTCTCCAATCCAGGTACTAACCAGCCCCACCCTGCTTAGCCTCCGAGATCAGACGAGATCGTGCGCTTTCAGGGTGATATGGCCGTAGACTGTTGCACCCCTGTACCGTGTTCCATCACGCAAGACATTCAACAAAACTATCGTGCCAGCCTTATTTTAGTCTTGTTTTGGGGTGCTAGAGGAGGAGATTGGAAGTCCAGGAGGACAGTCAGTGCACCTGACTACTGACCTGTGGAGT
>NW_017306464.1:1817521-1826998 GCF_000935625.1 Nanorana parkeri | reverse complement strand
CCCTATACATCAGGAGCCCACCTTCATATCAGGAGCCACTTTCACATCAGAGCCCCCCCTTCACATCAGACGCTCTCCTTCATATCAGAGCCCCCCCTTTACCAAAAATGTGAAGACACCCCTAAGAGATCACTGTTTCTGCCTGCAGGGATTTCCCCTCCCCTCTCTCTCTTCCTCCAGCGCTCATTGCTGGGGCAGGGGAGGGGGTGGGCACAGTTAACTCTGGTTCTAGAGAGGTAGAACCACCTGTCAATCAGGCAGCGGGGTGGATTTCGGCAATGCTGTCAGGATCCTTCCCAGCTGCAGCGTGGCTCTGCACTGTCGGCATATAGCAGGCAGGACATTAGTTAGTTAGTAGCTAAGTTTGGGTCACAGTAGGACATTAGTAAATCTAGTCTTGTGACCCAAAAGAGAACTAAAACCTAAAAAAAAAAAAAGGTTTGGCTTTCATTCTCTTTTAAGCAAATTGCATTCACATTCATATCTAAAAAAGCTATAGCTTTCCTTTACTAACATCCATTATACAGTAAATCTACATATTACTGTTTGAAAACAACATCATTTAATAAGTAGAAGGTAGAAATACTCTTTAGAACAGCAAAAACAGCTACCTAATAGGCATCAAAAACAAACCTTTAAATATAATCTGCCCCGCAAGCTTTTTCCAGTGCAGTAAAAAAGACTAATGGACTATTTGTAATTGTACACAACACAATATAACATTTTAGCTTGTTCATAAATTCCCCTTGACTTGTCTCCGAGCGCTTATTATAGCCGGGCTTCGGTGCAACTGGAAAAGACACAAGGGGGAGATTACGGTGGAAGCCTAGGGCCGGGGGTGTAGGACTTGTTGTCAGATACTTGTAGCCATTTCTACAGATGAATGTGTAAACATTTTTCATTCCAGTTTACTGAATGCTGACAGTTAGTGCTCCCTATTACTTACACTGTCATGACATTGGAAATCAAAAAGATTGATTTCAGCGTTCCACTGTTTACCTCAGCTCGCAGACACGGTACACTTTACGACCAGGGAAATGTTATGAAGCAAGACAAGTATGAGGGATGACGAGGATGTAAACTTTATAGCGGCTACAAGAGTCATATTGTAGGATATTATTCCATGCAGTGGGGTCTCCCTTTTAGCCACAGGCAGAACATGACTTAGGGTTCAATTCATCAGAAGTGGAGGCATGGTGAAGGTTTCTCAGTGAATAAAAAGTAAAACCTGTTTGGTTGTTATGTGCAGCAGCTCCACTTTTGTCCCTTTGTCCTTTGCTCCGGGTATAATAAATCAGGCCCTGATGGGCTCAAAGAACGGCTGAAATGACAGTATCAGCTATTGGGGTTATTTTTTAACCGGCCCTAGTTATATAAAATATAAAAAAGGGGCAACACTGATGGATCCCCGGGAACCTATTATCTCAAAAAGGATGTCACATGAGATTTATTAAAGAACCCGCTACAAAGCTAAATATCTGGAAACCATCAAATTCTCTGACTTCTCTGGATTTCCAACAGCATGCCAATTCTTGGCTAAATAAAAGGGTATCGGCATGCAGCAACTTCCTGTAACAGGTCAAAATCTCCAATACCTCCAACTAATGTGAGTTTGCTGCTGCCATGCAGTTTCTCAATCACCATCAACCACAGCTGTCACAACACCAGCCATTGCCTCTCATCTTGTAGTCTGTAAGCCCTCTCTCTAGCACCTGGAGCTATTGCCTCAACAATATCCCCACCTGTTTAATGCACCACATAGCTTCATTGTTGCTGCCATAACTCTTTTGCCTGGCCAAGCAGTTCCTCGATCACCCCCAACGGCAGCTATCACAACACCAGCCATTGCCCCTTACCTAGTTTGTAGGTCATCTTGGGGCTATTGTCTCACCAACATCCCCACCTCCTCAATGCACACATAGATTTATTGTTGCTGCCATGGCTCTTTTGCTTGGCCAAGCCGTTCCTCAATCACCCCCAACGGCAGCTATCACAACACCAGCCATTGCCCCTTACCTTGTAGCTTGTAGGTCCTTTTGGAGCTATTGTCTCACCAACATCCCGCCTACTCAATGCACCACAGAGCTTCATCCCTAACTTTGGAGGCCATGGTCTTCTCCTGTGCACCCATGAACATTGCGCTCTTGTCATGCCTGCATACCATAACCTACCTTAAATGCTCTATCAACTTAACTAATAGCATTAACTTTCCATCTGTTATAGTGGCAGACCACAGCCCAGGAGCTGGTGTCTCAGCTGCACCATTGCACTTAGCTTATCTGTTGTCCTCAACCTCTACCACAATTTCCATACCCTCTCTGCCTCTGCAGAAGACCACAACCCTAGCCTCACCAGCTTTCTTTTACTCTACTCCCACCACTGGCTTGTTAACACATTGGTATACTACCATGATACACAGCCCCTGGAAATGTGTGTGTTTGCTGCTGCCATGTTTTTTTTGCCTGGCCAAGCAGTTACTCAGTCACCCTCACCTGTAGCTGTAACAACACCAGCCATTATCCCCAGGGCCGTCTTTAACACAGGGCAAAAGGGGCAGCTGCCCAGGGCCCAGTCATTGTTGTGGATCCCAAAGCAGCTGCCCCTTGAGCAGGTCCTGTGCTGCAAAACTCCTACCACTGGCCCTGCATCTCAGCACTGACAGCAGAGCGCTGGATGCTCGCAGAGCGGGTGACACGGAGAGAAGAGCTGGGTTGCTGTGTGTATGTGTGTGCTGGAGGAGGTGGCTCTGCTATGACCTGGAGGGGGGGGGGGGTGCACCTTCACCTGTGTACACAAAAATCCTTGCCCTACCCTTGAGCCTCCAAAAGATACACCTGCGCCACTCTTCTGTTTACTGTGCGATCGGTATTGCATAGTGTTGCTCCGGCCCTGTCGTATAGGCATATGTATGGGCAAAATTGCAGGGCTGGGGTGAGTAGGGGGTGTTTTGTGTGGGGGAGGGGGGGTTGGCTAAGGGGTCTGGATGGGTAGGAGTGGGGGGCCCAAGAAAATGTTTGCCCAGGGTCCAATCAGTATTAAAGATGGCCCTGATTATCCCTCACCTGGTAGTTTTTTAGGTCCTCCCTCTAACACTTGGAGCTATTGCCTCACCTACATCCCCCGCAAATTAATGCACCACATAGCTTAATTCCTAACTGTGGATGCCATGGCCTTCCACTGTACACCCATGAACCTGTCCTCTTGTAATGGTTTCACACCACAACCAACCTTCATTGGTCTGTCAACTTATCTGAACCGATAGCATCACCTTTCCTATCTGCCATAGTTGCAGACCACAGACCTAGAGCTGCTGTCTCACCTGCACCACTGCCCTTAACTTATCTGTATATCCATTGTCCTTAACCTATACCCCAATTACCATACCCTCACTGACATTCCTCACTCTCTACTGCAATTAATGTACTCTGTGTCATTCCAGAAAACCAAAACCCTGGCCTCACCAACGTCCCTGTTCTCTTCCCCCACCACTAGCTTGTTAACTCATCCTTACATTAGCTTGACACACTTCTCCTTTGTGGCAGCTCCCATTGCCAAGGAAACTGTCACCCAGTCATTGTGCAGGCACCCTCCAAGTGCGTGCAACTACTGTACCAACTCTGTTACATAACCATATGGTCTTTCATATTTCAAACCAATCTTGCTGCACTAGGGATTTGAACTAATTACCTTACAATTGGATGTCCATTGTTTTACCCACTAAGCCACAGACAGAGCTCCTTGTAATACCCCTTAAAACAGGTCCTTATCAGACATGGAAAACTGGAATCCAACCTGCAACTAGTTTCAAACACCACATTTACATGCTCACAACATTCTGCGAAGTAGCCAGTGGTGGGGGCATCAGGGGGGGGGTTGATAGACCTGAAGGCAGGGTCGGATTTCCCACAAGGCCAACCAAGGCGCTGCCTTGGGACAGCAGGGAGTAGAGGGGCGGCAGGGGTGGGGAATTCCTATCTCCCGATGCCCGGGACATGCCGTTCCGGGTGCTGGACGGGTAGCTGTTTTCTACGTTTAGCCCTGCTCTGGGCAAGCAGGCCTAAATGTTCAGCGGGGAAGCAGCCACTTGTTTTGTACAAGTGATCTTGGCAATGTCGCCGAGATCACTTGTATGCGTCCTGCATATAGGGGGCGCATTGAGGAACCTGGCATTGGGGCAGCAGAGAGAGTAAATCTGGCCCTGCCCGCAGGCTAATTACAAGTGATTTCAGCGACATCGACAAGATCACTTGTAAATGAGTGGTGGCTTCCCCGCTGTACATTTACCCCTGCTTGCCTGAAGCATGGCTAAATGTAGCAAAAAACTACCCGCCCGGCACCCACAACTTCCACACCCCCGCGGCCAATCTACTCCCTCCCGCCCCGAGGCCGGACCTCGGTGGCCTTGTGGGGAATCCGACCCTGCAAACACATTGTAGCCACAAAGCAATTCCTGCAGTCATAAAGACACAACAAATGGCAATCATGAAAGGGTTAAACATCACCGAATTTATGATAAAAAGTTAATTTCAGGTCCACGTCCTCTTCCTTTTATTTTGTGTTCCTTTTTATAGTATTGTTACCGAGAACTTATCCCGGTTCTTCATCCCAGAAAAGAGCGCACGCAGGCAAGAGCGCGCGCGGATTACATTTGCTTGCAAGCAACATAACAGAAATCCTTTTATTATTGTCTTCTGCAATCAAGGGGTGACTAAATGGTTGCAGGTGGTGATGAAAATAAAAACCATCAATCATTATTTATTAGGCATGAAAAAGATACACAATAATGTAATTGAATCCCAGAGCAGACAATTATTTCTATATATTGATAATACAATGTGAAAACTGTCAGGAGCTCTAATATGATGTTTTCTTTCATCGTTGTATCACTACAAGTCATACAAATAATGAAATGTAATAAAAATCTAATCATTTGCATATGCCAAAGCTGTCCAAAAAAAAAAAAAAAAGCACCTTTTTTTTAACTTTCTTTTTCATCTTTGAATGCAATTTGGTGTTTATGTGTAATTTAGAATCCTTTTATGCCTGCATTAAAAATGAAGACTCATAAAGAGGAATATGAAAGTATCAGCGCCATCTTACCAATTGCCTTAAATGCTTGAGAAAATATATATTATTCCAGTAACATGACACAAGAAGCTAAAGCATGTTAAAGGAGAACTCTAGGTTTGGGGAGCAAGTAAAAAAAAAATACTTTAGCGACTACTCAAAAACGAATTTATTGACATGTATTATTTATTTCTCATGTTTTTATGACACCCCCTACCCAAAAACATGCACATTAGGAAGTGTTAGCTTTCTGATCAGTGGCTGGTTTTGCTGTTTCTGTTTTTAGGAACTCAGAGTGGTAGAATGCTTGTACTGAGATTGTGATCCTTCATTTAACATCCCTATAGATTCCATTAAGTCAGTTGCATGAAAATGTTTAACAGTTGCATTTGCTTACCTGTGTTTACAGTTTATAGCCACATCATATTTTGACCAGCTGTGACAAGAAGCATTCTTTGTAGGTTCAGGAACACACACAGCACTGCATCCTGTATGATCTGACCAAAAAGTAAACCTAGCTAAATTCAGCCATTATAAATGGTTATAGCAGTCTGGGGTGAAGATGTTTTCAAGATAATCAGTCACTTTGGCAATATAGGACAAAGTAACAGATTCTCTTCATAGCTCCCCCCCATTTATTGCAGCCATATATATAACACTGACAATGTATACAATGGATCACATACTATTTATTCATATCAGTCCCTGCCCTCAAGGAGCTTACAACCTAAGGTCCCTATATCATATGCACACATACTAGAGCCAATGAAATGTCTAGTACATCTTTGGAGGAAACCCATGCAAGCACAGGGAGAGCATGCAAACTCCATACAGATAGCGTCTTGGCTGACCTTGATTTGAACTGCAAGGCAAGGCAGAAGTGCTGACATCTGCACCACTGTGCTGCCCTTATACTTACTTGCCTCATACTTCCCCACTGCCCTTTTTACTACCCTAAACCCTTAGTAGAAAGTGCTGTGTAAGATCAATGTTGGAGTGGTGGAGAGCAAGGCCACTCTCCCCACTCATCTCTTACCACCCTGGAATGTTACGGCCGTTGTCCCGCCAAGCTCCTGGCACTGAAATAGCAACCCCAGTGCCACCCGTGCCTCCACCCTCTCCGCCACCCAATGGGATGCTGCCTTGGGACAACTACCTCAGGCTACCTCATTATGGGGACAGCCCTAAATCTAGCAACAGCATACATAGTACACTGAAGGGAGGATAGGGGGGAACCTACATGTCATTGACCAAATATAGCAATATGGCCATATAAGGTCAATGACATCACTAAATCCCATACCAGGAATTCCCCAACTGCAGCTGACTGGGTGGCAGCGGGAGGAGCTTTGTTCAATATTCAGAGGAACTCCTTTTGTGTTCTGAGATGCTCAGGTTCGGACCTAAGTTTATAACTACTTGTGAACTATTCAGTGGTCCTTTGGACCAGTTTACCAATCCAATGAGCAATTTAGCTTTACCGGCAAATTAAATCATCACTCCCTTGCCAACCCTTTCCTGGATTTCTCAAACTCTTAATAACCAATTCCTATATCCCTAATTATATAAGGATACTGAAAATGAACACGTTGATTTAATGATTACTATCAACTCAGCTGCCTCTCCTTAGCTTCAGCTTCACCATTTGCACATCATTACGGCTGGTGGTGTTTGGCTATAACGGTAGCGACTACCCTCCTAATCAACACTGGCAGCACCAACCCAATGATCCTGGCAAGTACGCAAACAGTCATGGGCCGAGTAGATGATGAACTAACACCCTGCCTAATAACCGAGAAGCTGTCTCTAATTTGGAAACCTGTGTTTTGCTTACTTTGACTGCATGCAAGTCCAATCGTTGTTTGCTAGTGACCTAACACAGTTTTGGAATTATATTTCACATAGTCATCATCAGGGTGTCAATAAATGAACATGGGGAACATTTGTGAAGAGTGGGGAGGTCAAAAAAAGAGAACCCTTAATGGCACGGGCAACATTATTTTAATATTGGGACATGTAAAACTGCAGCCGAATGTGGAATTAAGCTTTGCGGGAAGTCAGATCGCGGAACAACAATATCGTCCCGTTGGCTGTTTCCAGAGACATCTGGTAGGCGTATATTGCCAATCACCACTTGGAACGTTCGTTTGAAAAACGTCAAATTGTTTGCTTTTGTTGTGTTTGCGGTGGATGGAGGGTTTCTGAAGATTTTTAGGCAGCTATTTAATACAAAACAAACCTATGAGGTGGATCTACTCGACGCTGCTGCCAAATCGTTTTACAAGTCCTTCAATTCAGCACTGGAACACAGGGTGCCAAGGCCAAATCTCACTCAGGAGTTGTTTATAATAAACACTGACTGCGTAAAGATACCAGTTCCATGTAACACAGCAGAACTTGTTATTCTAACTCCTCGCTGTCCGTCAAACCAACACACCCAGTTAAAGGGATACAGTTTCCAAAAAAATACACTTACATTTTTTTTCATAGCAAAGAAAATTCAAGCTGATGTGTAATCTGCTTATATTTTGTCTTCCCTTGTTCTTCTTTCACCCTCATTAACATGCTAATTAATTTTTTAATAAAATGTTTTTTTTTAATTATATACCTTATTTAGGATCCAGTGACATCATCACTGGGTCTCTGTGCTTCTCTTCTTCTATTCAATGCAGGCAGATCATAGCTGGTGAAGCCAGCAGGGGGCTGTACCAGGGGCGTCCCGGATTTCACCTGGAGTGGGTACCGGGTGACACCCCGCCGTGACATGATTGCGCATGAGAGTGACGTCACCACACGTGTGCACGATGATGTCATCGCACATGCATGGCCATCTTGGTGTTACCCGCCGACGGCCATCTTGGTTATATGGACGCCGGCAGAGAGAGGAGGGGATGTTCATCCAGCGGGATAAGGTATGCTGCCGGGTCCCCTCCTCTCTCCTACAACTGTCAGGCTCTCGGTTCATGACCGAGTGCCCCTCTTTTCAGAGGGGGTGACGCCAAAATGACTGTCAGTCATTGTGGTGTCAACCCTCCAATGGTGTCTCCCGGGTGTGGTGCGGGCTGCACCCCCCACACCCCCCTAGTGATGCCACTATGCTGTACATAACTTCCTGAAATCATCCCAGCACCCTGCCTCAGTACTAGGGTTGCCACCTTTTCTTCACGCGAAACCCGAACACTCTAGCGTCACGCTGACTTTTTTTGGGAGACTGAGTCGCGGCTTATTCATATGTAAATAGCGCCGCCCATTCATATGTAAATATCACAGTTGAGACTATTTTCAGTGGGGGGCCAGTAGCCCCTATCTTAATTTTGGTTTCCCCTGTCTGCCTAACATCTTGTGTCCGGGTTTCTGCTGCCATGAAACCCGGACACAGCATTCAAATCCCGGACTGTCTGGGTGAATCCTGGACAGGTGGCAACCCTACTATTCTCTCAGGAACTCTCAGCCCTGATGATAGCAGTAGACTGGAACTTGGGGAGGATTTATCTAAATGCCTTAAAAGATGGATTTCAGTCTCAATGAAGATGGCTTTAGTTGCATGAAAACCACCCTAGGTAACACCCACATGTGATGCGTAGCCTCCATGATTGAAAGAACTGAAGTCCAGTGAGGGAAAGGGGCGGGTTTGGGACAGTCAGGCTGGGAAGCAAAATGCTGGATGATGCTGTACGTCCTCCAGCCAGGAATGGAGGTGGGCTCTATCGGACTTGCTGCAGCTTCTAATGCACCGTGTGAGAAGCTCACAGTGTACATTGAAATCAGAGGAAGCAATTTCCATCTAGTAGAGGAGCCGGTACAACCGTGCAAGACTGGAGTTGAATCCGGAGTTCAGCTTTAAACGCATAGTACACCTTTTGCACCATGTTTTTTCTGGTACATGCATCATCTCATGATAAAAAACTGGAAATTCTAGATATTTTTGGGGAGGCGTTATTTGTTAAGGGCACCCCAAACACGGCAAGCAAGACGCACATCTCTGCGCAAGCATTAATGTGTGAAAAATGGGCAAAGCTCAGTCTCCTGAATAATCTTCCTTGTTGGGTTTGTCACCCATAAGGCAGCCCATTGAAATGAATGGTTACGTGCAACAAATGTGGTAAAGCACGCCGCGCGTTCAGGCTTGGATGTAGTGTGAATGGGGTCTCAGACTGCTGCATGAGCTTCTTTGCCACGCTTGCCAAGCTTGCCACGCGTCAGTATAGGGCAGCTCATTTTCTTCAATGGGCTGCCCAAATATTATGTATTATAGACGTGCCAAAACACACCGGGCATTCATGCATGCACCTAGTGTGAATGGGGGCTCAGACCTGTATCACTGTCTGCCTTGTCCCTGTGAGTAAGAGAATATTGATCTGAATTGCTGCAAAAGCTATTAAAGTTACAATATAAAGTAAAATGAGAAGT
>NW_017306464.1:1804888-1817489 GCF_000935625.1 Nanorana parkeri | reverse complement strand
CTTACGCATTCAACCACAAAATGAACTAATTGTCTTTTTTTTTCTCATTAAAGAACAAACTTCCTTATGCAGCAACCGCAAATGGTATTTGTTATTCTTCTCTGCTGATCGCTATCACTGAAAATATTCATGTTTGATAAAATTAAAGCAGAAGTCAGGTGCTTTGAACCATTTATTTTCTGCACCCGCTCCATATTATTCCTTAAATGATATCATTTGGATTTAAATATAGACGTCCAAGCTTGGAGCATAATAGGAAAGTTGAGTGACACAGGAGGTAATATTGTCTGTGAAGCCATTTAATTAAAATTAAAACTACTTTTTTAGTCTTGCTGCTCAAAATTCAACACGTGAGATGAGATTTTATCTCTTCTGGGGGCTGGTACGGGAAGGGGGGGAGGGTTTGGGGGCTGTGTTCTGAAACTTCAATACAGATGCAAATCTAAATAGAAATAAGCAGAAAAAGATCATTCTTAGTAGGCCAATCTATTGAAATCCATTGAAAAGTTGAATTTTATTACAGGACGGATGCTGGGAGGAAAGAATCACATTCCTGCTCCTTATATCTGCCTGGTCCCTGTTGCTGAGATTCCAGGTTCACATGTACCACATGGGCTTTATTTGTGTCCTGCAAGATTAGTCATTTATCTTATATTACACAGAAAGCATCAAGAAAAGTGAGACTTTATGGGGCAGGGGCAAAGCTAATTGAATGAAATACATGTACACTTAATCACTAAAGTTTCATATAAGCTTTAACATGTTCTATTAATCTCAGAAGTCAACATTTTTAAATCTGCAGTATTCATTGAAATAATATCTGATGATCCTGCCATGATGTCCTTTGTTTAGACATTTTCTATTATAGGGTGACAACATACTGTTCTTGTATTTTAGTTACATAGTTACATAGTTAGTCAGGTTGAAAAAAGACACAAGTCCATCGAGTCCAACCTATAGAGAAAAAAAAAAAAAAAAGGAGTTGTGCTCCTGTGTTGTCACTTGGGATGATCCCAGTTTCGGACCGAACCCGGTCTGAACCTCAGCCCCTTCGAACCCTTAAAGAAGCTCCTTCTGCCGTCGCCCAATCAGCTGCAGCCTAGGAATTCCCCTCGGGGCAGGAGGATGTGTTGTCATTGCCCTTATATGGTCACATGGCTATATTTGGTCAATAATATTGACCTAATATGGCCATTTTGCCATAATATGTCAATGATGTCACTGCAAGCATCCCAACCCTTTGTTTATGTGCAGCTGTGGGGTGGAAAATGCCCAGCCTGCACCTGATTAGGCAGGAGGACCCGTCTCCCTTCTGAATTCAGAGGAGTTCAGGTTTGGACCACACTCAGTCTGAACCTGAGCTCAGCACTGGTCGTCACTGTGTTACAGGTCTTCTATCTGGCGGCTACAAGTGGCTGTTTCAACACAGACATGGTCCACAATTGGGAATCCCACCCTGGGAAATGACATGCAGCTATTGATAGAGGGCATGTAGACAGGAAGTGGCTAGGGGATTACGGAGCAGGTTTTCTTTTCATGAGCAGGATCAGGTGATAATACAGAATTCAGTGTATGTTAAACCTAATGTTAATCCAGTATTTAAGTTTTGCTTTCCATTAGTAATAAACAATCTTGTACGTTATGCTTTTTCTTCTGCTACACACCCATTTAGTAGCAAATATCCGGTGATCCTGCCAGTTACCCTTTATTTTATTACAATCTGACCTCAGCAGTCTTGGAAGCAGATCTGTTCTGGGGTGACCAGTTTGCATCTCCAAGCTTGTTGACCGGACCTACAAGATGCCGATGCATAGTGTGCCCGTGGTCCATAGTCAGCTTTGCTGCTACACCCCCTGAATATCCCCCCGTGCTCTCCTTAATTGACGGCGGCCATCTCCAATGTTCTACACATCATTCCACTGCCCATCCAACCTCCTGCAGACACACTCCTGGCTACACCCGCTGTTTGAGTGAAAGCGGCTTACCCTGCTGCCTGTCCTCCTTGCTGAAGGCACGACTACCCGGCCACAACCCCCTATTTGATCAACAGGATCTCTGGACTGGATGGACAGAAGCAAAGTATGTGGCAGTTAAAAAGCTCTCTTGTCACTGTTTGCCTTGTATTCAACTTTAAGGAGAACCCCATTCCCTGTCTCTGGTTTACAAACCATGAAGAGGCTGTAATCACACAGTGAAATAATATAATGGATAGAAAATATTTTTGCAATCTTCAGCCTACAGCTATATAGCATTACCAAGGAAAGGCTATGCAAAGGAAGAAAGGTTTTACAGGCAGCCTGCAGTTGCTATATCTGGCTTATCCATTTGCTGGCTTGAGTATCTCTTTAAGTTGAATTTACATTAGCGCTTCCATTTCTTAACAATAACTGTACCCCCTCCCCAAGCGCCAAACATTCCCACACCGCGCAGGGCTGTCAGCTGACAAAACGTAGATCACTGTCTGTATGTGAGCATGTGTTGTTAAAATAGCTTTACAGGGAACATAAATAGCTGTACAGTATGTTGCATCTGTGTTTACAGAACACGGTAAAAGCCTGCTTCCAAGTAAGGAAGAAATAAAGGGAATTATATTAGATGAAGGATAACAAAACTGGCTACATTTGGAAAGGCTGGGAAATCATGGTTCTGTCAAAGGGCCCATTCAGCCTTGCAAACAGCTTGCATCAAGGGATGATCATCCGCAGACTGCAGGTAAGTACAGCATGTCCAAATGCATTCAGGGGGTACGAATAGCAGCCGGCAGTAATATTTACCCATTCGGCCCTGTTCAAAAAAATTACAACCTGTCTCTGGTAATGACTGTCCACCTAAAGTGTAAGTCAAGGGTTGTTTTTTTTTTTGCATCATGGACGTGCTATTACTTACTGTGTTGCAGTGACGAATATTAAAGCACAAGGCACTGCAACACATTTTAATGCATGGGAATGTGTGCCATGCGGTGTGATGTGTTGCATTTTAAATGGCACCCTAATGCAACAACACAGTAAGGTCAGCAGAGTGATAAAAAAAAAAGATATGGAGAACTTCCAAGTAAAGATGAAGACTTTGAGACACGGGTAAGAACTGCCAAACTTCTCGATTAACCTTAATACATTCATACAGCCTGCTTGATCTTGGGAGAATCACACAGCTTATTTATCTTGATTGCCTGGATCCCTAATTGCACAATTCACTGCATTATGAGAATCAAACAAATTGCAGATTTTTAGCCTGAAGTGTGAGCACCATTCTGTCCAGGAGTACCATGGTCCTAGGCTGCTCAGGTTTACAAAAAGTGGGATGGAGGAAGGTGGGTGCCATTTAGTCTGGAAGAGGACCGCCACTCAGGGTTGTCCCTATAATGAGGCAGCCTGAAGCAGTTGCCTCAGATGGCATCTCATGGGTGAGCTGCCAGTTGATGGTGGGGGGTTGACCACAGTGACCCAGGTTGCTAAGAACTCTTAGCAACCCGTAACAGACTGTACGGTGCGACTTACCGCCCAGCTCACTGATGTCACCGGTTGCCAGAAGATGAGCAGAGACATTTTGGCTTGCATCCCGCCTAGCTCCTGACAACCAGTGATGTCAGTGATTTTGGTAGGATGCTGGACAAAGCCGCTGGCAGCTCGGTCCTGCGTCTGACACAGCCCCCACCCCTTAGAGCAATGACCGTGCACATCCCCCCTCCTCAGTGACCATTCCTTGACAATAGCACCCCCCACACTTCAGGTGGTGATTTACCTAGGGACAGCTCTGCCGACAGTGGCTGGATCTTAGAGCAGTCATTCTGTGAGGGGCAGTGCCAGACAGTAGGTGAGTATTGCAGAGAATGCTTTTTTTAACATATGCTTGGTCACTCATTTAAAAAAAAATGAATTTCAAAGACTTTGGGCTTTGATATTCTAATGCACATTTCTTACCATGCAATTTAAGATACAGACGATCTAGAGCACAGTAATCAAGAGGAATTGGCTTTTTTATGTAATCATTCTGAGTTGTCCAACTTTAGGAGAACCATACAATGTATTCCTCTAGATTAGGAGTAGGCAAACATCGGCCCTCCAGTTGTGGTGAAACTACAAATCCCATTAAGCATTGCAAGTATCTGGCAGCCAAATGCATAACTTCCAGAGACAGATCCATAAAGGGATTTGTAGGTTCACCACAGCTGGAGGGCAAGGGTTTGCCTACCCCTGGAGGGATGAACTGTATGGTTCTCCTCAGCTTGGACAAGTAAGCACGATTACATTTAAAAAAGGCCAATTAATCTGATCTCTGTGGAAAGGCGTTGGACACTGAATGCTTTATAAATTCTCAGCAAGAATTAGATAAGATTCCAAACAAGCCCTCTCTGACCTCCATAGCTGAAGGCACTCTGGAGAAATCCATCCTCAAAGTTCACAATAGATCCAGTGCAGTCATTTGAGTTGGGACTCAGCATTGTACCCACTTCCTGTGCACCTGCTCTGTATTTGCATTAGAGGTTAGAAGGTTGGGAGACTGCCAACTCATGGCTGGTAGAGGGGAACAAAACAATCTAGTGCAGGGGTAGCCAAACTCGGGCCCTCCAGCTATGGTGGAACTACAAATCCTATGAGGCATTGCAAGATTCTCACAGCCACAGACATGACTACAGGAGAGAGATGCATCATGGGATTTGTAGTTTCACCACAGCTGGAGTTCGGCTACCCCTGATCTAGTGTTAGGAAATGAAACTGAAAGTATTTTTGCTTGGGGGTGAATTACTCTAGAGAAGCCAGTGAGACATTTTTTTAAAATAATTTTTGGCTTGGTAAAAATATAAAGGAGGAAGGTGCTGCTCATGAGAGCTTACAATCTCAGGGCTTGTTCACAGAAATTGCGGTGCATTCCAGAGCGGCAGCTGCTGGAACGCACCACAATCGCTCCCAAAACTTCCCCCTGCGTTCTGGGGTGGGAGGGTGCGTGTCGGTGCATTGAAGTCAATGGCACCGCAGCCACAACCCCCCGCCCGCAGTGCACTGCAAACATTAAAAAATAGAGCATGCAGCATTTTTTGCTTTTGCAGTGGACCAGAACGCAGGCAATGTTTTGCCACGTGTCCGATCACACTGTGGGCGGGGGGTGGGCATGGCTGCGGTGCCATTGACTTCAATGCACCGCCACGACGCTACCGCCCCAGAACGCAGGGGGAAGTTTTGTGAGCGACTGCGGTGCATTCCAGCAGCTGCTGCTTTAAAACGCACCGCAAGTGGTGTGAACAAGCCCTCAAGGTTGTCCATAGTCTGGCCACAATTCTACTTTAAAGAGAAGCTTTACCCATATCTTCAAAATAACAACAAAGCCACCTTTAGAACTGTTTAGGTATTAAAATCTACAAATAGATACTTTTAATTTTTTCTTTATTCTTTTTATTCTTTGCATACCTTATTTCTTTTTTTATTTCCCCAGTCTTCTCACAGTGGCTATTTTTACTAAAGGCAGATTAATGTATCTCCCTTGGAACTGTGGCACATGTGACCATGCACATCATATCAGGGGAGGATAATGCCTTTCCCTGAGATCTCCTGAGATTACATATGAGATTTCCCAGCAATGCTCTGCTGATGTAACCTTCCCGGGATGCAATGCTTGGGCACGATGACCTCATTTGTGCCAAAGTGGACAAGGAAATGGATGAACTCTATTTGAGTTAAATGAAAAACATGTTTGTTTAACTAATGAATGTAATATGATTTTATATCAGCGTGCAGAGCTGAATGCTGATGTGATTTTTAGTGAAAGGGGTTAAAGGTCCGCTTTAAGTGCCCCATTCTTCCATTGCCTTATCCAGCTACCTCCAACACTGCCCCCTTCAGGATCTACATGAAGATGATAATTTCAGGTCGGCCAATATCACCGTCTTTGTAAATCCTCCGTAACTTAGTTAGTCAAAACCACAACTAGCATCAGTTCTCTCAGTACCCTTTTAGTTTTTCATGCTCCCATTTTATTCCATTAGAAATGTTGTTTATCAAAGACACAAAACGCTATCTGCATGTGCATTTTTTTTTTTAATAATCATTTCTTTGTGGTTTGATAACCAATGCGTATTGAGGACAGATAATGTCTTTCTACCTTCCAGCGAAACAGTTTTCAACTCATTAGTGATTTATAAATGATATTTTCTCCCTGGTGACATATCCTCTGATACCGTTCTCCAATAATAACATCCTCAAATATTAAAATAAGAACATTCCCATGTATTGTGATCATCCTCAACTGAGTTTCCTCACTAAAATTAAATTTTAGCACACCAACTGATATTGTATGCATATATTTGTCTATGATCATTATAAATCCCCTAAGGGTCCCCGTGAAATGGTAGTTTTGCCTCTTTGCAGTAATTCTACCTAATGCTCCAAAGCAGGAAACTAATTACATGCTGACTCTTCGCTAACTTTGATCTTTCAAACACCATGCAAGCGAGATTCTATAGGTAATTGTATGACAGCAATAAGCCTAATGGCTTTGAATTAATCACAAATACATATTTTTTTAATTGTTTAACCTCTTCTTCCCCTTGTAGTGGGAACAAAGAAAGAACTCTTCTTGTTGGGGAGTTTACATGGGGTTGCTTTGTAGTTTTTATTTTGTAAATATGGTACAGTGTTAGCAGGAACAGAAATGTTAAAAATGTTAAAAATCTCAGAGTTGTGAAAAAAAAAGGCAAAAGCAAATTGTTTTCTTTTATGGCTGCAAGGAACACAATGTGAAGCTTTGGGAATACAGAGATTCCTCTATTCTTTGTTGTACGATTGACAAACAAAGGATCTAGGAAACAAATTCCAGGTGCATCGAAAAAAGATGTTTACCTCTTACATTGTGTTTTCTTTAAAAAAGTATCCACAGCCTGAGTAGAAAAGCCTGTATCCTGCCAGCATACTGCACTGAAGGACCCTTGTTCTCTGTGTAAAAGCAGTGGTCTCTCTGCAGAGGTCTGGCTCTCACCCTGCTGAGTCGGATCTGCCTTAAGTAAAGTTATTGCTCACTGCTGATTTGAGTGTTCTAGCAATACTTTAGCAAAAGTATCGCTGCTTCTACACCGAGAGCAAGGGTTCTTCCTGCTGGCTGACGGCAGGCTTTTCTACTCGGGCTGTGGCTGTTCTCTAAATAGAACATACTTTAAAACATAAAGTGGGTTATTCACAAAGCTGATGAAGGCAGCCGAGTGAATAACCCAGCCAAAGTGAAGTGAGCCGAACGATGTTCGGCTATTCACTTCTGGCTTAGTGTCCGAACCGCCTCCCGCCCGAATTGCTCCTTGACTCTTTTTTGCCACGATTTTCATACAGCTTTCACACTCAAAACCGCCCTTTTAAAATGTGTGCAGAAACCACGCTGATCCGCAACTGCCCGTGTGTGTATGGGGCCTAAAGGTACCCATACACCTTGCGAATATCGGCCGATTTTCATATGCGATCGCGTTTTCGTCCGATATTTGTAAGGTTGATGGGCAGTGTACAACCGCAAATACTGTACAATTGATCAACTTTTGACTAACCAGCAGGTTAGAAAACTTCAGTCGATCGTACGATTTTTGCTAGTTTGGTGGCGTTTTCGTACGTCAAAATTTGTATGATTTACACTGCACATGCGCAGACGAAAATACGTGCGGTCGATTACCGCAATTGGTCCAGGTGCTTTTTGGTACCGCTGATTCAACCTTGCGATAATCGGGGCAGGATGGGGCCGCCGTACGAAAATCGCACAATGGTTCGATCATCGGTCGAAAAGTTTAATCCATGATCGCAAGGTGTATGGGCAGCCAAAGTGTAGCCAACGCTGCCTCCAATGAAGTTTTCCCATGCAATTTGTCGATCATCTTTGTTTGAGTTTGGTTTGTCTATTAGTATTGTAGGCATCATGGAAGATAAGGTAGCCAACAGGATCGACCTTAGTAAATTGACAGCTGGCAAAAATGGGGCATTCAGTGGAGGGTTGAGAGACAAGTAAAAGGGGGCAAAGTCATTACCCAGCAATAGGACTCCATGCCATCTCCTTCTACTTCTAATTACTTGTCAGAAAGCCAGAGCCAGAGTTAGAGTGTCGCCGTCTGCGCATGCGCAGGCGCCTGTTGTGGACCATAGAGCCATAATAGGAGCAGCGTCTTTGCAAGGACACGGGCACGCGCCGACGTGTCATTTGAACAATTGGCGCCAACTGGGCTATAAAGGCTGTGTTCAGCTATCCTCCTATGCTGTCAGATCGTCAGCTTTCTGTGTTCTGTGTTCCTGTATTTTCTGTATCCTGATTACCCGTTACTGACCCGGCTTGGACTACCCTCTGTTGTTGCTTGCTCCCTGAAGACCCCGGCTTGTTTTTGACCTTGATTCTGCCTCACCCCTTGTACTACGTTGCTAGCTCGTTGATGACCTCGGTCTGCTTGACGATCCTTCTGCCTTGTGTGTTCTGCTTCCAGCTTCCTCAGCTCATCGGATCTAAAGCCTTCTGGATCCTCTTCGGTGCATCCGCATCCTGCTTCCTGCCCGGATCTACGCACTTCATCTCATCTCGCAGACGCAACAGGCTAACCAGCCTCTGGCACCCTTGCCCCTCTGTGCCCCGGCGCCCCTGTAACCAATCCAGGTGCTCCGGGACCGGAGCTGTGAGAGAGGCCGCCCACGTCAACTCAGACTCCCCTAAGGTACGTGACATTACTCCTCCTATTCCTGAAAAGACTCAAGTTAACCCCCTCAGTATGAGAAATAACATGCAAAGACTTTCTCTTTATATAAGAAAGATAATATTTTATTCCCATCAACATTATATGAGCGATTGTTAGCCTGTGGCCTTTCAGGTATACCCATACCTCAGTCTGCAGTTTCCATTGCATGTTATATATAAAACACACAGGTCCTCTTTAAGACAGACAATACCCACAGCTCCTGATATCCTAATGCTCCGTTTCCTGTCCAAGAAACAATACGAATCTCCATAAAACACACACAAAAGAAAGAAACATATTACCACACTGTCTTTGTATTCAAAATAGCCCTTTTTAGCTGTTTCAGTGGGAATAATTACATATTGCTGTCGGTACAAAGTTCAGATAAAGCGGCATGCATGAGCCTCGGAAATATTTGACCTTCTTCAAGGTTTGCGTCGTGACCCTAATTTGAATACGGGAAGTAATAATTATGGTCTGAAATAAGTAAGAAAAGGATTTTTTTTTTCAAAGTGGCGATCATTCCTTCTTTGAAGGCTTTGAAAGGGATGGCAGACAATAGCCTGTTTGTATATTGGCAGATTACAATAGGGGCAGGCTGTGTGGTAGCTGGGGGCACATAGCACTGGAGGGGCCCAGCCTATGCCACTCAAAGTCATTGGTTCGAATAAGGCCTTCACAAGAAAGAAAATAATGCAGAATGATATCAAGATGAACTTAGGGAGATGCTCTTATTAGCAATCGCATTAGCCTAGCATTGTACAGTACAAGACTAGTACATCTAGAATATAAGTCATGGTTATGTAAATTAACTGCTGATACCCATATTAATACCGGCAGCTGCATAAATGTTGATGCTTTCAATATAGTACGAGTAGTTATGTTTTTTGCCCAAATACCAAAGGGGCATTCCCAGTGCAAATTTACCTTTTGTGATTGCTTATACAGGGTTTGGGTGCCCTGAGCAAAGGGACTCTTAGGATTGGGGGCCCTTTGATTGATTATTCAGCGTGTTTCATTGGCCAGGTATTTGTATATATAGGTATTGCACGATTTGTTGTTGTCCATATCTTTGCACCTTGATTAGGGGGGTCTGCAAAAAAAAGGTGAAAGGGAAAAAGAGAAATATAAATTAGACATAACTCGTAGTTATGTTTTTTGCGGAGGTATCGAGCAGAATAGCTGAGCCGAATGGCGCTTGGTTGCATTCGCCTATTCACTCACTGCCGTTCGGCCCCTATGAGAATAGGGGCGAAAGGCAGCGAGTGAGCTGCCGGAGCTTTGGCTCAGCCGATCCAGATGTTGGATCGGCTGAGTCGAAGTCTTTTTCACCGAAGTGCAGCCGATGTACGGCTGAAATCAGCCGTACTGAGCCGTAGTGAATGGCCGAATGTTGTTCGGCTCACTTCACTACAGCTCGGACATTCACTTGGCTGCCTCTGGCAGCTTAGTGAATAACCCTGATAGATTCAGATTGAGCATACAGATGAAGCAAGTTAGAGAAAATAAGAGATATTTAAATGCAGATTTGTTCTACGTCAGTTTGAGGACAGAGGGTCAACATGACAGCCAGGCAAACACTATTTTTAGATGAAGAGCTTAGCAATGGCAGAGTCTGTGTTTTCTAATGACAATTTTCCTTTAAATGCATCAAAACCTGTGGGAAATTGTAGCATTTTCATAAATCCTGTTAGAGGGTGACAATTCTCTGTCCCCGACCTCCTAATTGTGCTCCTGCATTGTCACTCTGTCACATGGGCTTCTAATGGAGACTTCAAGTAGACATTTCAACTCAAATTACACAGGGATGATTCATGGAAATGCCATGCAGCCATCTCTGAAGTACATGTAGACAAAAAGTGGCTGCAAAGAATTTGCAGAAGATCAGCAGTGCTGAGGTGCAAGAAAGAATGAAAAAGGGATGAAAGCAGAACCTCATTTAGAGAATGTCATACACTTTGGGTTTATATTGTAACATGGTTTTTATTGGTTGCTCTGGGTCAGGCTGGCTATGATAACCATATATAAATAGGACACTTTGAATATCACTTGCAATAATCTGGCTTTTTTCCCCGGACTTCATAGGAAGCAATAATGAGTGTCTCTGGCAGTGGGAGGCTCTTCTATGATCACATAGAGATTTTCCAGCATATCCATCAGCAGTCAACATACAACACCTTTTTGGGAAAACACTATTAGAAGTGCACAGATCCTGATGCATATCTCCCAACCTTCTGCAATAGGAAAGAGGGATAACTTTTAGCACTAATTATATGTCCCGTTAGGGAGACTTTCCTTTGTTTCATGTCCGATAGCCACAACAGGAAGTGAGGAGGAATCCCTCCAAAGAGAGTAAATCCCTGGTGGTCTGCAAGGTCACCTGAACTAGTGTCCCGCATGGGAGATTCCCCATCTATTCCTGTTCTGCTGATAGTTCAAAACGCGGGATTTTCTTCCACTTTCAGTGGTAATGTTTACCAGGACAAATCGAGAGGGTGAATCTACCTAATAGGGGCACAGATAACAAAAAAAATCTGACAGGTGTTTTAATTCCTCTGCACTCTATCTGAAACTAAAAAAAGTTTTTGCTTCAGCTGCACTTTAAATATTAATTTTTTTTTCTTTAACATCGGTCTAAAAGAAGGAACATTTGAGGAGGTATTAGGGACAGAAGGATTTGTTTCCAAGAGATCTGAGGAGGGACAGAGGGATTTGGTTCTGAGATATCTGTGGAGGGTATTAGGGACTGAGGGATTTGGTTCAGAGAGATATGTGCAGGGTACTCGGGACAGAGGGATTTGGCTCCAAGAGATCTGTGGCGGGTATTAGAGACAGAAGGATTTGTTTCCGAGAGATCTGTGGAGGGTATTAGGGACAGAGGGATTTGGCTCCAAGAGATCTGTGGCGGGTATTAGGGACAGAGGTATTTGTTTCTGAGAGGTCTGTGGAGGGTACTAGGGACAGAGGGATTTGGTTCCAAGAAATCTGTGGAGGGTACTAGGGACAGAGGGATTTGGTTCCGAGAGATATGTGCAGGGTACTAGGGACAGAGGGATTTGGTTCCGAGAGATATGTGCAGGGTACTAGGGACAGAGGGATTTGGTTCTGAGAGAACTGTGGAGGGTAATGGGGACAGAGGGATTTCGCTCTGAGAGAACTGTGGAGGATAATAGGGACAGAGGGATTTGGTTTCGAGAAATGGACTGTTGAGAGCTATGCTTGCCGGGCTGCAGATATCTCCTTGCTTGATGTTCCCTATGAGACATCTGCCCATCTATGGCCATGCTTACTGGACTCAATGATGTTCTCCTAGCGAGCCTCCTAGATTGTACTGTATAATGTAAATCTCTACCTTAAAACTAAACATTATGGCCAAGGGAAAGCTGTGTAAACAAAGATTGTTTTGACGGGTCATCAATCATGCCGGGGGGAAACTAGAGGGCATATTGTGCAAGAGAGACATTCGTCTCATCTACAGTTTCCACCTTCAAAAAATGCAAAACAGTAAAACTGTTTATTTGACATTGGTCTTGACCCCTAGACTTTAATGTTCTCTCAGACAAAGGACAAGAACAAAAAACACATTTTTTCGCTCACTGTTTCAAAGTCAGGGGGTGACAGGTAAATGGTAGATGAGCCGGTTTAAGGCTTTTTTTTTCTTCTCTCCTGTAAATTGCATTTTTCTGCACTGTATTGTTTTTATCAGTCTTCTGTAAGAGGAGAAAATGTAAATATATGTTTATGAAATGATATACCTAGTATGTAATATTGAAGGACTCTTATGTATGAACTGTCCAGGTAACTTAACTAATTGCATATAATAGAAAATTATAACCCTTTCTATAAATTCTAGCAATATAGGTTTTAGGTTGTTTTGATGTTTGTTTTGATGTTTTTATATATTGCATTGTGCCC
>NW_017306464.1:1770506-1804847 GCF_000935625.1 Nanorana parkeri | reverse complement strand
GTATAACCCCCTGCTTTGCCACTCCCAACCTGACCATGTGGCTTATTTTTTCAGCTCCAGCCAGGTCAAGGGTGGAGAGATTTTGGTGGTGATTTTGTTTCTCTTTATTTAGAAGGTGTTTTTTTTTGGAGCCTGTATTTAGGGCAGTTTAGCTCATTTGATTGAGGGCCCATCACGCTTTGCTGTTCCTGTGGTTTGCATTAATGGATGTCAGTCAATGTTTGCTGAATGGGCTGCCAGCACACAAGAAGGGATGGCGAAAAAAAAAATACATGCAGAATTTTTTTTCTGGTTCACCACAATGCAAAAGTGTGTTTTTCCGCCAGGAGCATTGCTTGTATTGTTTTTTGTTTTTCCTTTTATTGTGAATTTTATTTTTATTTCTGCAATCTCACTTTAATTTTTTTTTTAATTAACCCTTTTTTATGCTGTCTGTGTTTTCTTTGTGTACAAAAAAAAAGTGAAATCATGAAGCTAATGTGGGGCCTTTCTTGGCACAAAAAGGTTCAGGATAATTCCTGGGGCTTCCATACGTTTTGGGCTATATAAAGCTTATTGTACCTTTAAAAAAAACCAAAAAACACCTTAAAGAACAACTTTACCTTTGTGCAATTGTCCTTTTATCAGTACCCACCACCCACCAGCACAAATATTTACCTTTCTCCTCGATTCAGCAATTTTTTTCTGTGTGGCCCTGCCCGATGTTGGACAGCAAAGGTATTCCTGCCAGGTCTTTTCAATGGGCACATGGCCCCAATTATTCCCATATGTAAGCCATGAGTATGACAACTGTACTGCTGTACAATTGTCCTTTAATTACTTCCCTGCAGCCCCCTAAGTGCTGCTCACAAGCAGAAATACTTGACTTCCAGCTCGATCTTTTCTCTGTGTGACGATTTCCAGCAAATGCATCCCTGCTAGGTCTTCCTCACAGTGCATATGTGCATGGTGGTCCCATCAATTCTTTTTGGTAGGCCGTATTTTGCAGGATAGTTGGAGTCTGCCATGAGTATGGCTTACACATAGAAATGGCAGGAAAACCTTTGCTGGAAAGGCTGGGCAGGGCCACATGGACAAAATAGTGGGGTTATAAGGCAAGCTAAGTATTTGAGCTGGTAAGCAGCACTAAAGCAGGTAGAGGCCAGTGATTGAAAGGCAATTGTAAAAATCTTTGTTGCCAACCATTGGCAAAACAGTGAGGGTGCGAAATAAACAAATATTGTATGAGGTTGTTGGGCAATTGGGAGCAGATAATTTGTATGTTATCAAATCTCCTAATTGAAGGAAAGCAGATAAAAGGCTCTGGACCCTGGGATGTATTTCATCATCATATAGAATTTAGGCATGTATCAAAAAAATGACATAGAGATGAATAAAAAATCTCCAGACTCAAAATGTGGTCACACTCATTAAAGCAGACTGAACACAGAAAGAAGGTTTAACACACTTCTTGTCCTAGGGTGACAACACTGCTCCTCCATAGATAAAGTACAGTAAGTACTTTTTTCTCAAGAGCCTCTTCCTTCTTCTGGAACTCCCTACCCCAATCTGTCCAGCTATCTCCTACTCAGTCTGCCTTCAGGCGATCCTTGAAAACTCATCTCTTCAGGGAAGCCTATGCTACCTCCAACTAAAAATGTACTTCTACTTCCTCCATCAACTCAATGCCTCTTGTATCACTCGCCACTCCATTTAGATTGTAAGCTCTGAACAGCAGGGTCTTCTTAAAGGAGAACTATGACATGAGTGATTTCCACTCACCTCATAGTTCTAAGCCGACCTGTGACAATGAGACTGTCACAGGTCGGCTCAGTAGATCGGGAGGTGAGAGAACACATACCGGGTTCCCTCACCTCTCGATCCTGTCACGGCTCTCTGCCGTGACAGGGGGAGGGGCTGGATTCCCCTCTCCCCGCTCCGATCTGCCAGCGCTGACTGGCGGAACGGACGGGGGAGGGGGCGGGTACAGCTGGCTCTGCCTCTAGATAGGCAGAGCCAGCTGTCACTCACGCAGCTGGGCGGATCCCGTCATCTAAGTCGGGATCCGCTCCAGGTGCGGCGTCTCAGTATACCGCGAGCTGTAGCTCGCGGTATACTGAGCTTAGGGTAACGGGAGGACGCTAGTTTGTGTCCTACCGTTACCCCAAGGAGAACTATGGGGAAAAACACTCACCCCATAGTTCTCCTTTAATGTTCCTGTATTAAATTGTATCGTAACTCCATTGTCTTCCTTTTTATTTGTAAACATGATATATAATAATAATAATACTAGACAAAACAAAAAAGAGCCTAAAAAAAGAAAACTAAAGCGACCACCACATCTAAGTACTGCTAAGCTGCAATCTATTATATATTTCCTCTAGGGTTTGGATACACTTTAAGTGTTCTTTTGTCTTGTCTAGAGTTCTCCTTTAAACCTCTGTCTTTTTAGCAGTCTGTGTACACCCTCTGCATTAACTCCTTTATTTGTTATTAAATCTGCTGACCCTGAGCCAATAGGCTGAAGCAAAGCTTTACTTGGCCGCATACTCGCCGCTATTGCCAGCCCTTTAAATTAAAGTTGAACGCTTAACAATAATAAAGAGTCTGTGTTTCTGCTCTGCCGTTTGCTCACAGCGAGGAGCTGATACTCTACAATATGAATCTGGCTCTGGTTTGAATGGTTACAAATGAAAATACTCCCTCCTTTTTAATGATCTAAGTCATTTTCAGCTATGCATAGCTCTGCATTGGATTCTACTATTGATTGGAATGCAAACTGTTGGATTTTATCTGAAGGCCAGTGTGTGGGTTTTCTGTAGGCCACCAAGAGTTTCCCCAATGGTTTTCAGAGATGCAGGCAGGCCTTGTGTAGCGCTCACCCACGAAGGCGCCGCAGTATATTTCGGGTTCTTCTGTCCCACACCGGGATATACTGCGCAGACTAGATCCATTGCACACCAACACACCTTGTGGGTTTCTTTTATGAAGGCTTTATTGCGCAAACTACATCTTATTGTTACAGATAACAAATAATAACAAGCAAATCAGAAATGAGTATGCATGCATTGTGACACATTTAAGTACTCAAACATCCCCTCAGCCGCAGCTGTCTGATCTCAACAATAGACAGTACTAAACTGACGAGGTAACACAGCCTGACAGTAGCTAACCGGGAAGATAAAGTCTCAGTTCAAATTTTCCCAGGTCTCTATACTACTGGCCAGTAGTGGTTATTAGGCTAGCTATCAGTGGGGCCCAAAGTTCTACTTGTAAAGATATTTTGGGTTCAGTAACATAGATGGCTGTTGGCCTCCCACTGCTCCTGTAGCATGCAGACTTGGATGGCAGTTCCCTCGCTGGCCAGCAAGAAGGATGTCTCCCTTTCCAGCCGGCTGCTCCTTGGACTCTTATGACGAGGCACTGATGCAGAAGCAGCAGCTGTCTCTCTCTCTGGCAGCAGCAATCACGTGGGTGCAGCAGTGTCTGAACGTTCGGGAGCAGGCAGCAGTCTTAGTCTTCGGTGCAGCAGGCAGATCTCCCACAACAGCAGTAGCGGTGTTCACTGTCCAGGAGTATTGGCGGACCTCCCGCTGTCCACGGCTATCTCTCCATGACCTTAGCAGCAGTGACTACAGGGTCTCTCTCTGTCTCCTTGGAGTAGTAAATTGGCCCCTTGGTCTCTGCAGGTCCTGTCGCCTTGTGTGCCTAAGTGGTTCTGCCTGCGCTTCAGGAGAGGGCTCCACACTTTCCCCCGGGTTATTAAAGCCACCTGTGAGCTGTAGTTTATTCTATATACATTATCATTGCCTCTTCCTGTTTCAGCACTACAACTCCCATGAGTCTATCTGCTGCACAAGTCCGGATTGGGGTAATTAACCCCTTGCAGAGAGGGATCGTCCAGCAATATAGCAATCAGAGGTGGGCTACACTTGCTTACAGAAACGTTCCTTACCATCATTTTAGATGGCAGAAATTACCTGTGGTGGTAAGTCCTCTCCTGGTGGGCTTAGCTCTGCACCTCAATGCAACTCTTATTGTAGCAGAGATGCCAGCTCATCCTTTTAAAGCGATCTTGCACTAAAGAAAGCAAGTGCCGGTAGATAAATCTGGGCCCTCACCTCTATCATAAATAGTAGCGTAAAAATAAGCAAAAACCGTATTGTCTGCAGAGCTTATTTTCTGTATGATGGTTGAAATCATACACTGGAATTCTAACACCTTCACTAATACTTTGAAAATCTTCTTCTGTATAAGTATTGAACAGCAGCGGAGGCAGAACACATCCTTGGCAGACAGCTCTGTCGACTGTTATCACATGTTCACGTTTGGTATCTATCTCCATAAACCCTTGCTGTTTTGTTATAGATAGTGGCTATGAGACTGACATTTTTTTCACATACACCCCGTTTCAAGGGTTTTTCTATGAGGATGTCACGCTCCACTAGATCAAATGCCTCGACAAAGTCAATGAAGCATAAATACTGTATGTTTCCTGTAGCTTGTTGATCCAATTTGCTAGCAGGGTTTTTAACGTGGTGATGGTCTCGATGGAACCGACTTTCCCATTTATTTCATTCTCATGGTTGCCTATAATAAAATGTAGGTATATAGATATAGTTAGATAGATAGATAGATAGACAGACAGACAGACAGGTAGATAGATAGACACAACTCATCTGTACTGTCCTCCTTTACATTGTAAAGTTCTGCGCAAACTGTTGGCTCTATATAAATCCTGAATAATAATAATAATAATAATTTAGTAAAAAACATTTGTATGAATGAACTTATCTGGACAGCATGCTCCGCAAGATATTACATAGGGGCCAGCTCCTCATTTATCATAGACTTGGATGGCAGTTCCCTCGCTGGCCAGCAAGAAGGATGTCTCCCTTTCCAGCCGGCTGCTCCTTGGACTCTTATGACGAGGCACTGATGCAGAAGCAGCAGCTGTCTCTCTCTCTGGCAGCAGCAATCACGTGGGTGCAGCAGTGTCTGAACGTTCGGGAGCAGGCAGCAGTCTTAGTCTTCGGTGCAGCAGGCAGATCTCCCACAACAGCAGTAGCGGTGTTCACTGTCCAGGAGTATTGGCGGACCTCCCGCTGTCCACGGCTATCTCTCCATGACCTTAGCAGCAGTGACTACAGGGTCTCTCTCTGTCTCCTTGGAGTAGTAAATTGGCCCCTTGGTCTCTGCAGGTCCTGTCGCCTTGTGTGCCTAAGTGGTTCTGCCTGCGCTTCAGGAGAGGGCTCCACACTTTCCCCCGGGTTATTAAAGCCACCTGTGAGCTGTAGTTTATTCTATATACATTATCATTGCCTCTTCCTGTTTCAGCACTACAACTCCCATGAGTCTATCTGCTGCACAAGTCCGGATTGGGGTAATTAACCCCTTGCAGAGAGGGATCGTCCAGCAATATAGCAATCAGAGGTGGGCTACACTTGCTTACAGAAACGTTCCTTACCATCATTTTAGATGGCAGAAATTACCTGTGGTGGTAAGTCCTCTCCTGGTGGGCTTAGCTCTGCACCTCAATGCAACTCTTATTGTAGCAGAGATGCCAGCTCATCCTTTTAAAGCGATCTTGCACTAAAGAAAGCAAGTGCCGGTAGATAAATCTGGGCCCTCACCTCTATCATAAATAGTAGCGTAAAAATAAGCAAAAACCGTATTGTCTGCAGAGCTTATTTTCTGTATGATGGTTGAAATCATACACTGGAATTCTAACACCTTCACTAATACTTTGAAAATCTTCTTCTGTATAAGTATTGAACAGCAGCGGAGGCAGAACACATCCTTGGCAGACAGCTCTGTCGACTGTTATCACATGTTCACGTTTGGTATCTATCTCCATAAACCCTTGCTGTTTTGTTATAGATAGTGGCTATGAGACTGACATTTTTTTCACATACACCCCGTTTCAAGGGTTTTTCTATGAGGATGTCACGCTCCACTAGATCAAATGCCTCGACAAAGTCAATGAAGCATAAATACTGTATGTTTCCTGTAGCTTGTTGATCCAATTTGCTAGCAGGGTTTTTAACGTGGGGATGGTCTCGATGGAACCGACTTTCGCATTCACTTGCCCCTCCCTTTTACATTGTTAGCCCTCAGGGACAGGGCCCTCCTTACCATCTTGTCTTGACTTGTGATTGTAATATCTTCCTTATATTGTAAAGCGCTGCACAAGCTGTTGGCTCTATATAAATCCTGAATAATAATAATAATAATAATTTAGTAAAAAACATTTGTATGAATGAACTTATCTGGACAGCATGCTCCGCAAGATATTACATAGGGGCCAGCTCCTCATTTATCAGTATACATCTGGTACTCCTGCTACTATGTATGTGACAGCAGCAACATTGAATCATATGAGAAGAGACTGCGAGGCCATGTAGTAGACATGTATGTTGCGGAAAAAATTTGTTCGGTTCAGATATTTCATTATTTCGGGATTCGGGATTCAGATCCAAAATTCAATTCGGTTCGGGTTTCGGATGAGTTTACGAATATACGTTGCGAATACCACAGAAAACCATATACAGATATTAATACTAAAGCTGAGGCTCCTAGACCCGAATGGCATTCAGGATCCGAATTTCCAAATTGCATTGGGGAGTTCCTGAATGCCATTCGGGTCTGGGAGCCATATACATATTATTACTAATGCTGAGACTCCCAGACCCGAATGGCATTCGGGTTTCCGAATTGCATTGGGGAGTTCCTGAATGCCATTCGTGTCTGGGAGCCTCAGCTTTAGTATTATATGTATAGACTGTATATGGCTCCCATGTTGACGAAAATTTGTATTCAGACCCATTCGGATGCATTAAACCAAAAAACACATCTGATTGGCCAGAAAAGTCCCATAACCAATTCAGTTTAGATTTGAATGAGATTCGGACGGGATTCGAAATTCGGAAACTGAAATTCGGATTCGGACACATTCGGATGCATTGGGATTCGGAAATTCGGATGTGCCTGAATGTCCGAATTTCGGAGAATTAGTCCGACTTTTGATTCGGAACAAAACGAATTGCACATGTCTACCATACAGGAACACACATGAATGATACCAAAAACCAGCTGCAAAGTGTTATCTATTTTTATATTATTATACAGGACTTGTATAGTGCCAACAGTTTGCGCAGTGCTTTACAATACAAAGGAAGACATTACAATACAACTCAAGACAAGATGGTAAGAAGGGCCCTGCCCGTGAGAACTTACAATCTACAGTAAAAGAACTAGAACTCCGACTATATAGAATGGAGTGAAATTTCTATCTTTAGCAGAGCTGCAGTGTTTCCTGGAAGGGCTAAACAGTTCAATGAGAACTTTGTAACTACATTTGAAAAACAAAAGGGTCAAGTTTGCTTTGGTATGCAGCTGCAAATCACTACAATGTAGCTCAGTTGAGTGCTGCTCCGCAGACTGAGGCTGTCACTGCTGAGCCCCAGCGGTGATCTTCAGAATTCAGAACACTGTGCAGAGGCAGGCCGCAGTTCCCCACAGTAAAGAACCAAGCTGAGGCATGAATTTATCTGAATTGTTTTCAAGTGAGCTATGCCGTCTGCCACCCTAAGTGTGAGCTCTGGGGATAAAGCTATAACACAATGCTCTGCATAGCTCACATAGCTTACTCTACTGACAGATGTAAAACAGGCTGCTGGCTACTGACTGCTCCCTAGACAAGAGACAGGAACCCCAGGGGATAGGAAGAGGACAAGTGAGACAAAACAGTCTCAATTTATTCCTAGTCTTCAACTGCCCTGAAATAAACATTTTATGTATTGTAGTTACAAAGTTTGCTTTTACACCGACACTGAACTCTTTTTACAGTTTCATATATAAAGGCGAATATGATCAATGTCAGTAATCTCATCAACGTTAGTCAACATTAAGGGCGTGTTCACACCAGATGCAGTGCGTTCCAGCCCGATTCTGGCCAGAATGCGATCGGCCGCATGGGATCGCAAGGCGCATTATGCCTCCGATCCGGTGCGATCAAAATAGTGCTTGCAGCATTTTGATGGGACTGAACCGGACCGCAGGCATAATGTCAATTCAATGGTCCGCCATGCCCACTCCTGCCCCACAAAAAAGTGAGCCGGCCGTAATGCGAGGCAGTGCGTTCTGGCCAGAATCGGGCCGAACCGCACTGCAACTGGTGTGAACGGGCTCTAAGGCTGGGTTCACACCATTTTCCGGACCAGATCTGGACTAGGTCTGGTACATAGTACATTGCGATTTTACCGCAATTGGAAGTTTTTTTTAGCTTAAAATGGTCTTACAGGTGTGTTCCCGTGCGTTCAATGCGTTTTGATACATTTTGATGCGTTCCATTGCATTCCAGACCAGACAAAATAGGACAAGCAGTATTTTTCTGGTCTGGTCTTGAACAGACTGTATCTTCTTTTTCAGACTGGTAGGTCCCAACTGATGCAGAGACGTGGTGACATCAGCGCCTCTGTATATACTAGTACACAGTGAATGAAGGGCGCTGTGGTAGCGCCCCTTTGGGGGCGGGGCCATGACACCCTGCACTCACTGTATGTCCTCAGTCTGTCAGGTTAAGTGACTCTGAATGTCATTCAACCTGGAGCTCCACATCAAAAGTGAGCATTACTACCTCAGCTATGCAAGCCATGATTCCTGATTAATTTGCTAATAAAAGTTCTTCCTGGAGTCCTTCTTTAAGCATATGATAAGCCAATTCCCCAATTCCATGAGCTCATTTGCCCGTAACCTTTTTTTTCCTTCTAAATGATCCCCAATCTGATTCTAAGAAAAATTTAGACTGACATGCTTTCTGATTATAGCACAGTCCTCTTTCTGGGGTCATTTTAGCTTTTGCTTAAAAACATTAGAACAAGAGAGATGGGTGTAACTGGTCAGAATCATCTTACAAAAGGTGGCAATTCTGTCACGTGTAATAGTCGCCAAAAATAGCTGCACCAGATTTTATAGATGGCACTGTAGATCGATATAACAGTTGTAGAGTATTGGACCATGTTAACCATCAATAAATGCAGAGAGTTTTAACGCCACTTAGCTTCCAGGCACTTTGTTCTCCAAGCCCTGTTGTGAGCAAGCTCAAATGAGTGATGCACTAGTTTATAATACATCTGCTCAATGAGAGACACCTGAGCTCAATTAACCCCTCCCCCTAACAAGAGCACTGGTGATACCAGGGCCGGATTAAGGTAGGGGCTACTGGAGCGCCAGCTCCAGGCCCAGCACTGAAAATAGGCCCAGCCAGCCCGGATCACCTTGGTATGCCCAATAGCAATGCGGGTTGGCCGGGCTCAACACATGCAGGCAGAGATGCCGGTGGCTCCTTAATCAGGCATATTAGGAGGCCCCAGCTGGAGCAAGCGGCCGTCTAATTAGAGAGTCACCTCTGCTGCTTCTTGTCTGACCGACTGACACCACCAGGCCTATAATGCTCTTAATCTGACCCTGGGTGATACCCTTTATTTGCTAACTCAAGTTATTAAATATGCAAGCTTTTGGGACTCCTTAAAGTGACATTAAAGGATAAAATGTTCCCCCCCCCCCCCAATGTTAGTGTAAGGACTTACCTTAAATGATGCCTCTTGATCTGATCATCTTCTTTACTGTAGTTTTCAGTAGTCCCTCCTTGCTGAAAAGCAAAGGTGCTGGGTGGCAAATTGTCAGCTGAACAGTGACTACTGTCAATCAGCTGGTGGGGGAAACTATAAGGGGCTTCCACCTCTAGATGGTGCTGAGGAGTATAGTAATTTCCTATGTTCCTCCGCTCCATCTAGTGGCAGCAATGCAGTGCAAACAGCATTCACTCAGCTATATGCTGGGTGGAAGATTTAGAAATCAGCCTCTAAGTGTATGGCAGCCTTATGATCACTTGGTCAGGCTTTACAAAGCCTGACCAAGTGATCTAAGGAATCCCTAAAAAGCTTTACTAACTTGTTAGGCAATAAAGGTTATTAATTACACTCCAAACTTTCTGCACTAAATAGCCATAAATATTCACAAATCACCTTTACTTGATGTCAGCAGTATTTTAATTTAAGCATTTTTTCAAGTAACTCTTGTATATAGCCTGATAAAGACTAAACACTGTGGACACTGGAAGGAGACAAAGACAGCCTATGGTAAAATGTATAATCCAGACATGTTCAGGCTCCAGAGAGCAATGCCCCAAGGAGTTATTTTTGTTTACTGTCTTGTATTATATTTAACCCACTTACAAACAATGTAACTATACTGTATGGTTGTAACATAGCAAAACAGAATTGAAATAATAATAATAGCATAAAAATAATAATAACATAACTCCAACTTTTTTTTTTACTTTTGTATAGAGCACTGTTCAAGGCTATTTTACCTTTTTCCTTCACTTCCTATCCCAGTGACAAAATTGACATCAAAATAGGAAGTAAGGGAAGATCTCACAGAGGGATCCAGATAGCAATAAAAAGCTCAAAGTGCTTGTGTGTGTGTGTGTTGGGGGCTATTGTGTTGCGTTACTTGTTAATAGCGGCCATTGCTTGGTGCTTGGAACCGCGTCAAACACACACAAGCGCATGATCAAGAAACGTGAAAAGCTTGCAGCTGAAAATGCCACATGAGCTTCTTTGCCACTTGTACAGCAGCCCATTGAAATGAAAAGTCTGACATGCGACAACAGTGGTTCAAATGCATGTAACCTTGCACGAATGTGTGGACGGGGCAAAAGTGTTTCTAAAGATAGACCCAGAGAGCCTGAGCGGAGGGGCTACATGACTGGGGGAGGAATAGTCCGGGAGAAGGGGTTAAAAATAAAATGGAAAAAGCTGTTCTTACCTGATTGGACGTTGGGGTCAGGTGTCCGGGAGGAGCCGCATGGGTAGGAACTGCAAGGGCTGAGGGGGCATTATTTCTGGAAAATCGACGGAGGAAGCAGGTTGTCCCACCCTCCCTCCCTGAATTTTGTGGTTCTACTGGTTGCAGTGTTCTATTTCTGTCATGACAGTTTGGCGGGTTAGGGGGTCTAAAAAATCAGAGACAATTACACAAATGGGAGGCCATTGGCTAGTATAGGTGCTTCCCCCTGTTGGTGTCAGGATCTGTAGGGGCGGGTCCTGGCCTCTTGGAACGTGGGAGTAGTAACTGTCCTCGAGCTGGTTGGGGTGCGGCTGAGGACATCGTAGGAGTTTTTAGGAGAGGCCTTGTTTGGTCTGTTGGGCACCCAAAGACCCCTTTTCAGGTCAACAGTCGTTAAGAGTATTTATTTGTATATTATTTAGTTTATTACTTTTAGTTATTGTTAAAGTTGGTTTGTTTAATAAAAGGGCTGCTATGGCCGTTAAAATCCATGTCGCGCAGTCTGTGTGTTTATTGGGGTTTTAACAGAGGGACGAAATCGACGAATCCATCATTCATGCTATCTGTGCCCATCAGCGTTAGAGCAAACCTAGTGTTCTTGTGTCAAAAAAACAAAAAAATGACCACTCATTCGCCGTATTATTTAACATTTTGTTTTTTCATAGAAAGAAAAAAAAACAGACAGCAAAAAAAGTAAAATAAATGATATAACGCGACAGCACACAAATAATTAAATACACACCCACACAAATTAAAATACAAAAAAATAAATAAATGAAATAAAGTTAAAGGAGAAGAGAAAGGGAAGTAGAACATACTCTCCCTGCAGCTTTGAGCCAGTGTGGGACACTGCAGCTGTTACACGCTGGTGGTATACCAGGGGTGGGCAACTCCAGCCCTCCAGCTGTGCTTTAACCACAAATCCCAATATGCCTCTGCCTCTGGCAATCATGCCTGTAACTGTCAGTCTTGCATTGCCTAATGGGACTTGTAGTTCCACAACAACTGGAAGGCTGGAGTTGCCTACTCCTGCTCTACACTCAGAGCTGACTGATCACATGACCACTAATCAATCCCTCAGACTCCCCCCTCTTCTTTCTGTTCCTCCAGCACTCATTGAAGGAACAGACAGGGGAGGGGTGGGCACAGCTGCTTCTGGCTCTAGAGAGGCAGTGCCAGTTGCCTTGTGGTCAGCCAAGGTGGATCCCGATAATACTGTTAAGATCCCTGCTGGCTGCATTATGGCTCTGCATTGTCTGCTGACTTTGTGTCACAGAAGTTGTGTGACTCTAAAAAGAAGTAAAGCCAAAAAAAAGCTTGGCATTGCTTTTCCTTTAACTACCCAAAATACTGCAATGGTAATTTTGCCAAAATAATTCTGCTCTTCCCTTCTATCTACAAGGAACCCCCTTCCATGTCAAAATAATGCCAGGGCATCTCCCTGTTCCGTCCTTCTTCCAAAGTACCCCTGGCAACAATTACTGAACAGGGCAGCAAGAGCAACCGAGGTGCAAACGGCAGCACTATGAATTCGGGGATCCAACTGTCCCATCAGAGTTTTGGGGGGAAGAGAGCATTGCAGTATCCTCAGGCAAAGCATTGTTTAAAAAGTATAGAGGTCCTTTAAGTTACGTGATATAGAGTGACTTTTATTCCGAGTTACTGACAGCCACATCATGGCAGCCTACATCTGAGTGGCAGCTTACATTCTAATCAAATTAAAAATAAAATGCAATGGCATTTTTTTGAAATGATTATTAGCCTGCACCCACACACAAAATATATAGAAGATAGAGATAGATGAGCATGAAGCATTTGTCACATTTGTAGTGGGAGGAACGTATAGACAGGCAGAACTTTATTTTTCTCCTTTTCATATGTTTAATTGCATTTCATAGATATGTCTTCTGACTTGCTCTGCGTATTGACAATGTATCCATGCTGGTCTTAAAGTAAAAACGACACACTTTAGAGAAGTTTGATACTGTAAAGAAGAGCAGCGAAATAATCAGTATTTGTATCATTATTATTATTATAGAAAGTTTTGAAAATGTTCCCGATGACAAAGAGATCAGCAAAAGCACCACAAATGATCCAATCCTACTAAAGCAGAATTACACCAAGGAATGAGGAAGGGAGGGCTTATGGAACATGCCGCATAGATGGAAAATTATAATGAATTATGATGAAAATGCAATTAACTCAAAATTATAGTGAATTTTGATTATAAATAAATAATTAATTAAAAATCAAAGTTTATTATATTTGTATTTATATATACAACATGTTCTATAAGCCCACCCTTTCTTATTTCTTTGTGTAAGTAATTATTATGATTATTATTACTGTCTTAGGCCTGTACAGGTACTTGAATTATCCATGTCATGGGTGTTCCTATCCTATTGACGCCTGTGATGGCAGGGCTGGTGGTGCAGGGAACAGGGGTTCAGATGGAGGGGGGACAGATGTCAGATCTGCATCTCCCCGACTAGGCTCTACATCCTGGGAGGCTCTGTCCAGTGTCCTGCCCAGCTTTTGGCAACCAGTGATATCACTGGTTGCCTGGAGCTGTGTGGGATGCTGGCCAAAACGTCCCAGGCATCCCACCCAGCTCCATCAAGGTGGTGCCAATGGTTGCCAGAAACTGGCTGGGATGTTGGCCACAGCATCCCAGGTTACTAAGAGCTACGGTGAGAAGATGTGTATGGCCCTAACACATGTCCCCACCCAACTCTTAGCAACCTGAGGTTGCTAAGAGCTAAGGGCCACAGCTAAGAGCCACAGCATCCCAGGTTGACAAGAGTTAAGAGTGGGAAGATGTGTACGGCCCTCACACATCCCCCCACCCAGCTCTTAGCAATCTGAAATGCTCTGGCTGGAAACGGGGTGTAGGCACACATTGTGCAGCAGAGCAGCCATGCTGCTCTGCCTTCCGCTCCCCCCTACATGATCAAAAGAGATGCCTCGTAAGGCAACAGCCTCAGGCTGCTTCATCATAGTGACAGCCCCGTCTCTCTCATTTTCAGCAGCAATAGGATTGTACTATATGGTGTTGGAAGGGGAAGAACAGTGAGGTCAGCAGCACTGGAGGTCACCGGTTTGAATCCCAGTCCAAAAAAGTGGACCTCATACATACATCAAGGGTCAAGTGTGAGTATCCTAAATAAATCATGGCCTTAAAAGATCATCAGCCCGAGTCTTCAATGCCAATTTCAATATTGCATGGCGTAATCATGGACTAGCCGCACAGAAAATTTAATATTTTTAGCATATACACATGTACTTTTTTTAGAGTAACTACTGCTGAACAGATCAAAGATAATGCTTTACTGGTTCCTGCAGATTACAGGGCCTTGAAATTATTTGTACCATGTTATTAAATAAGCCTCTAAATGATCCCGTCCCGTCATTTGAAGCACCGTTGTGGGCCGCGTGAGTGGAATAAATCCTGTTTAGTTTGTCTGGTTATTCCTCCTTTGCAGAATATGACCATACGTTTTTGCTTACCGATCGGATTTTCGAAAGTGAGGATATATATATATATATTTTTTCTGCTATTTTAAAGCATCTGGCACATTCTATTTAGTAATCATAACCTGGAAAATACGTGCAAAATGTCTTTTATGGTTGAGAGTCAACAGGAAAGAGATTTTTTTTTCCATCTATTTAAGTATCTGAATAATGTCTCTGTTTTCTACATCAAAGTTCAAGATGTTAAAAGGAGGGAGTTGCAGAGCACCGGCCTCTGGTGGAACCAAAATGAAATGATGCATTAGATAAACATTCAGTTACCTCAGTTATTTTAATGGCCTTTTTAGCAGTTTTGTTGTTTTTTTTTTTTTTTTTTATCTGCTGAATGCTTGTTTTATTGCTATACATATTTGTGGGCTTAGCATGTTTGGCGTTTGTGGCTGCTGATACAATGCTTTTAGTCTGCGTAATCCAAGAGACTTGACTGCCGGTAATAAACAGAGTCATCAAAGTGGCACTTGGAAGACGCTCTCCTTTTGCAGTGACCCGGTTTTATGGAAGCCGGTTAGAAAATGAGCTACGATCAGATGCCTGGTATTAAAGGATCTAAAAGACATCGCAAAAGGCTAGACTTGCAGCAACATTAATTTGTATTTTTAGAACGCTAGCCCACCCCATGCCGGCAAGGGTGGAACAACAAGAAATGACTGGGCACGACGGAAAAGATCATTACAAGGTCCTTTGGTGTGTCAAGTTCTCTCTTAAAGCTAAACTCAAGGCATATAGGCATACATAAAAGACACAAATTGATGCAGCTCTGTATTCATTTATACAAACTCAAATGGGATTTTTAAATGCAAGCAGTGTAAGTTCCTGAATTTGAACTGGCATCAGCTTGTTGCAGTCCCTGTATGGCAGAGCTCAGGATGTAAGAGGGAGAAGCAACACAAGCAACCAATGAGTTGTACTTCAATGCACGATGATAGAAGAGACGAGAGTTGAAGAGAGATGAAATAAAAAACACTGCGCTGCTTCTCCTTTCACTGCCCAGGCACAGGCTGGGGGCAGGGAGGAAACCTGCAGAGTTACAAAACTGCAGCAGAGAAAAATCAGGCCTCCTCTCCTGCCAGACAGAGCAGCACTGTGTGGCAGAGTTGTAAAATCTCACAACCGGATGGCAGGTAAAATAGCCTTTTTTCAGTATTTATTGCACCTGTTTATCTGTATAGCTGTTTACCTGGAGCTCAGCTATCAAGGGGAAAGCAAGTGAAAGAAATAAAAAACCTCCGCAAACAACGTGGCTGTTAAAAATGTAGGCACACAATAAAATGAACTGGAAATACTCAAAATGGTGTTATGCTCAATAATAGGGATGAACCAATGTTCCCAAGGGGCTCACAGGAGGGTCTGTCAACTTCTGTACAAAATCTGAAAATTCTGAACTGAAAATAAAGTCTATTAAAGTCTGTCAGGGTCAAAACTTGTTAACCAGTTCTGGCCATTTTCAAAGCTAATAGGCAAGGGGTTGTTAAAAATGACATGGGTTGCTGGGCACTGCCATGGGGGATAATAAAAAAAAAAAATATGGTACATCGAGGAGAGGGTTCCCTTTTAATGTGACTTTAAGGGCAACAGAGGGAAAAACACCCAACCTTCAAATTGCATGTGTGCAAGATGCTTTCAAGATGTACTGTATGCGATATTATGGAACAGCGCGATTTTCATGGACAGCGTCAGCAAAACTGTTTTTGGCACCACATATTTTTGATGTGTATTTGATTTTTTTGTTCAACCTTTGACTTCTAACTTGGCAGCACCCCAATCTGATTCATTACAACTTGAAAGTGTAATAATGTCAAAACAAAGTGCACAAAAACACTTCAAAACCACAATCCACCATTCCCCAGACCCCCTCCCAACCCCCTATACCCAATTATTTCCCAAAAATTCAAAATACAGACTTCAGGAATGTGTTTGGTAGAAGATGGCAGGACAGTACACAAGTACTTGAATAGGCAGCAAATGGAAAGAGACAAGGCAGGATTTATTATGCAATAAAAATGATGCATTATCCAAGAGACAATCTTTGATTTTTTTTAAGTTTTTAATTTTAAAATTTAAATTTTATGTGCATTTTTATTTTTTTCAATATATTTTTGGTGCTGATCATTTTTTAGTGCACATAATTCATCTGCTTTGCCATCATAATCTTTCTCCTTAGGCACTCAACGACCAGTTTAAAAAAAAACAAAAACCTATATATATATATAGGTTTTTCCAGTTTTGATAAATTCCCCTCTATGTATGTTATGACTTTCAGGGCTAGTTCACACCAGTTCCAGTGCGTTCCGGCCCGATTCGTGCTGGAACGCACTGGATCGCATCCCGGCCGCCTCACTGCATTCTGGGGCGGGAGGGGGCGTGTTGTTGCATTAAAGTCAATGGCAACGCAGGTACGCCACCAGGCCCCAGTGTGATCTCCGGAACACATGGCAAATCAATGTCAGTGTTCTGGTCTCTCTGGGCCCCCCAAACTGGCGGAACACCAGGGCCTGGTCGCAAATGCGACTGATGCAGCCCTGGTAGTTTCGTCAGTGCCGGTATCTGCGTTTAGTATTGGGTCATTTTCACGACTACGAGTGCTTGTGAAAATGCCCAGTATTGTACGTAGGGATGCACAGGTGCATCCCTACGTAATATAATGTATTGCTAGGACTAGCAATCCTGCATAGTTGGTGGTATTCAGCATTGCTGTATAATCATTATACATCAATGCAGAACACCACCAGCTATACAGGACTACAAGTCTAAGCAATACAATACAAGCCCCCCACCAGTTTAAACCCCCCCTTCCCCATCTAGCCTTCACCCAGCCTTACCTGACTCCTGCAGCAGCTGCGTCATCTTGGCGGCCAGATGGTCCTCTCCGACCGACACAGCCTCCTCTCCCCACACAGCTGCCCGTACATTCTACTGCTACGGCTGGCAGAGTGGCGGGGCAGGGAGGGGAATTTTAGGTAAAACATATGGCCGTAGGCCCCACATGCCCTTTCAAAACACATATGGCCAACAGGAGGAGCGGGCAGCAGCAAACATTTAGTGCAGAATTCTACGGCCACTGGCTGCTCGCCCTTGCCTTTATTAAAATTAGACCAAACACACCTAAAGTGACAGGTAGAGGTTATAGACATGGAGGCAGTAGGTTTTTATGCTTTTTAAACAGAGTTTACAGATTTTCTTTTTTTATTTTAGAATTCCTTTTTTTATGTCTTTGAAAAGTTTGAAAATTGCTTTTTATTTGCTGCCTTTAAAAGGCTGTCCCTGCCCTGGTCAAGCAAGCATGGACAGGGATAGCAAGGCTGTAACTAAAGCACTTACATTCAATCATATCCATGGATTACTGGGTGTCAATGATGTATCACTGGCTGGAGGTGGCCGAATATGCACTTGAGGAATTAGTCTGCCCTGCTACATGTTTTAGAGTGTGTCCTCAGCTCAGCAGTGAAGGTGGATTTGTGACTGAGAAGCTGACTTTTAATAACCTGAGGTTAGTGTGTGTGATATTTTGGCGCGTAATGCAAGGCAGCGCTTGAATGGACTGTCAGCAACAAGAGCCTGATGTGCTCTAATCACACCAACCTAAAAGTTATCATCTAAAAAGAATGTCCAGCAGCAGGCCATGTTTAAGGAGGGAGAATTTTACAAAATGTACTAGAGACAAGTAGGTGTTATCTACAAGAATTAAGACACTGCAGATGACACATCAGTGTAACATTGGCCAGCAGCATGATAACTTTAAATTGCAAGCCTCCACTGTAGGACTGGGGATCATGCAAGTAAAACTGCTGTAGTTGTGCCCCCTAGGCAAAACAACCACATTAAAGTCACCCCCCAATTTGTTCAGGTTCTCTTTAAAGCTACTGATCATGGCTTCCTAGCAACTTTTACAGTGGGCTCCCATTGTCGCCCACTTCAAATTACTTTATCTTGGCATCCTTGCCGTTGCTCTTGGCGTAATACGTACAGTGGCTACAAACAACTCATTCAGAAACTGCAATACAACTACATTGGAAAAATTATCAACAATAACTTTGGAATGATATACTTCCCAGTCGATCGAACATCTTCTATCTTAGAGATAAAAAGTGTTATTTGTTCAGTGGGATTTATGTACGTGGCATTGATTTTCTTTTCTCTCTTTTTTTTCTACAGTGAGCCTTTTAATAAACCCTACTTTACAACAAGTCAATTATTTGTCATTTTTAATTACCTAGGAACACACTGTGCCATCCCGGATATTTAATCATGCACACAGTTTGTGTATCTGTCGCGTCTGTTGCCATTTTTAGTGTGTAATTTGCCCCATTATAAGGAAATTGAGAAGATGTTGCTTACAATGATTTTACCTGATATTCCCACTTAACAGATGCATTATGAGGTTCGTTGTCAACTGGTTATCATAACAAGTTCATTACCCGGCATGTTATTTACGCTGACTTTTTCTATAATTGCTGTTCTGGGGGAGGTCCTCTATAGCTGCATAAACTAGTTCTATTTTGTATAATTTACATGTGATTAGGAATACGCCAAGCTGTGTGAGCAATCATTTCTATGTAGATAAATAGCCCCTTTGGAGCCTTTTTTTTTCCACATCAATGTGAAGAAATTGATTGTTGGCCACAAGGGTATAAATACGTATTCAGCTGCCACTGTTATTAACTCATGACTTGCCAGGCAAAATGGCTGATGTTTTTGAATTGTAAATGTAAAAAATAAAATAAAACCAACATTGAAAATAATTATTTAAATGGCTAAAATCGATGTATTGTTTTGGCTTAAAATTATAACATTGAACAACAAATATATTTAAAACATGTTGCCAAGGTCAAGTGCAACATCAAGGGTTTGTGGAAACATCATATGTACATTAGCTTGTTGGATATCCTATTCCAAAACTATGGGCATTGATAAAAAGTTGACCCCCCATTTTGAAACTATGATAGATTTCACTCTTCTGGGAAGGCTTTCTACAAGATTTTGGAGTGTGCCTGTTGGAATGATTGCCCATTCAGCCTAAAGAGCTTTTGTGAGGTCAAGTAATTATGTAGAAAAATACTTGGCTCACAATTGGCGTTTCAGTCTATCCAAAAGGTGCTCATTAGGGTTGAGGTCAGGGCTCTGTGCAGGTCATTCAAGTTCCTCCGCACCAAACTTATCAAACCATGTCTTTATGTGCTGGCTTTGTTCACAGGGGCACAGTCATGCTGGAGCACAAAATGGCCTCCACCAAACTGTAGCTCAAGGTTGCACAAATGTCTAAAATATCTTTGTGTACTGTAGTATTAAAGAGGAACTTTACCCATATCTTCAAAATAACAACAAAGCCACCTTTAGAAATGTTTAGTAATGACAATCTACAAACAGATACATCTAGATAATGTATTATGTGCATACCTTATTTTTCTTTTCCTCCCCATTATTCTCACAGAGACCATGTTTTACTACGGGCAGATGAATCCTTTACTTCCTGGAACTCTGGCACATGTGACTAGGACCAGGGCCGGATTTACTCTCTCTGCTGCCCCAATGTCAGGTTCCTCAATGCCACCCCCCCCCCTATATGCAGGCTGCATACAAGTGATCACAGTGGCATCACCGAGATCACTTGTACAAAACAAGAGGCGGCTTCCCCGCTGGACATTTAGCCCTGCTTGCCCGAAGCAGGGCTAAATATAGAAAACAACTACCTGCCCAGCGCCTGGAGCTGCATGTCCCGGGCGTTGGGAGACAGGAATTCCACACCCCTGCTGCCCCTCTACTCCCTGCTGCCCCAAGGCCATGCGACCATACACATCACCTCAGGGAAGGAAAATGCCTTTCCCTGAGATCCTGTGAGCTTACAGATTGGATTTCCCTGCAATACTCTGCTGATGTAACCTTCCCAGGATGCAAAGCTTGGGCATGATGACATCATTTGTGCCAAAGTGGACCAGAAAGTGAATAAATAAGTAAAGTAAAATAAAAATATGTTTGTTTAACTAATGACTGTACAGTGATTTCATATCAGTATGCAGAACTGTATGCTTATGTGATTTTTAGTCAAAGGGAGTAAAGATCCGCTTTAACAGTAACCTTCACTGGAAACACCTAAACAATTTAGAAGTGTCACACACGTTTCGTCATATGATAGACAGCTGGCCACAAACATCTGACCATATTGTGTCCTGTTAAAATGATAACATTTAAGGTAAATTGCAAGTAAAATATTTGCAAGGTTAAACAATTGCCAATTTTCTCTTTAAAAGATACAATCAAAAATAATGAGAAATACATTTAAAGACTGGATGCTTTTTTTTTTAGGGAAAAAAAACATGCCCAAGAAAAACATGCTATGGTATTTGTCGACGTGCATATTTCTAAACCTTGGTGAAGGTAAATCACTTGTTGGAAACATTTTGAGGAAAAGCAGTTTTATTTCCAAATGAAAACTTTGGTCTGGAAAGATCTATAAAATGCGGAATGTGATGTATGTTGAAAAGCAGTTAAATGTACATGAATGGATCTTATTTTAATATTTTCTTTTCTTCTCCAGTTATTTCCACTCACTTATTTGAATGTAATGAACATCCCAAATGTCCAAAATACTAAAATGTAAAAAAATATTTTGTCGTTTTAATTTTCTTATTATCTCAAGGTTTGATGCCTTGGAATTTCATTTTTTTATGCCCTGACTCACCTACATTATTTTGTAGACAGTAAATAACATTCTATTTTTATTGTAAAAAGAAAGCTCCGCGTAAGCTGCAGTTGGAGTCTATACAAGGCTGAGGACTGTCTCCTTGTCCCCAAGTGACTGGACTGGGTAAATCACCAATCACCAGCACCAAGAGAAAGGGAATAAGTGACAGTACATGCTCCGCCATACCTAAAATAAAGGAATGCAGATAAGGTTGCTTTTATCTTGCACCAGGGCCCTTTGTTCCTTAGCTCCGCCACTGTGTTCTAATCAACCAATCAACCCTAGCCTTGTATCTGTAGCAGGAAGGAGCAGCAAGGTAGACTGTAATGTGTGCGGGATGCAAGGCTAGGCACACAGAACAACTGGGTAAGAGATAGGCCTGATACCAAGAAGAATTAACAAGGATTTATTCCTCATGGGGTCAACCTAACCAGCCAATGGCTTCTGATACAAATCCTGACGGTGCTCAGAGCTGGTAACACATGGAGGAAAGAGGGGGCAGTTTCCCCTACATATGCTTAAGACAGCATTTTCTATGATTTCATACATAATAAGGTTGGCCACTAATTAAAGTTACATCGTTTTTGAAGTTGAATAAAGACACAGGTCCATCAAGTCGAGTTCAACCTATGTGAGCATGTACGTGTGTGTGTGTACTAGTCACTAAGAGAACCTGTATGTACCCCTGTATGTTTGGTTCTCTGAGGAAAGTATCTACAAGGTTCTTGAATGAGTCAACACTCTCAGCTGATACCACTGCTTGTGAAAGGGAGTTCCGCTGTTTTGCCGCTCTAAAAGAAAAAAATCCCCTACGCAGTTTAAGGGTACACCTTTTTTTTCCAAGTTCAGGTGGTGGCCTCTTGTCTTTTTTACTGAGTGTACAATAAAGAGTTTATTACTGATATTACCATCACCATTATACAATTTGTACATTACAATCGAGTTACAATTCCTCCCCTATTGTCATTGTCTAGTATCAGCTGTGGTTTACCTTCTACTATACTTATAATCACTCAATAACTATAAAACAAAGCATCCTTCCCCAGCTGGCCTTCTGCATCAGGTCCTCATGAGGACCCACTTCTCTTGATGTGACGTTTTTGACAGAAACACAAAAATAAGACAATCACTGGACTATACAGAGGAATTCTTGTTTTTCTTAGAACATTTTGTAAAATACAATAGAATGTTTAATAGAAAGGCAGGTTTTAGTGCAGAAGCGACTGGATGTTTCAGTAAAACATTGTTGTTGTGGGGGTCTCTTACAATTGCTTCTTTAAGGTGCTAAAGCCCCAACAGGATATCAAAAGGAAGCAAAACAAACAACTATTTTCCTTGCCAGTGCTTAAAGTTAAACTCCAACCTAACATGTAGATACACAAATTAAATACATACATATAAAAAAATTTCTTCCCCACACAGCTCCCTCCTCATGTATCACTTGCCCCTCCCTTTTAGATTGTAAGCCCTCAGGGGCAGGGCCTTCCTTACCATCTTTTCTTGAATTGTATTGTGATTGCAATGTCTTCCTTATATTGTGAAGTGCTGCACAAACTGTTGGCGCTATATAATTCCTCTATAATAATAATGATAATAATAATAATACATTGTAGACATGTGCAAAACAAATTTTTTTTTTTTAGACAAAACAAATGAAAACAAAAAACGGAACAAATGTTTATGTTGTTTCGGATTCAGAGGCAGCGAGCTTGCGAATCCAAAACCGCACGCTGAAACCGCAGAACGAGCGGCGGCCATATCGGCCGCCGCCTCAGTTCCTAGCATGTGCACCGCCATTTTGGAGTAGATCTTGCAAGACACACATGTTCGATCGCCACCATCTTGGTGTAGACCTAGATCTACCCCAAAATGGCGGTGAGCATGCGTGGAACGCACCAGCGGCCGATAGGGCAGCCGCTCGTTCAGCGTATGCCGCCACCGCCACCTCCAATATGGCCGCCGGCGTGTTCTGAAAACAAATTAATGTATTTCGAATATAATTTTAGTATAATCAGGCATATATTAAATTTGTTATTTCAGATTTGGACGAACATTCGAATCAACTGATTTTCGTTGATTTGCTGGTTCATCTGAATCCGAATGGACATGTCTCATGCATAGGAACCGATGAGCTCATCTTTTTGTGCCTCTGCTCTCTCCTTCTGATGACATGGCCCCTTGCTCTGCAGCACACCTGACTGGTTCTTTGTGCTGCTTCTACCTCCTCTTTCTTAGTTCTGCTGTATAGAATGTAGAAGGATTACAAGAGGCTGATATGAAGTCAAATTCCAGTACTTAAATTTAGAAAAGAAATGCACATAGAGCCGCAATAATTTGTGCACTTTACAACTACCTGGAGTTCAGTTTGAAAGAAATCACTACCAAATATGAACTATTCATACATTACAATAATAATGACCTAGGCTGTTTATAGCTTGGCATATCGAGCTGCAGTAAACAGAATGCAGTGGGTAGGGTCAGGTTCTTACACATTTTACTTACGCTATTGAGCTAAGAGAGCATGTTAGACTATTGATAATGTAGACTGTTAGAATGTGATTTTCTCATGCTAGGTCCACTTTAATGACAATTATTGTGCTATGTTTCTGCTGTCTTTGAGATTTCTGGGTATTTTTGCTCTCAGGAGGGAGTCGGCTAAATTTCTTAAAAATCAACACTCTAGTATTCTCCTAGGGAAACTTAGCAAAGCTTACCCTATTTCCCTGCTTCCCAATGCTACTTTGATATGTGTTGCTTCAATGGAATATTCAAGAGAGACATTTATAGAAAAGGCATTGAGATACGAATGTGAAACACATGACATCTGGAGATTTATTTGTAAAGCTCCCCCCCATCAAAGCTTACTCCAGATCACACCATATTAACTGTGTTTTTCCAGTTCAGCAGATTCAGGAAGGCAACCACAGACATCCCTAATAGAAAACACATGAAGACCTGAGCAAATTGCAATATGTACTTGGAACGAGCATTTCAAGTAGCATAATTTAAAATAATTTTATAGCAAATGTGCAATGGGTCATTGTTTGGCAACAGGCTTTGTATTTCTTTCTAAATGTTATTCTTAATTCCATTTAGGCTTTTGGCAGCTACCCCTAATGTAATTTGTGCTTGCGTTCTTTTGATGGGTTCGGTATAATAAGAGGTGTTTCATTGTGGTTGCAGACTTAACCAATCCATTTTCGATAACAAAAAATATAAGTGACCATGTCTTGTAGAATGTAGGTTTTGTTGCCGTCACACAATATAAATGAGCCCTTCTTTTCGTTTTTAATGAGTAGGCAGCTCAGTTAGGGTATCTTTGCTCTCAAGATGTTAGTGAAAGAAAGACTTTACAGTTAATTCATGATGTAATCTCTCACATCAACGAAAAATCAGTATCGCTGGTTGTGATGGACCTGTATAGGTTCACATAATCTAGTCCTGCGGGACAAAAGAGCCAAGTGTCAAGGCTGAAGTCAACAATGATAAATGGGCTTAACAGTATATATGCTACAACGCGTTACCTTTGTATTGTTTGAAAAAGCACAATGCAAGCTTGAATTGCCTTTAAAGTGGACCTGTACTGAAACAACCTACCATTCTCTCCCCCCTTATGATGTCCATACTATGATGTCCATACTATGATGTCCATACAGTGGATGGGAGCTGCTTGCTACCAATGCCTCTATAAATATCTTTGCAACCTTTCTTGAAAGGTGATTCTAACATTCTGCTATGTGCCAAAACCATGTGACCAAACTTGGGCCTGATGATCGGCAACTTAGACAGCTAGAGTTGCATTGTTGAAGGACAAGAGGATGTGCTAGTAGAAGGGCAGGAGGATATGCTAGTGTTTACGATACCAAATAATACCAGTATATCAGTAGAACATTGTCTGAAATTAAAACACTAGACATCAGTGGTTTAGGGAGTAAATTCTGTCTGCTGTACATGGTGGTTTGTTTTAGTACAGGTTTGCTTTACCTGGTGATCTTTGAATCAGCCACTTTATATCTAAGGACAGGTAAGCTGTAATGTATTGCATTTTTGTTCGTGGGCTTATATACACTTGAATCCTTCAAAAGTAATCTTACATGTCTTTGGGAGTGGTTTTGAAATCTTTTAACTTGCCTTTCTAGGTCTGCACATCTGCTCTGGCCATTAGAAGGGTTCCCAGTGGCATAATTTGATTTTTAATTTACTTGATAGTATTTAGAATGCAACAGGAGGGACAGAGACACCCCCATGGTGGGTGGGAATGCTCAAAACTCAAAGATTGATTGAAATGCAGGTGAGTACTGTATCAGGGAGATCTCTGTTTGCTATATGCAGTTTATACCGTAGACCACCAAAAAACAAATTTTTAAAGGTAATGTGTAGAGTTGTATATATTTCTTAATCTATTTTTAAAGCAGATGACTAAAGAAATTATATATTTTTAAATTAAAACTGAAGCCAAAACTGTTTATTTCGTTTTAAATAAAGTAAGCTTTTTTTTGCCTTCCATGTCCCATTGGAGAGATTTCCCTTTCATTTCATGTCCAATAGCCATAACAGGAAATTCCTCCAAAGTGAAGTAAGTCCCTGGTGGTCAGCAGGGTGACCAGAACTAGTGTCCCCATTGCCATTTTTTCTATCTATTCCTGTTCTGGAGAAAAACCCAAACCCCAAATTTGGGAGTTTCTTTTACTTTTAGTGATAACCGTCACCAGGACAAAGAGAGAGGGTGAATCTCACTAACAGGGACACACACAGCAACAGAAACCTGACAGTTGTCTCAATCCCTCTCCACTTTATCAAAACCTAAAAAAAGTTTTGGCTTCAATTGGACTCTAATAGATACTTCTTTTCATTTAGGTTTATTCATGCCCATACACAGCTGAATTATTCAGAATAGGGACATACCCCTTCCTACTGCTTGCACATTTGACTCATATGAATTTTCAGACAGAGTATATCAAAAAGTGGGCAGGCAGTGCCAACGCCCAATCATCCACACAGCAACCTGAGCCAGAGCATAGGGCCCAGTAGACAGTTATGCTGCAGCAGTGAAAGGATTGCTGTGAACTTGCCTGCCACTTCAGAAGGGAGGGCTCACTTGTAGACAGTTGGTGTCTAATGGAACCATACCCATGAGCACAGTGCAAATGGGACAGCGTCTCTATGCCTATTGCAATCCTCATGAATGTAATTAAATGGATGAATACATGAGATAAAAGATCAGTTGCTAAACATATAAATATTATGAACAACGAAAATAAAACTGGCTAAAAAATATTATAGTTCTTCTTTAAATGTATATCTCTCCATCCTTCTAATGTGGCACACTGGCCGAAATAACTTGCATGTGAGGGATTTTCTACAGAGACTAAGTTCATGGTACACTGAACCCTACACAATGTGTATATAATACACAAGCGACATCACGTATGAAATATGCAGCCAAACTTCTGGAAGCTATTAGAAGCCAAATAAACAAATGAGATTACACTTCAAAGAAACGTCATCACGTTTTCTCTCCTGGAACAGAAACGTTTTCTTTGCTAAAATCCACATCTGGAAATGCCTTGCCTCTTTACACTTTTCCAATGCTGAACTGATTTATTAATTTAGTGAAATTACCGCATACATTTAATCAAATATTCAGTGAGAGGACGTCCCCCTACCTCTTAGTGTTTTTTCTTTAGGTGTACAATTGCTCTATTGAGGGTTGGATGCCTAGTGCATTTTGGGAAGCCAGTTTTATCCCCTTAGAAAGTTCTGTGCCACATGTAGCCAGACACCACTAAGACACACAAGCCAGTAAAAGCTAGTATGCGAAGTTCGGACCCGTTTATCTAAGCGTCTTCTTGGCCATGGGGACCATCAGATTCTCCATTTCATTCATGTAATGCAGTATCGCAATTTGCCAAAGAAAATCCGATTGGCTGAAATGAGTAAGATACTATTCAGACACCATTATAAGGCCCACTGTAAGTCTATTATCATGGTGTCATGCTTAACTTGAGAGAACCATTGTCTTGGGGCCCACAATAAACCACCAGATTTGTATTCTTAAAACTGGAAGAAAGGAAGTAAGAATCTGATCTGGTTCTTATGTGAAACAGTTCTTAAGGTCCAAGCCTGGGACAGTCATGCTGGGGAGGGAAGGGGGGGATGTATTCCATCCAGAAAATGAAGCCGGCTCTGCCTGACTTGTTGCAGCTTCTAATGCACATTGTGCAAGACTTCAGCTTTAATGAATATACACCTGGATTAAATGGCGATTTTATATCTGCCTGGAGTTCATCTTTAAATACAGCTGGAGTTTCATTCCAACGTTCCTATCCCAGAACACCACTTGTTAGACGTTCACACTTCAAACAAATCGACGATTCCAAAACAGAAGTTATGGAAGAAAGCGGAGTAATGATCCGATCACTTGGAAGACAGACAAGCCTGCGGGGGATAGAAGATTGGGACAGCTCTGGATGATGTAGATGGATCTTGTAAACTAATTATTTTTTCAAAACATATTTAGATGCAGTGGTAAATGTTTAGATAAAGGTTTGCATAGGATGAACATGGTGCTCAGGGATTTACTACTTCCACTTCAATTTGCTCATAATGGGCCACATTTATCAAAATGTCTGAACAAGAACAGCCTTGGGTTTTGTTAAATCAAACAGCGGTGTGCAAGGCTTAGGTATCCCCTACCAGCCAATCAAATGTAGCTTCTGTCTGTGATCTAGCTACCATGTAGGGACCCTGCCCTATGCAGTAGTGTCCCTTGTCTAAATTTAGTGCTGCTGGGCTGTAGAAAGCTTGAGCATGGATTGATAGTTCTGCTTCCTTATGGTTTTTCCTAAGCCCATTGTTTGCATCTGCCTGCTGTTGTGGATTGTCCCTGGCAATATAGTAAGAAGACTCAATAACTTTAATTATATTTATTGCTGGGAAAAGATGTAAATACATGAGAGTGACCTTGGAAAGGTCTCTTACCACCCAGCCTTTGCCTGAAGAGGATCTGTGTCTAAGGTGTCTCTTCCCCCCAATGCCTGCTGCTTTGTGTTGTCACAGAAAGGTCCAAGCCTGGGCCAGAATCTTCTTGCTGTCATGCTGGAGGGTAGATCAAGGGGAGATGGACCAGGAAGGGGATTCCATGGATTGAAGCATCAGGGGTGAAATTATGTCTCATGAAGGGTGTCTGGAAGAGTTGGGTAGAAGCTATGGACATTGCAGGAAGTTCTAGTGGCTCATCCAAGGGGTACATGTGATAATTAGAAACTGGTCTACAGTCTGAATAGTACAGTGTGCTGGTCGGGCTTAAAGGTCCTTTTCTGTTACTGTAAGGTAAAGGTAATTTACTGTGGGGCTATAGAGTCTGCCCTTTAGTTTTCTTTGGGTATCCTGTGCCCTAAACCTTCTCTCCCAGAGTTTGTTGATGTTTAATAAACTCTGTTAGGCTTCCAAAAGGAACTGGTGCCCAATTTCTTCCACCCCACAAAAGAGTCAAGGATTCCGCCCTGGGGTTTACCATGTGAACCCACGGAGCCACTTGGGGGTACCTAAATGTCTCCAGGGGACTAAATGGGAGCTAGGATCATAAGTGGCAATGTGATTGGTCAGTGTAGGTTTCTGTGTTCTGCAGCATTGTTAACCGTTGCACTGGTTTAATAAGAGGCATGTCAACCATAGCAATGAACTTCTATTGTTTGCTCACTTTCTGTCAAACATACCATTGAAAGCATTTTAATATATCTGTTTGACAAAAAATACCAATTGATCCTGCCGGGAATCTCGTGAGCCGATAACTTCCTGTGCTCTCTGTCTGTGCTGCGTTCGTTAAATTATATTGTTCTAAACAATTGCTAAGGACTAGAAGCCTTCTATGTTATGGAGATGAGGAGAGGGGATGTTTTCAATTCTTTCTTCCTAGGTTAACAATACTTCTCCCCCATAAATAAAGTACAGTGATTGGGCATTGTCACCCTAGGAAAGGAAATGTATCACTGACAAGATCACCAGGTAAAAATAAAAGGGATTCAAGCCTGAAAACAGAAAACTAATGCAGCCACCATGTCTAAGGTGCAATCTATTACAGTATTGTTCTTGAGTTTAGATGCTTTATTATTTTATTAATTTATTTTATTATATATTAATTTATTATTTGAACGTTAACTAGACAAAAACTCAAATATCTACATGCAAAAAAATGTACACCTAATCTGGCCCTACTTGACCATACAATAACTTAATATAGTGATTGTTGCTATGAAAGATTTGAGTCTTTCAGAAACTGATTGCACTAAATAGATGGTTCAGTCAACAAATGGTTTTTATCAGAAGGGTACAAATGGTATCTGAGGTCCATCCAGTAAATCCAGAAATTTGAAGGAGGTTTGTGTGTGTGTGCTGAATATGGATAAGCTAAATTAGAAGTTTACATTTCCTCAAAATTTCAGCAAAAATTTAGGTTTTTCAGCACAATTTTGCTATTTTAAGCGGTAAGGTGAAATTAAAGTGGCTTTTAAGGGTGCAATAGACATTTAATACTTCCTCCTGAGAGTTACAGAAGTGTCTTTCAACAAGCTTTGACCCATTCTGAAGCCAAATGATAACTGCTTATTAGCTTTATTATTTTAAGGAAAAAAAATAAGAAATAAATTAAAGCGAAAAAAAATAAAGCCACAGTACATAAGTAATATAAAATCAAATATACAAAAATGAAAAAGCAAAAAGAAACACACAAACTTAATGAAATAAACAGAACTACCCTAAATACATCCCTAAAAAACACCATCTAAACATGGACCAAAAACTTAGGTTTTTTTTGCAAGCAAATTTTACCTAAACAGCTTAATGAGCTAAATTAAATTTTGGATTTGGTCAAATTATGCTGACGGCCAAATTTGTAATTTTGCAGAAAAATCAATTTGACAGACATCACTTGCTCGTCCCTGCCAAGCAGTTGCCATTGTTAGAAAGAGGAGCAGTTTAAAACAGAAATATGTAGAGTGGTGAACTAAAGACAACTCCATAGACCAGACTCTCAGCTGAGATTTGGGCCAATTGTTTCATGGAAAGCTCTAAAATAATCGATTTTGGCAAATAACGTATCTTAGAAAATGGAATAACTTTCATCAAACTGATTGATTAATACTTTTGTTTGAAAGTGACAGATCTTGTATAAATGAATCCAGATGTTCCTGGCAGGAGAGGCATGGGGACACTATAATAAATACGTTTTTTTTTCTCAGAGAAAAGATTGTGGTTTTCTAACATGATAATATGTTTTGTGCAGCTGTTTTAGAAGTACAAGTTGGCTTAAAGTGAACCTTTGCTTGGGCCAAAGCAACAGGTCCACTATTAAGAACCAGCAGTACATACTCACCTTCCTATTACTCAAGTTGGGCCAGAAGGAGAAAAGAGAGGAAGTCCTGTGTAAGCTCCAAGTCCCAACTTAGAACTTTGGCAGGGCTAATGACTCTCTTCTGACCCCCTATGTGACAGTGCTGGGGGCATGAGTGGTCATTCACCAAGCACCAATCATTTCATGAGTGCAGCTCAGCCCAGGATAAAGGACTACCCATCACTGATGAAGCAGAAAGATCCATGATGTCACTGGATCAGCTTGAAGACGGCAGGAAACATAGGTAAGTATTTTGTAGGTTCTCTTCCTAGAGGCTATTTGTACCTCAAATGGTGCAATTACCTCCTCTGCTGATAGACTTCAGATATATATATATCAGCTATGTCATGGTTGGGGTACCTTACTCACTGGGAATGGAGGCTCTAAGGTTTTAAGGATATCCATTTACTGATAGGACACAGAGTAACAACAGAGGCTCAGGAGACAGGAATAGTAGGGATAGGGATGTCTGCAGGTTTGGTGAGGGTGTCTAAGGGCACAGGGTCTAAGGAGCACCAGGTATTCACCAGAGCTCCTTGCAAGGGAAGATGGGCTTCACTGCAACACAGCTCCCATATTTTGTCCCTCTAACACACACATATAACAGACTGAATACCACAGAGGCTATTAGATAATTGGGAAAGATTGTAGGAGTAGTGGAAGTCACTTTTAACACAGGGGCTTAAAAAGCACTGACTCAAGTATGTGAGGAAGTAGCAACACTGATATTCAGGATTCAGCGGTACCCCGTTAAGGAAGTCTATAGAGCACTGAGGTTCAGGATTCACTGGTTCAAAAGGAGAGAGACAGTTGCAGTACTCTGGTTCAGGACTCAGTGGAGCACAGAGTAGGACATCTGGTACAGCACTGAGGTCCAGGATTCACTGGTTCACAGAAAAGAGAGACAGCTGCAGCCCTGAGGTTCGGGATTCAGTGGAACACAGAGGAGGATGTACATTGCAGCACTAAGGTTCAAGATTCACTAGTTCACAGAGGACAATGACTGATGCACTGATGCACTGGGGCAGACTCCCTATGAGAATACAGGTCACACAGGAGCAAGAATGTAGGAACTTACAGAGAGTACTCAGGTGCAGTGATGGAGGCAGCTCATGCAAGCACACTGATGAAAATCCCTCTTGGAGTATGATGTGCACATGAATGCAAGAACATAGGGAGTCTCTCAGAGTGAACAGTGCACAGGAGTGCCACCAAGAGAGGAGTCACTTGGAATAAACACAGGAACACACTAGGAGCGCATAGGAGTCCAGAGAGGACACTGGAAACAGCAATACAGGTATAAACAGTGGGCCACAAGGATCCTTGGGAACCATTGTCAGGAGACACACAGGGGGGGCAGCTAGTGTACTGACTTGTTACTCCAACACTATGCAATAGGTACACTAGCCCTTTAAGACAGAGGTTGAGAACGGATTGGCTGCTGGGCCCACGATTGGCTGGAAGCCAAGAACCGCAAAGACAGGAAAAAAAACTGCCACTGGAACATAGCACAGGTAAGCGTGACAACCTAGAGACTTTATTTTTTTGGGACGGATAGGCTTGCACTGAGGGATAGCAAAAGCCCAATCACAGGGCAGTACTACTAAGCAAGATGTATAACCAACTTATTAAAAAGTACAAATGTGGTTGATCATTGTAAATATGTATGTGGTGTAATTGTTTTCTATCTACCAATACCACTAATTCTATCATTGTCCACCACTACATATAAGGGAAATGACCCTTATCAGAAATGTGTAATATAAAATACAGTAAGCAATACTACCGCTTTAAATACAAGAACACGCATCGGACGTTTGAGCACCACATGCATGTACACTCACAAATATGAAGATGGTTTACTAAACCTGGCAGCTGTGTAATCTCCCGGGAGTTTCTAGATACAAGCACCAGTTGTACAATGAGCTGTAACATTATGTGTGATACACAGTGCTAATATAGTACATGAAAATATGAGTGTTACAACACATTGTTCTAACGTGGAATAGCTTAAATTAACAAGGTGATACATTATCAGAGCTTTTATATTATATTGTGTTATAATATGTTATATTATAATAAACTACACCCCTGATGAGTCCTTTGGAGATAGGGATTGGAAGTGATGTTGAACTTCAGGCTGGTCCTGGGGTTTAATGAACACTGAAGGTTGGTTGCAGTATTTTTGAATCTTTTATAATTTTAAGGCCAATAAGAACTGGTGAGTGTCTCATCTCACAGGGCAGAGGGAAGCACCATTCTTTGTAGAATAGAATATTGTTTTTTTGGCAACATGTAGAGACAGTTTTAAAGCTAAGCTCTGAAAAACCTTTCAAAACCAGTAAAGTGCCTTTAGCCGTAACGCAGCAGAATGTTTGAGTCAATGGGAAAGTTCGGCATGTAATGCAAGTTACGCACCTTGGTTTAGAAGAGCGGTGGCAGTTTGGAGGTCGATTAACAGCAATACAACTGTTACACTGTAAACAAAAATATTAACTGTACATCCATATAATTAGCACCATGTTTATTAAGCCAGATCAGTTTCACACTGTTTTCTCGGGGAACTCACATCTTGTATATTACCATAAGATAACATTATCTCACTTTAATGCTAATTAGCTCGGCGATGAGGAAGCAGTACAGTTTAAACATTATGTACAGGATCATTAGTGTCTTATTCGGTTTCTTGTGTATACGACAGTTCCAGTGAAAATAATCATCGGGGCACTAGCATATTCTAATTCAATTAAACGGATTTGTGTGCACAAACATGGTCGGTATGATTTCAAGCATTTGTCACAAGTAAAGAGCACCTCTGCGTAAGGTTTCCTTTGGGAGAAGAGATTTATTCTATCACAGTGTTTTGTTTTTTTTATATTCCTTATGTTGTGTCTCAGCACAAGTCTGTAGGTAATTGTTGCATGTATGAAACAATTTCTTAAAGAAGAACTGTGGGCAATACTTTTATTAACCCTTGCAGTGGGGCAATTTCTGCTTGTTTTTGTCTAGGTGCTAAAAGAAAAGAGTTATACTTACCTGAACTGCAGAGCCGGCTTGTTCCAAGCCTTCCAGCCGATCTACCCCTACGTTGCAGCGGTCTATGGTCCCGTAAATCATCACATTTTCTACACTGTGTATAGACATGAGGACCCTGAGGAACAGCATAGGAGGAGACAGGCTTCAGAGACCAGAGAAGCAGGGAGCTGGCTCAGTAGTTCGATTGAATATAACTTTTTTTTTTAGCACCTAGACAAAAATGCATTGCTGCAAAGGTTAATAATAGTTTTGCCCTGAGTCCTTCTTTAAAAAGAAACATCCGGTCCCTCCCAGTACACCTGCTCCCTTCTATTCAGAATGAAGAAAATAGAATATGTCTAAGACACTTTTTGATTTCACCAGTCAGGTGACCCTCCATGGTGTTTCTTGTAGCACTTTTGTCTTGTGCAGCACTAAGGCCCCCAGTTTGAATCCCAGCCAGGACACTATCTGCATGGAATGTCTCCTTGTGCTTGTGTGGGTTTCCTCTAGGTATTCCTATATCTTCCCGCCCCCCCCAAAAGACATATTGGTAGGTTAATTGGTGCCTAAGTTGGCCCTAGTGTGTTTGTCTGTATGTATACATGTAGGACAAGATTATATTAGATAGAGATATGCTGTAAGAGATAATAGACATTACAGCTCTTTAAGGGCGGGGACTTTTTTTTGCTGGTGTGTGTGCTAAGAATTTTCTGTACTGCTTTTGTCCTAGTTTATTTATGAATATAAGGGCAGTTATATTAGCTCATTACATCCCCTGGCTCTGCTTCTTGCTACACAATGGTTGTGCTTTACTGCTCATTCTTACTGCAAGTCTTTCTATTTCTGAAGGAAAAAAAAAAGTTTTAGCAGGGCTGTCCCTACCCCATAT
>NW_017306464.1:1727174-1770417 GCF_000935625.1 Nanorana parkeri | reverse complement strand
CTTGGGAAGAAAATAATTTGCAGTGGATGATGAAATGGGCAGCTTTGGCTCTCAGTCCTGTTCTGCCCAGCTCTCTAATATCACTGGTTGCCAGGAGCTAGATGGGATGCCAGCCAGAGTGTCCCACTCAGCTCCCTGCCAACCGATGACAACAGAGTCACAGGTTGCTAGGAGCTCTTAGCAACTTGGGATGCGGTGGCCACCCCTCCACCCCTATTCCGCCCCCACACCATTATACCCTCCATCATACTCATTATAGGGACAGCCCTTGGTTTTAGATACTCTTCATGAGATGAGACGTGATAATTATTGCCTAATCCAGCCATTTATGGTCAGACCACGAAACAACTGCTCATAAATATAGTCATAAACTTTGTTGACCCTTCTTGGTTGAACAGGCGATTGGCTGGCTTGGATTCTCCCAGCAAATTGCTACTGTTTTCCTGCCAAGATAATCCAGCATTAGTGATAGTCTTCCTTCATAGGCACAAACATGTGCAATCAGCCAATCAAAACATGGTTATGGAAGGACGTTTCTTTAGAAAGATCAAGGCTGAGTTTAACTTTAGGCCTAGTAGGGTTGTGTCTATAGGCAGCAGAGGTAAAGATGTGGCTTTACCCTGCACAATTATTGAATGCACATTTTTTATACGTACCAATCTTTTTTCAGATGTCTTCAGGCTAGTCAAGTAATATGCAGTGTATAAGACCTCTTCAGATCTTCTTCTAGAGAGGCTCCAGAGAGGATGTGGATATTCCAGCCAAGGCTGCTTTATTGGGTTAAACACCTACTGGGGCACCATTTTTTAAATTTGTTGCCTGGAGCTGGGCTTGAAACCCTATATACCATCATCATAATATGATAGCAATAAAGTTAAGTGAAACATTTTTTTTAAAGTAAATATGGGTTGGCAGGGAGGGGGGTGCATAGAGGAACCTGGCTTTGGGGCAGCAGAGAGAGTAAATCCGGCCCTGGTAGAGGGATGTTACTTTGGGCACCAAAGTCCACCTTCCTGTAGACTATTGTGATGGAAATTTGGCCCTGCGAGAGATATTTTGGGCTTGAAACCCTATATATCATTGTCATAATATACTAAGCCAGGAGTTTGATCTTAACAGAGGGATGTTACTTTGGGCACCAAAGTTGATGCTCCTGTAGGCTTTTGTGATGGAAATTTGGCCCTGCGAGAAATATTTTGGCAGCCTGACCTCAGTCTCACATCTATAGGTAGCTACAGAATCTTCCACTATACTGTAGAGTTCCATTGTGAGAATGTTTGATTATAACGTAGCACTTGGCTTGTTATACGACTCCTTGAGTGCCTGTGGGACCTTCAGTGTGAGGAATTTATCAATAGCAAAGCATTTTAACGATGGCCATCTTGTGGGGTGCATTGCAACGGTGCAGGTTAGTCACGAAGAATCCTTATCTGAGACCAACAATAAAATTTCATTTAATATGAAATATCTCTTTCCTTTGTTGTGCAGGGAAAGTTCAAATAAACATACCTTCCCCAATTAACTGGAAACAGACGCTGAGAAGAATTTGGCAGATTTACAGTATGTCTTATGGAGGAAAAAAATAAGAAAATTTGATTCAATTAAAAACATATAGCTTATGGTTCATTTTGAGAACATACTGGTTTTTTTTTTCTTTTATATGTTACATATTAATTATACATTTCTTCCATTTAATGTTTATTCTGAGGGCCGGTAGCAAATGCTTTATTCTGAATGGCCCAGAAATGGATACAGTCTTGTAGATACTTCTAGTGTGGCCATATCAGTTTTTCAGGTCTATGCACGGTTTATCATTACTTGGGGCTTGTATTATTCATTAACAATTTGCTCCCTTTTGGTGTGTTAAATATATAATGGAAAATGTATTTTTATATATATTTTCAGTAAGTGGAAAATATACCTGTTGATCCTGCCAGAACTCCAGTGCTGTGCTATGCCCTGTGTAGTTTACATGGTTATCTCAATTAGTTTTAGTACTACAGAACATGTTCCCCATGTTCTCTCCAACAGCTCATGTGATCCCCCTCCCCTTAGTTCCAAAACTGCAGCCTCCATCAGTCTTCTGGAATAAGCAATTGTTGTCCTCATACAAGAGTCATGTGTATTCTTCCTTAAATCTTGCTGAGCTTTCTGTATTTCTTCCAGATCTGTGCAGTAATCCAGTGTGAAACTTGGAGCTTCCTGTAATAAAGATCGGTCACTGCTGCTCTCTCTCCTTGTGCAGGGTGACTGGTCTTGTCTCCACCTCCTCCTGTAATAAAGACCGGTCACTGCTGCTCTCTCTTCTTGTGCAGGGTGACCAGTTCTTGTCTCCGCCCCCTCCTGTAATAAAGACCAGTCCCTGCTGCTCTCTCTGCTTGTGCAGGGTGACTGGTCTTGTCTCCACTCCTCCTATAATAAAGACTGGTCACTGCTGCTCTCTCTCCTTCAGCAAGGTGAATGGTCTTGTCTCCGCCTTCTCCTGTAGTTTTCTGCAGGCAGCCTGTAGGTGGTGAAGCTGCTGAGCCCCTCCCACAGCTTTGGATATGTGCAACTCATTGATGATATCACTGTTACTTTTTATGGTAATACCAGAGTTTGCAAAGGCATTTGATGCACACAATCAGATTTATATTATTTGTGGCTATTGAGGAATATATTTGCATGCAAGTTTTTGAGCCTGGGGTTCAAGTTTAAGTAGCAATTACAGATCTTGTTCGGCACCCACCCTGTGACTAGTGAAAAGAGAAGCAGCATACTGATAAGCTCATCTCTTTGTCACTCTGGTCTCTCCTCCTATCAGCACTGAAGTACAACTAATTGCCAGTTTGCGATGCTTCTCTCTTTCCCAGTCTGAGCTCCACTGTACAAGAGGCTGATACCAAGTCAGGAACATATAAAGATGTATTAATAAATGCAACGCTGCATTTATTTGTGTCTTTTATATATCCCCGGAGTTCAGCGCGAACAGAGTCCCTCTTTAAAACGATTACTTTCATCTTCCCTGACAGCTCTCAGGTCCTGCGGTCTTAAAGCACCTTGTCCTACACGATTGTAAACGATATACGTACGCCCGCCAACTCCCACAAGAATCGCTAATTTGATTGTAGTTTACAGTTAGCTTAGCAGTAGCGCACATTCTAGCAAAAGGCTGCCAAACACATCATTCGTCTGGGCCCATACCAATTGCGGAGGTCTGAGCAACAGACTTTTTTTTTTAGCGATCCAGAAAAATTAGCGTACGCTAAACAATTTTTTTAAATGGAAAAATGGCGTTTTATTTTATTCTTTTATTTTTTTATTTCATATATTTTTTTTCCCCGGAATCCCAGAACATTTGAGCAATGGGTATGATTTGTTTAAACTTGAAGGGAATTTGGTTTTAGCGTACAGTAAGTGCTTTGTCTGTATTGAAATAAAAACTTTTTAAACACACGCTGTTTAAATTCCCTGCATTTTATCAAAGGAAATGAACTCAATGCTTTTTCCAAACACTGTCATTTGTTTATGAAGTTCTTGCGGGCCGGGTTTCACTGAAAAACTCCGCAAGTTCACATCTGTAACAAACACAATGTTCACCTTGTTGAGTTGATTTAGGAAGGAGCGCGGCAGGAAAAAAAAAATCCATCTGCCATTTACAGGCAGACGATAGACAGAAGGAGGATTGAAGGGCTGCTTTGGGGGCTCTTTATTATATTTAACGGATAACTAAAGGTAAAACGTTTTTTTTTAGATTTATATTGGGTGGTCAGGGGTTAGAACCAGTGTCTGGTTATTGTTGCTTTTTGTGTCTCCATTAGGGGGATTCGCTCTATCTCAGGAGAGGGCAACCTCGGTACTCAAGTTGTGGGGAAACTGCAAATGCCACCATACCTCTGCCTCTGGGAGCATAGGCATGTGCACAGGGTGTGCCTGGGCAACGGTGAAACCAAAACAGCGTGTTTTTAGTTCCTGAGACAGTGGAGAGATCACAAAGGTATTTCTGTGACCGGCTCAGTGATATAGAGTGCAGCAGCACTTGCCACTTGCATTCCTCATATAACAGCCGCAGTCCTCAGTGCCTAGGAAGCTACGAGGGAGCGTGACTGCGGCTTCTCAGGCTTCCCGTCCAATCAGGAAGCTAGGCAGGTGGTCACATGACCACATGCCAGGCTCCCTGCTTCATTACTGCACCCCTGCTAGAAGAGGTAAGGGACAGTTGAAGAGATTCCAGGATCACCCTAATGCAATAGGCTGCGCATGTATATGTCTGGGAGTCATGCCTGTGGCTGTCAGAGTCTTGCAATGCCTCAGGGGACTTGTAGTTCCACAGCAGCTGAAGTGCGAAAGTTGCCAACCCCTGCTCTATCTAATTGTCCAGATAGACCCAGAGCAAATAAATAAATAAAATAAACACAGGGGGTAGATGACAGGGTAAGGCCTCTTTCACATCAGCTCTATGTTCACAGGCAAAATTATAAGAAAAGAATAGAACACCATACCAACTGTGAAACATGGATCATTATCCTGCTGGAGGATCCATGACATGCAACTGAGATAGAGCTTTTTGACACCGGGCAGTATATTTCACTTCAGAATTATTTGATATCTCATTGAGCACTGCACAGATTCGTGGCACCCTGTGCCAGATGCAGCAAAGCACCCAAAACATAATTGAGCAATTATGTTTTGGGTGCTTTGCTGCATCTGGCACAGGGTGCCTCGAATCTGTGCAGTGCTCAATGAGATATCAAATAATTCTGAAGTGAAATATACTGCCCGGTGTCAAAAAGCTCTATCTCAGTTGCATGTCATGGATCCTCCAGCAGGATAATGATCCAAAACACACAACGAAAAGCACCTAAGAACAAAACATTGGACTACTCTGAAGTGAAGTAATCAATCGTATCAAACGTCTATGGAAAGAACTGAAACATGCAGTTTGGAGAAGACGCCCTTGGAAAAAGGAGAGATCTGGAGCAGTTTCCTCAAGAAGAGTGGGACAAACTAATTGTAGCAGTGGCAACCATATGTGGGGAAGAAAGAGAAGATTTCACCACTGCAGAGGTAAGTATCCAACTATTAAAGGATGCTGCAGGCTAAAATTTATCAAACTGCCAAAATTGCATTAAATTCTTGTCTACATCCCTCCTTCCAATAAAAAATATTTATAGATGTATGAACTCGGTATCAAAATGTAATAAGTTTAAAGTGGAAAGGTGAACACTGGACTGTTCCACAAGAGGTACACAGCCCTGAAGTGATTAATGCCATAATGATAAAACTACCCAATGCTCATCAGACCATTCCCTGTCTTGGAAAAAAATGTGTGACATCCTCAAGGTTTGCAAATAATTTCACCACCCCAATGTGCCGCACTGTAAATCTTAATGAAATAGTTTCTTCCAAGTCTATAAGACCACTCATGCCAGGAGGGGCTTGACACTTTCCCTCAACTGACTGCACTCTGATTAATTGTTCTGATATCTGTAAGGAATTATCGGCATAAATCCTGCCCTGGACTTCGATATGCCTATAGTATGCTTTGTTTGGGGCTTCTAAAGATTCTGTAGACTTAACTCGCCAAGCCAAAAAGGGCTTGTCAAGAACAAAAAGTCACCAGCATACCATCTTCTTCATGAATAAAGCGCCTTTACTGAGATCTTAGAAAGTGCATATCATAAATGGAGGTGCAATGTTCTGGGGCCACACGGGGTCCCTTTATCAGGCAAAGTGATACAGTGTGACTCAACCAACAACATATTAAATACACCACTGAATAACCAAGAACCAATACAAAATTAATGAGAAACTCAGACCCCACCCTCCTAACTTCATACTTGAGTCATATTCCCACCATTTCGTGGAGAAAAACCATCAGTGAACACCTGTATACAAACAGCAATATGTTAATTGCTGAAACATAAAAAACACCTCTGTGTATAGTATGTATCAAAGCTCATTTACCTCCAAATAAGGAATAGATCAGATGATAGAGGCGTTCCGTGCTGTATAGCAGCTGTTTCGGCCATAGTAGCCGAAGCTCAGCAAAGCTCATCGATGTATGTAGTTGGCAAACCTTTGGGGTGGAGGGACACAACACAGTCAGCCAGAAAAGCCAAAAAGGTGTTCTCACCTACTTGTAGGTCTAGTCACCAAGAAGCTGGTACTTGCACACGTGCGCACTTTGCCATCTTGTTCTGTCCTCACAATTGCAGGCAATCATGCCCAGAATGGTGTGTGCTTGCAGGCTGGAAATTGTGCGCGTGGACATATGCACGTACATATGCGTCATTGTGCTGGCGTTGGAAACCTTGCATGCAGACGTTGGTGAGAAGCTCGCATTCATGCGCGCACATGCACATCTGCTCATTGAAGCAAGATGGACTATAAAATCTGTGGTTTTCAGCTGTTACCTGTGTTCCTGTTGCCCATTCCTATGATTTCGGTGATCTGTGTTTGACTGTTTGGCTTATGTTCCTGACCTCTTTCCCGTCTTCCGATTTGGCACCTTGAACTTGGCATTAGTCTCTCCTGTGCTTGATCCTGGCTTGTGACCCATTTCTGCTGCATCTACCGATTTGAGACTACATTTCCAGACCTGACCCTCCGTGTATGACCCCAGCTTGTGACCCCGACTACAATCCTGTTTTTCCAGTCACTCCATTCAGGCTCTGCTACCTTGACACTCTGCTCCGCCCGGCAATTCTAGCTAAAGCCTCGCTAGACTGCTCAGTTTGCTGCCAATTCCAGCCGCCACCTTCAGGTCATCGCACTCAAGCTCCGGTCCCGAATCTGCACAACCACTGCATTGGCTGCATGCTTCCCTGCACCCGCACTCAACCTTCTCCACTTCCAGTGGAGTCGGACAAGTGGTGCATGAGTAGCCCCTTGTTCAGTTTGGCCTTCTTCCAGGTATGTGACAACTCGTAGGTCTAGTCTACCTGAATCTGAGCAACATTTGGGAGTTCTGCTGTTAAACGCTGCACTCCAGCAGGGAGATAAAACTTCAATTTATTTTAACATTTGTAGATAACAAAGGTTGTTTTAATTATTTTTTTTTATTCTACTTTGGTTCAACTGCACAATGGAATGGAAGACTTTCCTTTTAAAAGCCAACTTCACCTTTAGTGAAATTAGTATATTTTTACAACCCAGCTAGTATATACATACACATATGTTTTTTCTTTATATTGGGAGTTTGCTAAGGAGTGAGCGATGATCACTAGGGTACTTCTGTATCCTTATTGTCCATTAAACCAAAATGGGGTGGGTCGTTGACCAGGCTGTACTGCTTGACTACAGAGGAGAAATGATGTGAGGTCGCTAACAAACGACTCTGGCAGGGAGACGTGGTCACAAGACTGACTGGTCGGAATTACAGATCCTTTGGCTTGTAAAACAGCTTACAATTAAGCTGGCGGACTGTTTTGAAATGTATTTATCTATTACAAGTATTTATATAGCCCCAACAATTAATGCAGTTCTTTACATAGCACACATTCCCATCAGTCCCTGCCCTTGAGGAGCTTACAATCCAAGGTCCTTATCTCACACGTATACATACAGGGCCAAATTTTAGAAAGGAGCCAATCAACCTACCTTTGGAGCTTGCAAACTCCTTTCAGATAGTGTCTTGAATGGGATTTAAACCGGGGACCCCCAGTGCTGCAAGGCAGAAGTGTTAACCACTAAGTCACTTGGCTTCCTGAAACCCCAAGGGCTTATATATGAGTTCCTCCATAGGAAGCATCAACTGCTTGCAAACCTACTGCTTGGTCCCCTTTGTTGGCGGTGCTTAAGCAAATGCCGTTTCCGTCCGTGATAAAAGCAGTGCCAACGGTACGCTTGATTTGGCTTTTGATGAAGAAAGAGAAGGCCTTGTAATATTGTCTGCACAGACCCAGAGAAACATTACATCCATGCTCTATTCAAATGAGGATCATTTCTACATATTCTTAGATGGAGATTAAACACCTTTTAGTGGCTCCAAGTTCCATTCTGTAGGCAGAGGTATAAAATCCTGCCCTCCCACCCCCATATCACCGTCTTCTCTTTTCTGCAATACATTTGTATAATCACAGCAGTTGGCAAAGGCAGGGAAACCTTCAAAAGTGCGGGATATAAAGCTAATGTATCTTTTGATTGCAGCCTTTTCAACACAGAAAGCACTTAAAAGTTTATTAGGCCAGTCATGCTAGACAAGGCTGAAATGATGCGGAGTCAATGTATTCGCTGCGGAGAACAATATTTAAACCCCTAACTCGCTCCCATCTTGCACAGGTTTTCAAGAGTTGCTTGTAATCCTTGATTTTCTCACCACCTCGCTGCCTTCCAAATAAGAGAACTATCCACTGTTTAATACTAAAGTATTTTCCTGACAGCTTTCATCAATTTCATTCAGTCCCAGTCATTATCAGCCTATCTCTTCTGTCCGGTGAAATACACAAGGTTTTCTGTTGGCATGCTGGCTCACAGATGGTCAGGTTACAGAGTGAAACAAAATTGTATAAGAAGTTTAAGTAATAATCTCTTTAAGCCGAGTGTGTTTTTGAGCTATGTTTCTCAATTTTACTATATTATGTACCCCGGTCACAGCACCATTTTACCTCCTGGCCTGTGTGTTTTTCTCAAGTACCTCTTACAGCAGAGGTTAACATGACACTTTGTTGATGGTCTCCTAGAATTGATAAATAAAGAGTAATAGTAAGGCTGAAATGGTTTTCAGGAAAAAATGCTGTGCCATTCCATTCATATGTGGGAAGGTCTAGGCACTTGGTAATGTGATGTAAGCTGGAGATAAGGATTGGAGCTAAGAGTAGCTGGTCTTCACATTCAACAGAGATGGCCAGGGGCCAAGTCTTTTGGACATCTGGAAAGAACTAAAGTGGCTCAGGCATTTTTTGTTTTCGGAAAGGTAAGTAATTCAGTAGTTCTGTAACACTTTGTCAATCAAAGCAAACTATTTATAGTGGTTTATGTTAAAGTTTGGGTATAGGTCCTTTTAAAAGTGTACACATGGATTGGCTATACCTGCTAAATGACAAGAGTAAGTTATATCCCAGGGCAAAGAGTGATGTCCCAAATACTCCTTCACACTAACACACCTTGTAAAACCAAGCCCATGTATATTCCTCACTGTAACCCTAACAAAAACTCTATCTGTAACACTAACGCTCCTTGTAGCCCTCAAAGTTGCTCTCCCTCTAAACTTTGCACTTACTCTTACTGGTAGGATTACCTGTAACCCTAAGACTAACCCTTCCTGTTACCTTTCCACTAACCCTTACACTAAGCTCAGTAGTTAAATATTAAAAATTAATTCAAGTACCCAAACTATTAACAAAAATGAATCTTATTTGTGTATCACTCGGCTGTAGATCCTCAAATCATCTCTGAATTGGTGCTGACACTGTCCTTCCTTCTGGAGGGTGACTACTTTTGTTCCCCATGGTCCCTGTGTGTGTTGTAAAGTAGTCACCGCTCTAAGCTCGCTCCTGTGATGCACTACAATCTCACATTTAGTTTGTATTGAGATTGTAGTCCATCACGGAATCAAGCTTATAGCAGTGGCTACTTTACAACACGCACACGGACCATGTGGAACAAAAGTAGCCACCCTCCAGAAGGAAGGACAGTGTCAGTACCAATTCAGATATTTTTTTAGGATCTACAGATGATTGATGCACAAATAAGATATACTTTTGTTAATGGTTAAGGTACTTGAATACATTTTAGGTCTAACTCCTGAGTTTAGTGTCACTTTAACACTAACTTTCTTTGTAACCCTCACACTAACCCTTCCTGTAACCCAAGCCCTAACACTCCCTTTAATACTCATATTAAGCCAAAAACGATCCAAAACCCTTCCTGTACACCTAACACTAAACTGTAAACCTCACAATAACCATCTCACTAACCTTCCCTCTAACCCTCATACTAACCATCCCTGTAACCTTAACACTAACCCTCACACTAACCATCATGCTTACCTACCCTACCGTATGGAACTCTGTTTTAGAGCAAGGGAGCTGAAGTTCATTTTAACTTTTATTCCCTATTTTTTCAAGAATAAATATACTTTGAAGTGTAAATTGGCAATTGCTCTCCCATGCCCCATACTAGTCCCTGTTTACACCTAGGTGTTTTGTCGCTCACAGCTAAACGCAACAAAACCCTCAAGACAAGGATTCCCATTTGCTTGTCTTTACCGCAACAAAACGCTCAAGACAGGGAATTCCATTCATTTCTATGGCCCCTGTCCGCAACTGACCTACTAAGCTACATGAGTTATTTTTTGGCAAATTAAAGCACTTTTTGGTTCCATAGACTTCAATAGAGAACTTAATTTGACAAACCACATGATAAAACGCTCAGATGTGAACAGGGTCCATAGAAACGAATGGGATTCCTTGTCTAGAGCTCTTTGTCGCACTAAGCTTTGAGCGACAAAATAGCTTCTTAGCTGCTTTATAGCCGACTACATATTTCAGATCACCAGTGGACCTGTTCCACAGTATAGAACTAAGCTGATTAGGATAAGTGGATCAATGTGTGGAAAAGTCTGCTCTTCTCAAACTCAATTTAAGAAATGGACAGGGACCTAATCACCTCTAGGGCTCCAAAGCATCTGCACGCGCTTCTGCGGCTGTAGATGTGCCCCTGTGCAATAGAAAAGAATAGTCCTGATTTCCTGTCTAGCTTTCAAACAAATATTCAATGGGAAATAAGAAGCACAATCCCTACAAGAACGGGAATTCTGAGCCGACCACCTAATAAAGTTCCGATGTGGTGAGAAACTTGGAAAAAGTTTTGTTCCAACTTGTGGTTGCTTGGGAAAGTTAAAAGACTTTAAGAGACAGGTTTATGTTCTGTGTTGAAGTGTCCAAGTGTTGTGTTAATGATGATGTAGTGCAGCAATTCAGGGAAAAAGGCAAGGTGCATTGGCTGCCTTGCTTTAGAAAGACATACGTATGCTGGTTCGCTTGACGGAACCCTTGAAATAAAATGTTTGCTTTTGAAGCCGGTACAAATCATAAAGGGTTAAGCACTGTGCCTGCCCCCTGTAATTATGTTGTGTTTTAGAGGGTATAAAGGAATGTATCTTTTGCCACTTTAAAATATGCACTTAAGAGATGGCCAGTTGGACTCAAACATGTTGTGTCCAACTGGCGTCGTGTTTTCTTATAAGCTGTGATATGAATAAAAGAAAAATGTCTGGTTAAGTAAAGTCTTTTCAATCTCTTTTTAGAAAATGTAAAAGAGATCAGCTTGAATAATATTATCACGTGCTTAATGTTTAAAAACCTTTTTTCTATGTATGATTTTTATACTGTATGTACAACAGGCGCCATATTAGTTTGCTCCAGGTTCAGGATCTTTGGCCATCTTGATTAACTGAGCTAGAATGACATAACTCCTGAGCATGTGGATGCGAGTTCACCGATTTCGGCACCAAGGTGCCCTGAGATACACCGAGCTGTGCATGCGCAAGACTCTTTGGCAATAAAGGGTCTCTCTGCTCTCATTTTTATTTTTACAGTTTAGTTTCAATCCAAGGGGTCTATTTATAAACAACTCACCTTGCCATTTGCCCTGCGAATATCTGTGAATGTTCTCTATGTCCAAATATAGGCCAAAACGAATGTCGTTTAGTTATTTTCTTTACAAGTGCAATCATATTTTCAATGTTTTTATGTAATATCCAGGGCCGGATTTTCTCTCTCTGCTGCCCCAGGGCCAGGTTCCTCAATTTACTTTTTGACCTGCAGGCTGCATACAAGTGATCTCGGCGACATTGCCGAGATCACTTGTACAAAATGAGCAGCGACTTCCCTGCCCAAATTTAGCCGTACTTGCCCAAAGCAGCTAAATGTAGAAAAAAAAATACCCGCCAGGTGCCCGGAACTACATGTCTTGAATGTCGGATTATAGGAATTTCACACCAATGCTGCCCCTCTTCTCCCACGGCCGGGCCTTGGTGGCCTTGTGGGAAATCTGGCCCTGGTAATATCACATTATGGCCACTAAATGGGACTTAAGGAGCATAGGAAATAAGTCTTTATTATTACCGAGTGGCCATAATGCTTTATTGCATGAAAAAAACAAAACATTGCCTTGTAAAGAAACAACTAAAGAACATTTGTCTGCACAGAGTGAACGTTCACATATATTTGCAGTACAGACCTGGCCAATAGGGTGGCTTCTTAGTACCTATTGCACTACTTATTACTGTCAATCTAAGGGATTGGTAGCCAAAGATGCTACCTTGTCTAGGACCCCATTCTGCCTTCATCCATCTTTGGTTGATATACAGAAGCAAAGAAATTAAGGGTTATTGGGAGTTTAACTCCTGGAAAGAGTTATGTAATATCTCGGCAGTGCAACAGATACTGCTAATACTGTAAACAGTTTTCTACAAACCATGTAAAATCCTGGATTCCTTCATGCCCTTTAATGTAAAACCATGCTATTGACTATATCGGTCTCTTACATGGGACTTCCCTGCTACCTGTTATATGCTTATATGCTTATATGCTACCTGCTATACATGTTTTACCCTCTCCTAGCATCATACTAACATATTAAAAGGAAAATCATGACCTAAAATTGTGTATTTATCATGTAATGAACTCTATAGAAGATGCTAAATTAAAGGAAAACTATAAAAATAAAAAAATGACCCCACCCCATCTTCTTGTACCTTGTCTTTACTTACCTTCCTGGATCTGAGCTACACCCCTGGTAAAAATCCCAGAGGTTTAGTGGTCAGCGCTTCTGCCTTGCACCACTGGGGGTCCCTGATTGGAATCCCGGCCACTATCTGCACAGAGTTTGTATGTTCTCCCTGTGCTTGCGTGGGTTTCTTCCCAAACTCCAAAGATATGCTGGGAGATTAATTAGCTCCTGTCTTTTTGATTTCTCTTGTAAGCCGCTGTATTATCGCACTTGCACTAACTTGGGGGCATTAAAGTGCATTCATTTTCCTGTTTAGATCAGCCGAATACATGCGGACAGCCGCTCCAGTGTGAAGGGAGCTTCAGATTGTAAGCTCCTCGAGGGCAGGGACTGATGTGAATGTGCAATTATGTAAAGTGCTGCGTAAAAATTGTTGGTGCTATATAAATACCTGTAATAAGTAAATAAATACTTCCAGTAATGGGGGCATGTGTGCACACTTTCCTTATCCTCCCAAAAAGCAAAGGTCGTCACCAAATGGCCAATCACCTTACCCAAACACTGTCACATGAGGGGTGTAACCACAGGGCGTAGTTAATATCTACATGGCAGCTTTGCCAAGGCTGCAGTGGGGAATGGTAAAGTGGATAGGATTCAGTAAGGTAAGCAAAGAAATGCATTCTACACAACAGGGGAGTAGCATGGACAATTTAACAAAAAAATACAGGTTTTAACCTATTATATACAGTACATTTTCAAAAAAATCTGTGTCCGTTTTCTAGATTTTTGTAAAAGAGCCTTGTAAGCCAGCATTGTGGTAGTGGATAAAGAAGACTCTCAATAATGTATTTTTCCGCAAGGGCTGTGAACCCTGTGTCCCATATACACTCAATAAACACTGTAAAAGCAGCGCTTTTAATTTAAAAGCTTTATTATTTGTTTACACTGACCAGATATGCATTTAAGTGCACTAAGCTGTCAGGATTCGCATACAGCAAACATTGCCTTATTTGTATGCATAAGTGGTATAGCAACTGAATATTACATTCCCTTTATGTTTACATAAAACTGGATTTTAATTAAAAAAAATGCCCAGTTTATAAACAGCAAGCAAAATAGGTCTATTTACTTTAATATAACTTGTACGCTCTTTGTACACTCACAGGCATAATGTATAGGTTGATTGCTTGTGACTGTCATTAGCTGTGTACATACAGGGCCAGAGTGATGATGTTTCCTGTTCGTGATGGTGACGGGTACATGTTATCCATAAAGATTTGCAGGATTCAGCTACAATGTTGGTGCAGTGGCTCACCTTCATCTGCAGGTGACACGTTACTAAAAAAACCTATTATTTCAAAGGCTCTAATCAATCATAATCTGCATTGTAGGGATATTATGATTATTCAGAGGCTTTGAAAAGAGGATACCGCTTAAAAATATTTTCTTGCAATGTCTATAGAAATAAATGCACGTTTACAGCATGCAGTGCTACCACAACTCATGGTGATTACAATTACCTGGCAGTGAGGAATTGGCAATGGTTCCTGAGTCCAACTGGCCTCTGGAAGAAGGGACCATCACGTCAAACTCCAGGAAATGTTCAATGCCGAAGAGGCTTTCTCAAAATGTTTGGAAGAAAGAACCACCATGTGAAACTCCAGAAAATGTTGAATGTCCAAGAAGCTTTCCAAAGGGGTCTGAAGAAGGAACCATCACATGAACCACTTGGAAATATCAAATGCTGAAGAGGCTTTCTGAAGGGGATGGAAGAAGGAGTCATAATCTGTTGTGAAATCCTGTCCTAAATCCCACTTTGTGTGAATGTTTTCGATATAAATAATACAATCTGTCTCAATTAGGCTCAGTCTATTTTATTCCAGTTGTTTTGGGAATTTTTTTGCCTTCTAGAGAATTCAACTAAACAAACTATTTCTTGCCGTCCAAGTTTGCTCTCACGGGTCTCTGACCTGGCATTGGTTTTTGAGGATTTCCCCAATTAGCACGCAGTTAATCAATTAACACTGTTATGTATTCAGTCTGTTTTCCTGAAATGTAGGCTGTCGGCTTTTCCACAAGGAGTGGATTTGGAAGCCCTCGAAGACGAGGTCACAAGGTCAAAAATGTCTTTATTGAAACAAAAGGGAAACAGCACGATGGTATTAAATATGCTATGAGGCTCTAACACAAGTGGATGTTTCTTACAAAATTCAAAAGCATTAAAGAGTAACTCCAGTAAAAAAAAAATGTTTTTTAGGATAGGATTTAGGATAGGTATTGCAAATACTTCATTGTATAGCTACCTGTGTCCCAGTTGGGTGGTTTCACCATACTTCTTCTAGGGGAGTGGTTGTCACTGGGATAGGAAGACACACAGACAGTATGGATAACCTGACAAGGGTACTAACCCTTACCTAATTGACTACATGTCCCACTGGAGGTATTTCCACTGAATGATGGATTACTCCATAATACCTGCAGCTACAGTGGTCAGTGAAGGCTTGCTTTAACATTTATTTACTGCTTGTTAATAATGTGTAAATATGTGAGTGTTCATTGCTTGGCCACAGGCCTACTTTAAAGAGAACCTGTACGGGTAGATGCATGAGAGCTGCCACTGCTGACTTGTCTTTGAGAGTGCATGCTTCATGACTGTTAAAAGAGAAGTAAAGGCAAGTCTTTTTTGGCTTTACTTATTATTTAGGTAATTTTCTGATGTACTCAGCATAAAGGGGGGGGGGGTGGGTATTGCTGCTATATGCTGACAGTGCAGCACTGTGCTGCAGCTGGGAGGCATCCCAACAATATTGAGCCCAGTAGACCGGTTGACAGCTGGCTCTGCCTTTCTATAGCCAGAGCCAGCTGTTCCGGTCCCTGTCTGTCCCTCCAGTGAGTGCTGGAGAAATAGAGACAAGGGCAGGGAATCGCTGCGAGAAGCAGTGACAAAGTGGTGTCAATGCTCTCTGCAGGGAGAAGATCGTGAACTGAGTGATCAGCTTACATGATCACTCAGCTTTTGGTATACAGAGCCGGCGTAGGACAGTTGCAGTGTTCTATGTACTGGGAATACAATATTTTACTCTCCCAATACTACTCCTTAAACAATGTTACCAGCAAGGAATATACCCAGTAGCCAGAACCTTTATATGGGGCTAATGCCAATAACAGAAGAGCAGAGTTCAGTCCAGGCAGCATGTCACGGGAGGTTAGATTCCTTAAGTGGTCCTGCCCCTTGGATTTCTGTCTGTCTGCCCTTTTATTTGAATGGGCTGCCTAACGCACCAAAATGTGCCAAAAAAGGCGCATGCAGCATTTTGGTATAGCACTGCACCTCAATGCACATTATTACATTGCCAAGCAGTACTGCAACACACATCAATTGCCAAGATGCTTTGGGGTGCCATTTAGTATAATTGGCATCGCAGTGCGCCAATGCACATAACACATATTGTGGAGCAACGTGGAAACCGGAGTGTTACCGCAACCCAATAGCATAAATCCACTCTTAATGATGTATTAATCTGTCTTTTATATCTGCCTAGAGTGAGTATTGGATAGAATTGTATAGACCTCTTTACCGGTGTTGGCCTGTAGACGATACAATATTCTGTTAACAATTGGATCATATTGGTGACCAGATGTGGCCAGATGACCTCACATGTTGTGGTCTCCTATTTAGGTCCAGGTTGTGTTCATTTTTATTGTAAGATATTTTCATTTTTGAACCAATCTGCCAAAATGTAGGGAATCGTACAATCAGAGCGTAAAGGGAATACGACTATCTAAGATTTATGATACTCAGTGTGACACTCCATGTCATTCAACAGACAACACAGAGGATAAAACTGAAATACATCAAAAGGGGTTATGCACAGTTTGTCGGCAACGATATGCAAAGATTATTCACGCCATTTTGTATGTCATTTTCACAGGTTCATATACCCAAAGCTTCATAAATCATAACTTCTGAAAAGTTTCCCCGGACAGCTGCCTGCTGTTCCACTTTAAATCATAGTCATCCCTCAATCCTATCAGTAATCGCTGGGCAACCAGAGCGATTAGAACAAAACAGACATATTCCCTACTAATAAATCCAATATTTAGGTCAACACCAAGACCATCTTTACAGCAAATATTTTAGCAGCATGTGCTTCTCATTTTGACTGTGTGTGGTGCAGTTGAAGTTTTGTCATCCACTGTAATTCCTGCCAGAGGGCAGATTGTGCAAAATAATCGGAAAAATATTAAAAGATAAAAAGAAGGAAATAACTCTTAACCTTTCAAATGCCAATCAAAAAATGATAACACTTTTTTTTTATGTAAGGGGTCATAGGAGCTTACAGTTTATATTGTAAAATTGCAGATATATTGATCACATAAACAGGTATTACAAAAGTAGTAGTGATAATAATAAATGTTATTTTATTTATAGTTTCGTATTAGACATCACCTAATTGTTAAGCGACCCTGCTAATTGTGGCAGAATTGGACATTACATAGGATGCTTATAGACACTTTTAGCAGAGACCCCATGAAGTTATTTTTGAGGGAAGAATGCTGCTTTGAGCCATGGTGTGCAGGGGAATATTGGAAGCTAATATAAAAAACTGGGTATTGCGTACCTATACTAGCAGAGATACATTTAAGATTTCTTGATGAATATATAAATGAATTCAAGTAACACTAAACTCAGGAACTAAATCTTAAAAATGCAGCCGCTCTAAACATAGAAAACAATGCACTTTAATGTGCATTGTTCAAATTTTTGCAGCAGCTGCGAGGTACGGAACCGCGTGGCCAGCAAAATAGTCCAAGCACAATTTTTTACAGATTACGCGCTTTCGCGACTATAGTGATAGCCGCAAACGAGCGGAATCCATGTGGGTGAAAGATTATTAGCGTGCCGTGTGGAAAACTCAAATGCTACATGTGAATGGAGCCTCACTATTAACAAAAATATATCTTATGTAGATACTCAAATCATCTCTGAATTGGTGCTGACGCTGTCCTTCCTTCTGGAGGGGGGCTACTTTTGTTCCCATGGTCTCCATATGTGTTAGGCCTAATGCCATAGGCTGCGCATGCCTATGGGGTTTTTTTTTCTTTTAAAGCAGCTGTTTATGATGCACAGTGTTTATGAAGCTAAATGTCATTTGGTTAGGGGTTTACATCAGTTTTAACCTCAGTCTCTTTAATGGGTTTTTTAGAATTTGCCCACACAATGTATCCTCACTTTATATACACATTTTCTTTACTCCAATGTTGCTCTGATCAGTGCTGTGAGTCAAGGAAATACCTGATACTTGTATGTGGTAACCTGTATATGTAATGCATGGGGTAAGAGTATGGGATGAACAGTATATGTAATGTATGGGGTAAGAGTATGGGATGAACAGTATATGTAATGTATGGGGTAAGAGTATGGGATGAACAGTATATGTAATGTATGGGTTAAGAGTATGGGGAAACAGTATATTAATCCATGGGGTAAGAGTATTGGGGAACAGTATAGGTAATGCATGGGGCAAGAGTATGAATGAACAGTATATGTATTGCATTGGGTGAGAGTATGGGTAACAGTATATGTAACCCCCTTGGGTAAGAATATAGGGAAACAGTATACGTAATGAATGGGGTAAGATTATGGAGGAACTATATATGTAATACATGGGGTGAAAATATTGGGGAACAGTATATGTAACGCACGAGATATGAGTATGTGGGAACTGTATATGTAATTCATGGGGTAAGAGTATAGGGAAACAGTATATGTAATACATAGGGTAAGATTATGGGGGAACAGTATATGTAATGCATGGGGTGAGGGTATGGGGAACAGTATATGTAACACATGGGGTAAGAGCATAGGGAAACAGTATATGTAATGCATGGGTTAGGGGAATGGGAAACAATATATGTAATGCATGGGGTGAGATTATGGCGGAACAGTATATGTAACACATGTGATAAGTGTATGGGGGAACAATATACAGTACTATATGTAACACATGGGGTAATATAATGGGGGAACAGTATATATAATGCATGGGGGAAGAGTATGAGTGAACAGTATAAGTAATGCATGGGGTAAGAGAATGGGGGAACAGTACATTATGGGCCAATCAGTGCTGCCACAGGGGAACCTTTAGCCCTGTGTGAACTGCAACTCCAGTGATTTATAAGTTACAGAGGGTGTTGTTTTGTCTGGACAGAGCAATGGGGGAGTATAAGGTGCTGGAATAGTCTGCATTGAATTAAACATTTTGCTTTGTCTTGCAAGGGCAAAGCACAGATTCACTTTACACTATACCTGCCATGTAAAATTTATGGGAGGTTACCATTTTTAATCATCTTTTTAAAACGCTTGTTGACTCGCTATGATTAGCCTAAATAATTTTGCACTATACTCTCAGAACAAGCGTGCAGCCAATGAGCTTCAGAGTATTTAGTAACACTTATATCTACACATGCCCTGGGTCAATGACTCAAAGCGTTGAAGCCAAACGCTCAGAATGAAAGTCAGGCGATGAACATTTTCGGATGAATGAGCCAGCAGTGGCATCCTACGTATTTTGTTATATGACGGGTTAGCTTTAAGGCTTTTGCAAAAGAGTTTCCTTGACATTGACTAAACTCTTAGGTCATGTAATTGAATATAAAATCCTCTTTTTGCCATTTCTCCGAGGTATAAATTTGATTTATAACTTTTCTATCTGTGTAATATTAATATACACGATGCCAATGAGCTGATGCCGGTAAAATCAATAGGTATAATTTTGCTGACACGGTGAGATAATTAAATGTTCTATCCATTTTTAGAGCACTAAGAAAGACCCTTTTTGAAAAGCCTTTTTAAAAAAAAAAAAAAAAAATGTCATGTACTGATGGCTGCGGACGATCGCATTTCTTTTTTCTCCTCTCCCGATATTTTTGCATTTCAATAAAAGTTAACTACATCAAATCACACACGTCCGCAGATTTTCTAATTCCTGATTAGGAGGGCTGCGGGGCTGGAGCCTGCATACATCAGCGCTATTTTTTGGAGCCGGGCTAAGGGAAAGAGCCTAATGAAAATATTTCCTCCGTGCCCAATGTTGATGAGCTGAGTAGCGCTATTATTTATTAAATAAGCATTCATGGGTAATGTTAACTAAAGTGTCTGCAGCTTGTGGAAATTATCTGTTGACCACATGATGCTTACTCTACTACATTGAAATGAATTTGTCAAAATAGAAATAAAATAGCTACCATCGTTTAGGTTGTTTGTATAAGTGCAAGCTGTGATTGCTGTCCTTGCGTAAGGGTGTTGGATAAGAACGATGGCTGATGCGTCACTAACCCAGACTGAAACTTCAAGTGCAGGTTTAAAAAATAAAAGGAGTTTATTGAAAACAACAATACACATAAATGGCAATAAACAATAAAGTCCACGACGTCGTCAGCGCCGAGCCAGGGGTCAGATGCCAAAACGGTAGTCAGCCAAACCAGGTCAGGGAGCATGGAGAGCAGGAAGATCAGAGACAATAGCCAGAGTCAGGAACCAGGAGATCAGTCAGCCAGAGGCAGGGTCATACACAGAGAACAGGAACTGCAGAGCACTTTTTAGATCAGAACACACGCAAGGACAGAGACTGAATGGACAAGGTGAAGGTTAAAGGAGAACTATGGGCTTAAGGCTTTTCCCCATAGTTCTCCTTAGGGCAACGGGAGGACACAAACTAGCATCCTCCCGTCACTCCCTGTCACGGCAGAGAGCCGTGACAGGATCGAGAGGTGAGCGAACGCCGTTATGTGTTCGCTCACCTCCCAATCTACTGAGCCGACCTGTGACAGTCTCATTGTCACAGGTCGGCTAGAACTATGAGGTGAGTGAAAAGCACTCACCTCATAGTTCTCCTTTAAATAGTGAACTCGTGCTTGCTGAGGATTGCAGTGGTCCTATGAGCAACATCACCCTTTGTGGACAAAAACAGATTCAGGAATTCAGGGAGGGAGGCATTAAGTATCCAAGAGGTATAAAAAAAAAGCCATGGGCTGACTCAGGACGCTAGGCTTCACCTACTAAAATAATACTGTGGCTCTCAGTCTTGCAATGCCTTATGGAGTTGTAGTTCCATAACAGCTTGAGTGCCAAGTTCGCTGACCCCTTGTGTTATAATATTAACTGAAAATGGTACACAAAATAGAAAAAAATACATGATAGTTTCTCTTCAAATAACTCTTAAACAAAAATGGCCCCTGCAAATAGTTAATACTTACCTTCTTCCACTGCCTGTGCTGCCATACTTGGCTGTATTGACAATCTTCAGCATTTCAGACACTTAGATGCCTGGTCCCTGATTGAACATAGTGGTATGGTCCACCGGCTCATATGTCACTACTGTGGCCTGTAGTGATGCAGAGCCCAGTGGGAGGAACCACAACCGGGGCCAGGGTTTGAAAACTCCCAGAAGTGTCAATAAGATTCTTCAGGTTGCATTAGAGGTGTCAACTGGTTTCTTTGCAAAGGACTCTTTTTTTTTTGGCAGCAGAGTCACTTTAAGCAAAAATGATATCCTAACCTTCTTTTTTTTTCCATTAAGAATTTTATGAACTTGGTTTAAACTAAAACATTGCATGAAAAGTGCATATGTGATACAGTCATCTCTCCTGAATGGCCGTGCAGACAAAATGGTGTTTGTTTTGTCTGGGAGCTGTCAAACACTCGCGGAAGGAATACTGTTTGTGGTATGCGTTACTGGAAGGACACTGGAAAAATGATCCACGATTAGGACAGGTTTTAAGTGGACCTTATGCTTTTAACACTTGAACATGTTAACAGCGTGCCGATTACTGAAATGAATGGAGATGTGTGACATCTAATCAAAACCTCTCAGGCTATATGGTATGTCTCAGAAATTCAAGGTCTTACTTAAAGGACAAAGTCATGAACTCTCACTTAAAGTCACAGTAACCTGTCAAAGTTTGCTTATTTAAAGCAGAACTAAACTTACACAATAGCAAGTAGACACACACATTCTCTTCTGCCTTAACACCTCATTTCCTTCATGTTAACAATTTTTTATAAAATTGCACATTGACTGCGGCTCATACAAGGTGCTGTGTACAATCCTGGCCTGTTACCGGCATTGTAAATGGTGGAAGTTATGGTGGTCACCCCAGTGGCGGACCTAAGGAACAAAGGGCCCTGGTGCAAGATTTTTTTTGGGCCCCCCCCCCACCTAAAAAAAAAAACCACAAACTCCCCAATCCACATCCACTGAAGCAACCACAAAAAAATTAAGTTGAAAAAATAGAAAAAAATAGATCGAAAAAATATTTGAGCATATTTATTTATTACAGAGAAAGGACGGAGTATGTTTACTATAACCACAATTATGAATGGACAGGAGGGGATATAGATCACTTCCCATTCATTCATAATTGAGGATATAGTACACATACCATGTCCTCCATTATCTACAAACACTCAGCGATCACTGATCGCTGAGTGTTTGTACCGCTCTCCTCTCCGACACGCTGTCAAAGGAGGCTGAGTGAGCGGTGCAGGGAGGAGAGCTCAGCCTCCTGTGACAGCGCGGGCTGTCTCCGCCCACACAACACTCCTCCAGTGTTCTATCACAGATTGTGACTAAGTTGGAATGTGTGACTGGTCACATGGTCACACATTCTAACGTAGTCGCACCCATTTTTTTCCGGGGGGAAAAATGTGTGACCGGCAAAAGGTGTGGAATTCAAAGCTTTCTCCGCTGTTCCCAGGCTGATCGGCATTGCAGATGGTATGTTTAGTAGAACTGATCTGCTGGGAACAACTGATCGGTTTTGAAATCTCACTTCTATCTGACTTTGTATTGCACTCGCAAAGTCAGATAGAAGTGAGATTTCAGGACCGATCAGTTGTTCCCAGCAGATCGGTTCTCCTGCACATACCATCTGCGATGCCGATCTGCCCAGGAACAGTGGAGAAAGCTTTGAATTCTACACGTTTTGCCGGTCACACATTGTTACCCCGGGAAAAAATGGGTGTGGCTACGTTAGAATGTGTGACCATGTGACTGGTCAAACATTCTAGATCCATGAACCCATCGCACTCCTGACCGCTTGTCTACCATGAAAGAATCTGGGTGCTGCGGTGGTCGACGGATAGCAACCGTTATGTAACAGCAGGAAACAGGGACACCGGCACTCCAATGTTAGTTCAAATATAAATTCTTTTTATTGTAGAAAAAACTAAATGTCACAAAGTTGTGACGACCGTTTCGGGGTCGTCGCAACTTTGTGACATGTAGTTTTTTCTACAATAAAAATACTTTATATTTGAACTAACATTGGAGTGCCGGTGTCCCTGTTTCCTGGTCACACATTCTACCGCCGAAAAAATGGGCGTGATTACATTAGAAAGTGTGATGACGTCAGCGGTCACACATTGTAACGCAGTCACAATCTGCGATAGAACACCGGACTGTGATAGGAGGCTGAGCGGTGTGGGATGAGAGACGCTGACTGCTCACAGCGCTCTCCTCCCACAGCGCTCGGCCGTCTGTGACACTTTCTCTCCTCCCCGCTGGGACACAGAGCAGCGCCCAGCTGGGAGGAAAGAAAGCAGGGATGCACCGCTGTATCGGCCAAAAAATGGCACTTAAGGCATTTAGTCAAAAGTGCCATTTTCGGCTGATGTTTCAGCGGCCGATATATCGGTGCGTCCCTAATATTTACAGCAATGCAGAATGGCACAGGCTATAGAGGACTACACATCCCAGCAATACTTTATACAACTATAGCATTTCTGTATAAAGTACTGCTGAGATTTCTAGTCCTCTATAGAGGGTCCCATTCTGCATTGCTGCAATGCAGAATGGCACCTGCTATAGAGCACTACAAATACCAGCAGTAATTTACCGCAGGCTACGAATAATAATTGTTTTAATTAATTATTTACCCTTAGCTTCTCTGGCTGGTCTTCTGCTGTTTCCTGGTGGGGGATTCAGGCTGCAGAAAAACCCCAGTGTCTGTTTCCTGCTTGCTGGGCACTCACTCCTGCTTGCTGGGTAGCCATCCGATGTGCCTGCAGTCTTCAGTCCTCACATGTCCTCGGCTCGCGGCTCCTTCCTCACAGGATATCCGGTGATCGATCGAAAGACCGACAAGCGGCCGTGCGCGTAGCCTGCGCCCCCCCTCCCCCAATTCAGCGCGTCAGACTCGGAGTGTGGGGACATCAGTATCCGGCGGGCGTGCGCGTGGCCCCCGCCCCCCCTCCCCCAATTCAGCGCGTCAGAGTGTGGGGACATCAGTATCCGGCGGGCACCCCCCATCTCTGCGCCAGGAGTGTCAGATGAACGGATGATTCGACACTCCCAGCGCAGGGACGGGGTGCCTGCCGGCCGCTGGATACCATCTATGCACGGGCCAAGACTGTGCTGGGCCCCGCTGAGGCTGAGGCCCTGGTGCACCGGCACCGGCTGCACCGGCGGTAGTTCCGCCACTGGGCCACCCACATATCACATTCATGCTGACTCTGTACTTCCTTCTGGAAGGTGGATACTTTTGTTCCCCATGGTCCCTGTGTGTGTTGTAAAGTAGTCACCACTCCAAACTCGCTCCCGGGATCGACTACAATCTCATTACAAATTAGTAAACTAAACGTGAGCTTGTAGTCTATCTCGGGAGTGAGCTTGGAGCAATGGCTACTTTATAACACACACAGAGGCCATGGGGAACAAAAAGTAGCCACCCTCCAGAAGGAAGGACAGTGTCAGCACCAATTCAGAGATAATTTGAGGATCTACAGATAAGATACATTTTTGATAATAGTTAAGGTACTTGAATGTATTTTTAAGGTTTAACTCCTGAGTTTAGTGACACTTTAATGCAGCGTGCCATAATCTACATTAACTGAAGACATAATGGGGGAACTTCTGAAAACTGGAGCAGGCAGCTTTCTTATGGCAACCAATCATCTTCTCTCTTCAGTTTGTTCAGTTAAAAGAAAACTATGGGGTAACTTTTTTATATATAGTTACACAGTATTTGGGGTTAAATAAAGACATACGTCCATCAAGTCCAACCCATATAGGTCCACGCATCATCTCATTCTTAGGGATACTGGTATCCCTGGATATTACGGTCCCTCAAGAAATTGTCCAAACGTTTCTTGAACAAATCTACAATAGTTACATAGTATTTGGGGTTGAATAAAGACATACGTCCATCAGGTTCCATCAGGCTTTATCCCATAGTTCTCTTAAGGTTCACGGGAGGACATATACTAGCGTCCTCCCGTGACCCAAAGCTAAGTATATAGTGAGCTACAGCTCACTATATACTGAGAGCGCCGCAGCTGGGACGGATCCCGACAATGCTGTCGAGATCCACCCAGCTGCGTGAGTGACAGCTGGCTCTGCCTATCTAGAGGCAGAGCCAGCTGTACCCTCCCCCTCCCTCGTCTGTCAGCGCTGGAGGATCGGAGCGCGAAGTAGGGCAATCCCTGCAGGGAGAGGTGACTGACAGTCACGGCTCTCTGCAGGGAGATGATCAGAAAGTGAGCGATCGACGATATGCGTTCGCTTACTGCCCGATCTATAGAGCCGACCTGTGACAGTCTCGTTGTCACACGTCGGCTCAAACTATGAGGTTGAGTGAAAGTCACTCACCTCATAGTTCTCCTTTAAGCTTTGAAAATAAAACAGAGAAGCTTATTGGTTGCCGTGGGCAACTGCTCCAGATTCTGTCTGCTCCAGTTTTTAGATATTCCCCCCAATGTGAGCGGGGCAAATAGAGGAATTGTGTTACACACTTCTCTTCAGTACAGGGAATACAGGAATATATTTTTTGTGTGTAATCTGCAGAACACTGCATGATATGTTCACCTTACCTAAACATATCTATTAATTTCCTTTTTTCTCACTGGAACATTCTCAAACTTGAGTGATAAAGGTGATATGGCGAGCATCACGAACGTATGAAAGTCGCTGACATGCTTAGCTCTTTTTTAATGACAGATATTGGAACCCATGACCAAACCTGTTGAATGTTCAGCAAACAAATAATATTAAAAAACACTGGTATGATTTCACACATGGTCTTCCATTTTTGCCATGCATTGTTATCACAAATGGATTCATTTACTCCATTATGTCCAGCGATTATTCTCTGGAATTGTACGCATGATACTTTGTAACATAAAATAAACCTTGGGAATCAAAAAAAAGTGTAATAGTATGTTGAAGCCTTCAAAATACACATTAGCACTGGCTCTATTTCTTTGTGTCCTTTGACTGCTTCAAGGGGCCAGTCTTGCAGCTAGTAGGAAAAAAAACATATATAATATGTAAATAAGTCAAAAGTTCATCACTTAGAAGAAGGTGACGAGTGGCTCAGTCTACAACGCGTTTCGCTCATGCTTCTTCAGGAAGAATGTTTAAATGTTTCAAGTTTGGTCCAAAAGGTGAATGTAGCCTTTAATTTGCTAAAACATTATACTTACCTTATTCCTCAATCCCTCGTCAGCTGGTGCTATTTTCTTCTCTCCAACACCACCTGGGATGTGAAAGTGCCCACGCTGTCCTCATGTACAATGCAAGACTGCTGGCCCTTCATAATATGGTATGATGTCATAAAGCCCACAATCAGCAAAGCAGTGGAAAAAACAGCTTCAAGGGGCCAGTCTTGCAGCTAGTAGGAAGCCAGAGAGAGCAAGAAATAAGTAAAGTATCATTATTATTATTATACAGGAATTTTATACAGTTTGCACAGAGCTATACAATATAAGGAAGACATTACAGTAACAATACAAATCAAGACAAGATGGTACAGAGGGCCAGCTTATTACAGCTTATTTCTCTACCCCCTACACTAAACGAGCATTTAATGGTAATTTGTAAACTATCCCAGAGTTTAGTTTTAAGTAAATATATATGATCTCTAGAATGTTCTGTGTCTTCAGTGACTTCTTCTGGTTGGACAGTCTAGAAGAGCTCCAGCTGGGTCCTTTTAGAGGGATTCTTTGTAAGGTAAATAAAATAAAAATATTGGGGCCCCTCTCCTCCCCTCTGCATTGCAAGGATTGAGCTTTTACTCTGGGCAATGGACTCAAGCCCAGATAGGGTTTGACTCCGTAGCCATGCTGAGGAAAGTCTTGGCAGACCTTAAGAGTTCTCTACCCTTGCCCATCAGTGTGGTCTGTATTTTGCTTTTCACACAATTACTGAATGCACATCTAAAAAAATGCTGCTGTATAACCATGCTACCTGTATATTTCCGTTTATTAATGACCCACTGGGACAGGCAATTTTGGGATGGAAGAACTGCATCACTGCAATGAAGAAGTTAAAAATAAGGTTTATTTTATTTTATGAAGACCCCGTAATCCCTAAACAAGGACAACACTTAAAATAGTGTTTAGGGAAGATCAGCGTTTGCTGTGAGAAGCTTAGGAAAACTATTTTAGTTGTGGTGGAGCATTCTGTGTGAACAGTGTTTATTTAGACAAAGTTTGTTATGTTTTTCAAGAAAGCTTTATTTATACAAATGGTACAACACTGGCATCGACAGGACCTCAGAAAAACATTTACTAATAAATTCAAACAAAACTCTTTCAACATTTCACAGTGTGCTTTTTATGTTATGAAAACTGGATCAATTATAAGTCATAATTAATGACAAGGTCGGAATATATACTTTTTGCCCCTTCCCAAATGTCTTGCTTTTTAGGCACGGGGACCACATTTTCTGTTTGAAACCTATAAGTTTGTCTGAAACTATCTTGCATGTTTATATAATAAATGCCCTTTCCAGAGCGATTGTTTGTGTACTTGCAACTTTTTTTTTCTGAATGCTATCTCATGCCTGTGGATAGCTATTGCACTGACAAGATCTAGATTATAGCAGGTACAACATACTTGCTGTACTGATAAGGTAACTTATGAGTAACCACCTAGTGTTTGAAGCGTGGTAAGGTTTGAAAATTGATTTCTGATTGTATCATGCATCCTGCTTAGACAGAGCATTGACAACCTTTTCCTGTTGGATACATGCCCTATATATGTGTACATACCTGGGAAGGGAGCTGCAACTGATCTGTACACAGGGGAATGTTTGGCTGGACTCCCTTGTGTTGGCAGTAATCTTTCCTTGCACTTATCTTCATGCTGTGTAATCCAATCAGCCCTCAGATTTGGTATATGACTGGCTCACTCATCTATAATCAAATAGTAACCCTGCAAATGCAATTTTTCATGGGACTTGTAGTTTGCAGCTTTCCTGATTCTGCCTTAGCTTGCATTTTTCATATCCCCTGATGTTGACACAATAGAATGGTAGCCCGAACGTTAAGCAGAATTAGAGGCATATATGAAAGAACCATGTTTAATCCAGTTTTGTATTCATTATAAATTCTGTAAAATATTTTAAAGAGTATTTTCTATTATAAATGCTGTTATATAAAAATATAACGTCTTAGACCCAGTCTCCGTGGACATTATGGCCACTTGATGACTTGTCAGAATCCACAGGCAGCTTATCTCTTAAGTAAGTCACAGAAGTTTAATTCAACATAGTTTTACTTTAGATACAAAGTGTAGTGCAAAAGACTGCACTACACTTCAAAAGACTGAAAAAGTATCCTTTTCAGTCTTTTGAAGTTAAGAAGACAATAACTCCTTAACCTTGTCTCTGCTTGGAAAAGTGAAACCAATTGAGCAGCAAAGTGAAAGGGAAGTGTCTAGCTAGGGAATGTACTAACTAGTACCAAACAGAAGGGGAAACAGGAAAATATACCAAGTGCAATAAGCAAAACAAAAAGACAGGCTGATGTGGCAGCACACTCTATGCCTGGTATTGGTAGAAACCACTGTACTATTAAATCATGCAATTACATTGCAACAACATACAACAATATAAAATGAGCCTGGAGGACCCTGTCCACTGAACCTGCGAGGCATGAAAGAGAAAAACCAGGCAAAACAAATATATATGAGTTTATATGGATAAGATGATTCATGGACTTGACACAGCTAGAACAGTCCTTGAAGGCATCAAGTCACTTCTCCAAGAGTGGCAAAGCTTACATGGTGCCTTATGGGTGGAAGCAGCATAGTCTCTCTACTTGGTTGAAGGAACTTTTTGACATCCTTAGGAGACTTTGTTTCAAGTGTGTAAAAAAAAGGACTTTATCGTACAATGACTGATTTAGGTGTTGAGTTTTTTTTGGGTGGTTCACTGTCAGCAGAATTCTTGGCACCTTGACTGCATGTTGTTAATGTTAGCATGGATGTTGAAGGATGAACCTATAGCTGAGTTGAAAGTTAGGTCAAGACTGTTGCAGGAATGTAGAATCAAAGTCTTTGATGCTCTTGCTGGGATTCTCTAAGTGTACAAATGCTACAATTTTGCAGTTGTCAAGAGTAGTTTAATTGATAACAGAACTTGCCTGAAGTTGCAGCTGGCCCTCTATGAGCAACTCTGTATCATCTACTGAGGAAGATAATGATATAGAGTCACTAGCTACACAGTCTGTGAACTGAAGAACTGAATCGGTATTGTTATTCAGGATCTTGGTATTGATAGATTCACGTTCTCCTATTAAAGGTTCAGTCCTGATACTGTCAGTTGTAGTTAGAGATCTCGTTTACTGGCAGTGCTACAAGATGATCCTCTCATGTAGACTTGATCACCTTTGTGAAGTCTCGTAGTAAAAGTTAGTATCTCCACTGAGTTCCCATAGCATGAGTTTTAGGAGATGAGAGGGTTGTCTTAAATTCCTTCAACAATAGTATTACGGTGGGCACACTGTTTAAACTTTACTTCTCAGTGAAGTGAGAAGCTCTAATAACGACCCAACCTTGCTCAATCCTTTGGGCATAGGCACTGTCATTACAACCATTGAACTGCCTATGTATTTTGTGCACTCTTCAGATGTCAGCAGAAGCATTATTTTGGCATTGTTGTCAAGTGGTGGGATGTAACAAGTCAAATTGATGAAGAATTCATGACGTGTATCTCCTCTCTATCAGTTAAAGGTTCAGTCCTGATACTGTCAGTTGTAGTTAGAGATCTCGTTTACTGGCACTGCTATAAGATGATTCTCTCATGTAGACTTGATCACCTTTGAGAAGTCTCATAGTAAAAGTTAGTATCTCCACTGAGTTCCCATAGCATGAGTTTTAGGAGATGAGAGGGTTGTCTTAAATTCCTTGAACAATAGTATTACAGTGGGCACACTGTTAAAGCTTTCCTTCTAACTGAAGTGAGGAGCTCTAATAACGACCCAACCTTGCTCAATCCTTTGGGCATAGGCACTGTCATTACAACCATTGAACTGCCTATGTATTTTGTGCACTCTTCAGATGTCAGCAGAAGCATGATTTTGGCATTGTTGTCAAGTGGTGGGATGTAACCAGTCAAATTGATGAAGAATACATGACGTGTATCTCCTCTCTATCATTAGGTATTCAATTGCACTCTACTAAGATAAATTCTTTCAGTTCCTTTTATGTCTTAAACGGTGAATTCTTCAGTAAGAGCATTTCTTCCTGTGGTTTCTACTGCACCAGCACACGTGTGCAGTGTGCAGGACAATACTTCTACCTTTATGTTAAATGTGTCAAAAAACTCTGAAGTTGCAAATGAATGACTGCTTTGGTCATCTATAACAGTGTACATTATGATAGCTTTCTACTGCTGCCCTTGGGGAAAACACCTTGACCAAACATATTTTGGCATTTTTTTAATGAAAGTCCTTTGTGACGTAGCTCACTACATTGAGATATAATCGTTGGAGGTGACAGCTCACGACTCTCCCCTCCATAATTTGATGTGGGTGTATGATCTTCGGTGGATGTAGAGTCCTGTTTAAAGGGGTTTCAGCGTAAAGCTAATATGTGCATGTCATTGTCACATTCAGAGCACTTAACCTTGCAGTCTCTGGCAAAGTGCTCTGTGGATGCATGACATTTCCTAAAAGGATGTGGTTTGCTGTAAATGAGACAGTAGGAATTTGAATCTTTTCATCTTTCTTCACTGTCGATACCAGTAGTGAGTTGCTCCCGTCTTGACTGACAACGTTCTAGAGTCTCTTTATTTCTGTATTTAGTGCTTAGGATTTCTCATCTTCTAGTTGAGGGGCTAGGAATTCTCAAGTCAATAATTGGGAAGCCAAGATCATTTTTGGCTGTGGCTAAGTCTTTAATGAACTTCAAAAAGATAGATAAAGGTGGAAAGTAGACTTGATGTTCCTCTGTATACCTTGATCCCACTGTTGCCCATATTTATTGGATGATTTAATGCAGTTTAGCTATGACTTGGTTTACAACATGTGCAGTGTCTAAGTAACAAACTCATGGTAAATGTGAGTCTTCCTTGTTGATTTCAAGCTCAAGAAGATCACTTATTTCCTGGAACCACTGGCTGTTTTTTTTTTAGACAATCTAGGAAAATCATGTAATTATGTAAATAAGGCATGTTCTATGACTTCAGGGTTGCAGTAAATTTGCTCTAAACTCTCCCATTCCAGATTAAGGTGTTGTCTGGATGACCTATAAACTGATAAGCACATCAAGTTCTTATATAGATGCGATGCTGAAGTAATGGAATAATGACTTGAATGTGCACTTCCAGCTCCTGTAGTTCAATCTCTAGGGCGATTGGCAATCTTGGTAAAACCTGTATTAAGTTTTCTGCGGGTCATGTACTGTTGTATCAGTTCTTTCAGTCATTGCTGGAGGTGATGGTATCCACTACCCCATGTTTAGGTGTTAGAGGAAAGAGTTAAGCACATGGGTTCAGTCCAGAAGAACATTTGATACCTTGAGGTCTCGTAGTGTGGGTCTCAATAAATGTGTGACTGGTTCAGGAGGTTTTGAGGTGATTTGGTGAGCTGGACTTAGGAGAGTCTGAGATAGCACATGAGTTGTTGCATAGGATGTTAGTAACTTGGGAGATAGGTGTTCAATTCGCCAGGGTGACCTGTGGGGCTGAATTTTGCAAATTTCCTGCTGTCGAATGTACTATGAGTTGGTTTATAGAATTATAAGCATCCATTATTTTGGTTTACGAGGAACTTCATTGTTCATCATGCAGGGTCATCAGAGGTTGTCATGGTAGGATGTTGAACATATTCTTCAGCAGCTTGTTCCAAGGCTCTGAGCTTGGCTAAGGCTGCAGATTATGAATACATCTCCATTGCACACCATACCGGTATACCCCTTTAAATTGGGTGGCGATTGACTGGTGAATAGTGCTGCAGCAATACATAAGGAAATTATGTTGTCAGTACACCTCTAGTGTTCATCTTTATTGACGCTCTTGCAGCATATCAGAAGTGATTGCACAGGGTTCCTTTATCAAGCTGCAGACTCCCTTTTTTCCTTCTGAAGAACTTCTAGCTGGGCTGCTTCTTGAGTTGCTTTTGCTGCTCCCTGCTCTTGTGCTTGGGCATTTTGTCTTGCTGGATGTGCACAGCTTTTTCTTCTGCCTTTGCTACGGCTTGGGCAGCTTGTGCTTTTGTGTGGGCAGTTTGTGCTTCTGCCTGTGCTAACGCTTGGGCAGCATGTAATTTGATGGGGACTCCCCTCTTAATGCAGTGAGCTTCTGCTGTAGCATCTACTTGATTTCTTGAAGGTCGTGCTTGGGCCCGTGCCTGTGCTTGAGCGGCTTGTGCTCGGGCCTGTTCCTGTGCCTTTGCACGTGCCTGTTTTCTTGCAGCTTCTGCTTTGAACAGGGGAACATACCAAGTACAATAAATAAAACAAGGCAGGCTGTTGTTTCAGCACAGAGAACTTTTATATTTTTATCAGCCCTCTGCAATGCTGAGCAGCAGAGGTGGAGAGAGAGCTGCAGCAATTAAATTGCAATGGTCAGTACAGACAATTCAGCACAGGAAACTGTACAATAGGAAGGAAGCACAAGGATGACCTCATCAGTGTGCTGCTGTTCCTTTACTGTACAATGGCAGGCTAGAGGCAGGTGTTTGACCAAGCTGTATTGCTTTAACTGCAGTGGAGAAAATTAAGGCCAGCAATGTGGCTGTGCTGACTGGCAGGAATGTTAGGCCATGAAAGCAAAATAACAAAAGTGGCCTCATGGGATTGTCGCCCCTATCACCCATGTGTTTTTTTTGTTTTTTTAAAAACTATTTATATTCAAATAGAGGTGTGGGTTAACTGTTAAGTACATGTCTCTCTGGGACTGCTTTGCTGGTTCTTTCTGCTTTGTCTTTCAGGTTACAAGCTACTTGCTGTTGCTAGGAAGATTTACCTCAGTTGCTGGACAGACCTTCAGTCAGCTGAGCACAGGATTGGTGACAGGCTTTTGGCGGGAAAACAGCTGACCAATGGGTATAACCTTTCACCTCTATATTTAGTCCTGTCACTAGACAGTGTCAGCAGTTACCTCAGGACTGCCAGCTGGACTCACCTCTGGATTAGCTTCAGAATGCCTTTTGGATCTTTTCACCTGCTTCCCCGCCCACCCTTCCCTTTGCTCTACTTTCCCTTGTTGCGGTCAACCTTTATGGGGTAGTACTGCTGCTTGAGTCGTAGTGACGAAGCATGCTGGTCTGTTAATGGTTAACAGTTTGGGTAATGTCGCCCACTTTGTGGGTAGAAGGTGGTTGGTAAACGTTAATTTGGTTGGTGTAAGTTATTGCTGCTTGAGTCGTAGTGACTAAGCATGGTGGTTTGTTAATGGCTAACAGTGGTTTTGTTTGGTAATAAAGGTTAAAGTCTATTAATTGGTTAAATTGATTCAAACCCAATAAAAGGGCCGTGGCCTATAGTTTTTCCACATTCATTGCTGTGTTTTACTTTATTATTTAGGTTTATTGTTATGGCATGATGGGTGTCAATGGGGAGTACAATCCCATGAGTAAATCGAAATATTATCTGAACAGGATTGCAAAGCCTTTGACGTGATAAACAGGTAAAAAACGTATTTCAATTGTGCACTTAGTTGCTTGCCTATCATTTATTTTCATTTATGAAAACATTTAGATCTTTTTATTTTATTAGTTTACATTTTTTCAACATTTACATCTCTATACAATATTAATCATTTTGCCGAATATGTTTTTTATATGTGTACTGTCAGTGAGTGTTCTGCTTTAATGTGTGGGCCACAACGCTTATATGAAAAATTAAAAAACAAAAATAAATTATACAAAAATCGACTTAAAACTGCTTTGTATACCTGAAAACATCGCACTAGCTCCACCTAACGGAACAATGGTCAGTAAACATAACTGAGGTCATAAGAGGTAAAGAGGAACACAAACAAACAACAAACAACTGCAGAAAAAAAAGCCAATTAATTTCGGTCTTTCTACAGCTTTCTTTCACAAAGTATTCTGAAAAACGAGTCTGAATAGTCCTATTCATACACAGTCAGGGAAAAAGTAAATGACAACAAAGTTCAACATACATCTGCATGCAGGCGACATCCAACATGAACTAAATGCAGTTTTGTGTTGCATCAATATTGACTTTAACAGCCCAAAAGATATATAGTAAGGGGACTGCAATATTTTGCATCATTTTTTGTAAAAATAACGCCTGAAAATGAGACACTGACCCCTTTATAGGTTCCTGGATGGTAAAGGAAGGAAACATTTAAAGTGCAACCACAAACAAGAAAAAATCAACCAGTCCATCCAGGAAAACCTGCATCTGAACTGAAAGTGAACCTGTCATATGAGCTAAAGCTAAATACCATGAGAGGAAATTATCAAAACTGGAGCAGACAAAATCTGGAGCAGCTGTGCATGGCAACCAATCAGCTTCTCTCTTCAGTTTGTTTAGTTAAGATTTGAAAATAAAAGATAGAAGCTGATTGGTTGCAGTGCACAGTTACTCCAGAATTTTTTCTGCTCCAGTTGTGATAAATTCCCCTCCATGTCTTTTACAGGGTTAGAACACCTGTCAGGTTTTTGTTGATCGAATCAAGTAGCATGCAGGAATTGATCTGAGATATGTGTTAGCCGGTAGCTGTTTAATCCCTTCCAGTCCAGCTATTGTAATTAATCTGGCTGGGCGGGACACTCTTGAATGCGTTGGGTGGTTTAAAACAGGAACAGCACACACGATCGGGAAACTGACAACATTTTAAACTGCCAGTGATGGCTTTTTACATACAAGCGCTTGGGCGGCTATAGAGCTGCCCGATCATTTATATGTTGGGTGCAAGTCTGCACCCCCCCTTCCTCTGTGCCAGCACAGCGGCTTTATGAACTGAGATTGTAAGGAGGTAAGCACAGTCCACTCGCTGATCTCCCCTCCGATCTCTGAATGCAGAAGTGATGTGGATTACATCACTTCTGCCTTCATCTGTCATGTCTCTGGCTTCTGTAGCCGAAGAGAAGCTGGTGAAGAAGATCTTTGCTTCTTCAGCTTCTTTGGGGGTCCCTAGCTGACATTAGGGATTTAATAGACCCCTGATGTCTCCATAAAGAGGACCTGTCACTGTAAATTTTCTATCACATAGCGGGACTTTTTAGCCCCCTATGTGATAGCAATAAAGTTAAGTGTAAAGTAAAAAAAATAAAGTCAGATAAAAAGTTAAACAGGAACCATACCGCACTCCTTACCGGGATTCACACTGGATAAGGATGGGTGCTCGAAAAGACTGCAGATGGCACCGCCACACATGAACAATAGAAAAATGTCACCAGCACACCATAAGTGGAAAAAGCAAAATATTGTATTGCCAATAGCTGTATCTCATTGGCAAGCGCTTTTTTAGGGCCTTGCAGGGTCCCCTTCATCAGGCTTAGAGATAAAAAGTTAAAGTCACATAAAAAAAATAACAAAAAATAAATAAATACAAACACAGACATGCTCTTCTCCTTCCCCCCTCTTTCCTTCACTCTACTTCATACAAGTAGATGGACAGGTGCTGGAAATTCTTCTCAGTCCCTTGTGCTCTTATACTGCACAAGAAGTTCAGGGAACCTGAGCTTAGAAAGTAGGAGCCAGCTGTTCTAAAACATGACTGTAAGTGTTTGGGGAAAAAATGTAAAGAATTACAATGTATATTTGTATGATCTGAATTCATTATTGAAATAAAAGATTTTGCGATTATTATTATTAATTATAATGATAATAATAATAATAATAATATTAATGTGATCATATCATGTATGTTTACATGAGGACTGCTGCTCACAGACACAGCTACTGTCACTCTGTCATTTATGCGAATAGGTGCAGTGGCCGCATCTAAACGGAGACACTTGGCATTCCTGCCACATGAATCCATAGGATCCTGCCACAGGAACCCCAGAACACCCCTTGTGAATGCAGCGTTAGGGCCCACTCAATTTACCATTGAAACCAAAGTCCAGCCAAAACGTTGCATCGTAATCGTTTCGTTTTGAGTTCTGTTGGAGTTCTTTTTTTAATTGCCCTCTCTTTTTCCCCACTCTATCCAACCTAAAACTGCACCTTGGAACACATTGGCCTACATTATAACAAGCTCAGATTGATTGAAACGATAAGTGTATAAGCAACTGCAGGGATTTACCTAGTGAACCAGCAAGGTGAGGAGACATTTAACATGTGTCCCAGTTCAAATTCATCAAATACATGCATATTCAAGTGGAATATACCTTTAAGGCACAGAAGTCGGGTCCATAGCCTGTTTACTTGATGGTTCTGTTTATTATTTTTTATTTCTTATGTATGTTGTGATCCTGAGAAGTCCAAGGATTTTCCCTGTGAAATTATTTCCATTCCTTTTTTTAAAGAGTAAACAGACTTGGACGAGTAAAAAAAAAAAAACCCACAACATTGCTGCAAAAACAACCTTGGAACTTTACCTAAATTAGAGTCAGAGGACTTGGGAATGTTTATACGGCTGTTCTGTAGTTCTCATATGTTTACATTAAAAAAATCTCAACTGAACATAGATGGTTTGCGGCTCCAGTGGAAAAAAAAATATGGAAGTATCCATAGCTTAAAAGTCTGGCATTTATATATGTATTTTATTGCTGGTAGATTTAATACCGTATATCTGCCAAGATCAAACAGTTTTTATTTCCTTTTAAAAAGTAAGTAAGTTTATTTCTGTCTTATGTAAGAGATTTGTTTTAATAGGCTTTACATTGCTTATTTCGTCTGAGCTAACAGTTTTTATTTGATCACCTCTTTCTCAGAATTTGGGGAGGAACGACGTCAGCAATATGAAGCTTGAAGTTTGCAAGTGATATGACGGACTTGAGAATCACCATCAGCAATCGGGTCATGTAGCGGATCATTTCGAAGCAATAATGAACACTTACAAGACTCTGCGCTGCTCTTTATCACATGAGGAGTGGTGAGATTTTTACAGTTTCTTGTCGGGGTCAGGAATGATTTGTTTTTCTCAGCTGAAAAATAACTTTGTTTTCTCTAAACACACATGGGCCAATTTGGCCAATGTCATTGTGTGCTAACAGAATAAAGAAGTAAAAAAAACTAAATCAGGCAGACGTCTTCCTATTTTAGAAATCTATAACTATCTATCTGTCTATCTATTTGGACATGCTCATCTGCTATAGACATGCATGAGACAGGGGCACCCTGGGGTCTTTGTACAGCAGGTCCATAGCATAAACCAACAGACACATCTGCCGCTAACTAAACTCACGTCAACTCAGTGCTGACTAACAAGGTGCCTAATGGGTTCCTTAATACAAACAGTCAGTACTTGGACTTTTTAACTATTTTATGTTCTGTTAGCAGTCAACCATTTCAAACAACAACAACAACAGACTCCCACAGTAGAGAGAGAAAACAAGAGGGCTTTGAGAATGAGGAAACCATGTGGATGACTCTGGCACTTTTCTTTTTGAAAACATTAAGTATGGTAACAGTAAGTCCCAGTCTTTTCTGTCCTTTTCAAACACTTTTTAGTATACCATTCAGGGTTGTATTGAACTGTTCTACCAATCCATCAGTTTGGGACTGAGGTGTGTAGGTGAGTAATTTTCAACAACAAGCACATATCTTTGGTTACATTTGACATTAAACGGGTACTTTGGCCTGTTAAAATTTCTTTAGGAATACCAGTAAGGGAAAACAAATGGAGCAGCTCAATCGCTTTGGACTTAGAGGAAGTGTTTCTGAGAGGGATTTCTTCTGTCTACCCATATGTGCTTGTGACCAACAAAACAGTGGCCCAATTAGATCTTCTAGTGACCCACAGAGCTGATATCCAGGCCAGAAGAGTGATGCTGAAGAACGTTTAGTAACATGTTCACTCTTGGAGAGAGGGTATAGGAGCTAGACATCCAAGGTAGAACAGACACAGACTCCAGACTCGCCAGTCCCTGTTAGTACTCCAGTATTGCTCAATAGGAACACCATTTGGCACTGGGTATTTGAGAAGCAGCTGAATAGGAGTGGGTGTGAGATCTTCAATAGGAGAGACACTACACTTGCTCCTGAGGTCTATTCTAAACCAGGCACCTCTAGAGGCCATCATCTTCCCTGGTTCTCCTCTTCAATTAGTAGCAAAGGCCTCATCCAGACTTGAGGCCTAACAAAACATTTCCTGCACTCAAGCATTCCCACCCCCAGGCCTAGCCCGGGGGCAGGCTGAACAACACCCCAACCTGGACTAATCCAGGGCAGGATCCAGACTGAGCACATGGCAATCCCTCTGAGTATATATGCCCTGCCCTAGCATGCAACACTGTCCATGAGAGCCCAAGTGATTGGCTGGTGGACTGCACACACACTCACAGTGCCCCTCATTGGTTGTCCCACACTGCAGCAGAGTCACACTCCACAAGTACATTAAATGCCAGGACACCTGAAATTAAGCAGATAAATGCCAACTATAATTCACACAGACTGACTACAGCTCTGGCAATCACTAAATTGTTAGTTTTACAAAAGGTGATGGGGCTACAAATGTATATCACTCAACCACTTCCTGTGAACCCAGGCTGTCAATGACACACCTCCTGGGGGTGTATTGTCATGTAGTCTGGACTCACAGGTGAATACTATCTAGAATGGTGCTCACATGTCATGACTTGGGCTGCGTTTTATGAGGTAGCGAAGCACCCCCCCACCGCCAATCCTGCTCATCCTGTGAGCAGCTGGAAGATACCAGGATTTAGGGTATAAATCCTGAAAATGTGTCAAATTCATGGTTGGAAGAATTTTAAAGGGTAGGGCTGGGGGGGCAGCTAAACTGGAGTTGTGCTTGAAGCTAGGAGCTTGCTTGTCCCTATGGTTACCTTGAAACTATATTTTGTCCTAAACAAGCTCCGCAATTTCTGTAATATGTAATATAAACAGGGAACAGTTGTAGCTATTATGTTGCAGTGTATTTTCTTTTTGCCAATGCCTTTGCTTACGACGCATCCTCTAAATATGAATTATAACAGCAATTTCCATGTTTATGCAGCTCTAGGAGCAGTCAGCTACCTCGATTGGGGTCAGGAGTTACAACCTCCTCTGATTGAGAATCGCAGGATTGTAACATGATGTTGATTTGCTTTCATGGATAGTTAACGCTGAACAACGCAACTACAGAGCCGAATGAATTCCCAATACAGAGGAGTTGGATTTCTGGTTCAGGTCCTCTGTTTATTTTAAAGATGGCCAAATTATTAGGCAGCCTTCGAAATGTGACTAAAGAAAAAAAAATACTCATAACATGTGCAAGCGCTAGATTTTATTTCATATATTAAAGGAGGTATAAAGCATATGCGTGAAAAGTGAACACATAGAGGGTTGCTTTCTAAAGGACTAACATTAACTCGTTCTGATATGAATCCTTGTGCATTTCAAACACCCGATCACGCACAGGGGATTTGAAAAAATAATTATTTTTTTTCATACTTTAACAATGCTATGTTATAATATATGTTTAACACTACCAGGTATTTATTACATCCAAATTCTAGACTGCGATGCTGGCTCAGAAATGTGCGGGATCCCTTGTGTGTTCCTGTGCCTTTAAGTAGGTTGGGCTCCTGACAAACCTGCACCCAATTTGAAATCTTCTGCCCCCGTGTGCTCCAAGATGGAGACTCTCATAGTTTAGAGTTAGGACCGCACTATAAGAAGTGCCTTGGCGCGGCTGTGCGGCTTTCACATTTTCTGCAGAAGACATGTATCCAAACCTCTGTTATTGACCTTAGTGGTGAGACAAGTTTTTTTACATGCTGACTTGTGAGTGTGCCATGATGCCTTTCTGGTGTCTGCTGGCTCAGAAATGACGCAGCCATGTAAATCCTGGTCCCTGTCAGTCCTTGGTTGTGTTCACAAATATCCGATACAGATCAGCCCCTGTTGCAGCCTCTCACCTTGTGACATAATACAAGATAACAATACTACAGACTGATCATTGGTGGAGAGAAGACTGAGCAAATGCTTCCTCCTTCTTGCAGCAGACTGAATACATCATCTCAGTCCAGGCAAAGTCAAATACACAACAAGCATATAGTATGCTCTCTTAAATGTCTATCTTATTATTGTTAGAATTTCTAAATGCTCATACCATGTAGGAATAAAACTACATCAAGCATATACAGATATCATTAAAGCTAAAGTTTAGCTTATATTTTTTCCTCTTTTACTATCTATGCTTCATCAACAAGCTAATACATTTAAAAAAAAACAAAAACAAAAAAAACCTTCGATACCTTATTTTAGACCCAGTGGCATCATCAGTGGGTGTCTGTGTTTCTCCATGCTATGCGGGCAATTTATGGGTGGTGAGAGGGGCCAGCAGGGTGCCGTACACAGTACCCTGCCTCAGTTCTCCTCACCCAGATGCAGGCTGTGGGCTGGCTCTTGGGAAGAGTTATGCAAATATCAAAATGCCTTGATGGGTGGATTTAATGGGTCCATGTCTGCCTGGAGAAATGGGTGTTCCTATGCAGGTTTCATTTGCATGTAGTCCCCCCTAGGTAAAGCCCACATGTGATAGTGAGCCTCCATGATTGAAAGAACTCAAATCCAATGAATGAAAGGGGCGGGCCGGGGACAGTCAGGATCATGGAGGAAAGCGCTAGATAATCCTGTATGTCCTCCTGCCAGGAAAAGAGGAGGATTCTAGCTGATTTGCTGCACCTTCTAATGCACATTGTGAGAAGCTCACAGTGTGCAGAGAAACCAGAGTCAGCAATTTTCAATAAAGGAGAGGAGCCGCTACAACTGAAGGGAATATCTTAAAGTATATCCTAAATCCCTATCTTTAAAGAAAAACACAAAAAATCTTCCCTGGCAGTGGGGTTACCCCAGCACTGCAAGGGCTAAATGCTCTTTAGGTCTACGGCCAGGGTGGACAACTCCGGCCCTCCAGCTGTTGTGAAACTACAAGTCGGATGAGGCATTGCAAGACTGACAGTTACAGGAATGACTCCCAGAGGCAGAGGCATGTTGGGATTTGTAGTAAAAGCACAGCTGGAGGGCCAGAGTTGCCCACCCCTGGTCTAGGGCATGAGATAAAGCAGTTTTACTGACCTGATCATCTCTTTACCCTACCTTCTGGCTTGTGGACCTTTCCTCTGTGTCCTTAGGTATAATGTAGGTTTAAAGGCCCTGGATTGACCTTGATGATGTCAGTGAGCCTTTGGTCACCGGCGCATAGGGAGCAAGAAGCTGCGGATCCTTGTTTTAGACCCTGAGGCAGTGGAGATCAGGTAAGTAAAAGTCCTTTTCCCCCAGTCCTTTTCACTAGACCTAATTGCGCATTTAACCTTTGCAGTGCCCCACTGCAAGGGAATTTTTTTTCTAGAAATCAGCTTTAAGGGAAAAAAATTTAAATTTAATTTTGAATAATGTAGAGAAGGGTTTTTTTTGGCTGTCTGTGTCTCCATTGGGGAGATTCACCCTCTCTATTGGATCTGGTGACTACGGCTGAGCTTCATATTTGGATGGATCATGAGTTGAACCCAAACGTGACATGACAGTTACTTTAATCCTGAACTCTAAGGGGGTTATTCACAAAGGAGCCGAAAGATCCAGCCGTAGCTTTGGCTGATCCTTTGGCTGTCTTTGGCCGCTGGAGCCCTTCGGTTCACTATATGACCTGGGGACGCTGATCTGTCATTAAACAATAAAAAAATTTCTACTTTTTTCACTATTTGCTATTCTGCTCGGTACCACGGAGGTACCGAGCAGAATAGCTGAGCCGAATGCCGCTCGGCAGTGGCTATTCACTCACTGCCGTTCAGCCCCTATGTGAATAGGGGCGAGCGGCAGCGAGTGAGCTGCCGGAGCTTCAGCTCAGCCGATCCAGATGTTGGATCGTCTAAGTCAAAGTCCTTCTGCACTTCGGCTCAGCCGAACATGCAGCCGAAGGCAGGTGATCTATGGCTGAAATCAGCTGTACTGAGCCGTAGTGAATAGCCGAACTTCAGCTGGGTTAGTCACTCGACTACCTTCGGCAGCTTTGTGAGTAACCCCCTAAATGTGCATTTATTTGTGTTTTTTCAATTTTTTTCAATGGCAAATTTTTCAACTAAAGTGTGAAATCCATTGGAATACTTTTTTTTCTCCTTTTGTGGTTATATTATCCATTTTTTGGGAGCAATAAGGAAACAACTTTTTGTCTTTATATTTTCCCTGCTGGTTTATTGCTGTTTTGCGAATCCTTGTTGGTATGGTATGTTTGCCTCTGTTCTGTTTGCAACCAATTTTTTTTTTTATTAACGTATTTTTCCTGCAAAGGGGATCTTTTGTTATCATACTCCAAAGAAGTCAACACGGTCTTTTGTCTAGACTATTATCTTATCTCTTTTGGAGAATGTCTCTATTTGTACAAAATATTCTTCCCTTGTTTTCTTGCTTTGCATCATAGGCGATCGTTGCCTTTTATATATTATTTTATTTTATTATTTATTTTTCTTTTTTTTTCCTCTCCGCAAGAAGACAAGAATCAAAGACAAAAGCATTTCCTGGCATCTTTGTTCATCTTCCATCCTCTGAACCCGGCTTCTGGGAATAGAATTGTCTTTTGTAGTAGAGCAGACAGCATGCATAATAGATAGCACATTAACAACATGCAAAATAAAAATTAAGTTTTTTTTTATTTGTTTTTAATCCCATCTGATGTAAATGTCAATAAAGTAAAAAGTGAATGCAAGATGCTTTAAGATTTGTTTCTCAGTAAACTACATGTTTTGATCTCTGTGATAAGGTCTCCAATTAAGTTGGGGTTGAGAAAATCAAGAAGTCAGATTGCGCAAGTGAGGCACTCTCCAACCAGAAGAAGGAGACAGACAAATCCTAATACAACAAAAGCTTAATGCTGACATTTGAGGGCAGTTTGAAGGTTTATGGAACGGAGATGATAGAACAGTACAGATGTGTTTTATAATAACGTACAAAGTGTTCCCAGCGACAAACAACACAGAGACATAATCAGAACAAAGCATGGCAAAAGTTCTATTAACATAAACATAAAAATATTTGGTCCTGAATTAAAGGGCAGATTATAAAATGGAGCGGCACTTTCGCTATGAAGTATACCTTTGTACTTGTCCCAGCAGTCTCTGAAATACATGCTATTATTACATGTTACCTTTACTAAACATAATTCATGTTTCCATCGTCATCCTACAAACTTCTTTTGAACCAGCTTGTCAATAACACACCTG
>NW_017306464.1:1723874-1726559 GCF_000935625.1 Nanorana parkeri | reverse complement strand
CCCCGGTGGGGGGGGGGGGGGGCATGTGGCATAATTGCGCAGCCTGGGTGTTCTGCCTCCCTAGTCTAATAGGGTTACTCACAAAAGGGTGAAGAGTTTGGAGAAGGCAGGGGAAGTGAACAATCTAGGACAACATAGCTGAACTGGAAAGTGAACTGAATTGGAGAATTTTTCCAAATCATCTATTTTGGCCTAGATTGCTCACTTCTCCTCCCTTCTCCAAACTCTTCACCCTTTTGTGAATAATCCTGTAAGCATTGAAGGTGTGACCTCTGTAACTTACTGTTGTAGTGAAGTGGCAGCAGTAATTCCAATCACAACAAATTGGCAGACAGTTGACAGTTATGACAGTTATGACACCTTGAAGATCCTTGAGAAGTTTAATCCAAACTGTGTAGATCTTTACAACAGCTAACATAGGATAGGTCAAAAGATCATAATGAGGTCCATTTAGCAAATGACATGTGGCTGAGATGCAGACTGTAACATAATAAAGAAGGGTGGAGCTTGTGTTGCATGACGCGGCTTACAGTACTTCTGGGCTGAGTGGCGCTTCCATGTAATTATGTGACCACTGCTCAGTTTAACCATGTGCTACCTTCAAGGCAGAAGTGGAAGGATACATGATGTCACTGGTCAAGTCTGAAGACTGCAGAAAAAAAGTATGTATAGGTTTGGAAAAAAATATATCCAAAAGGGACTTCAGGGAGGGAGGGGGCTGGGGCCTTGCGGGGAACTCAGCGGGCGAATACCCCTCCAAACGCCCTGATAGTTTGTGTGTTCGCTGAACACATGAACTAGCGATGTTCGAGTCGAACATCGAGCTCAACAATAGTGCTCACATGTCATTATGTGACCACTGCTCAGTCCAAGAAAGAAGTCCATGCAGTGTCTTAGAGGTAAATGAGGAAAGACACATAGGGGTGATTTACAATCCTAAACACACGCACGCACTAGGTGTGTGTGATTTTCACACAGCAAAACGTATTTATCAACCAAAAAGTCTCTAAAAGCATATTTCCACTAATGCCATATATGGAAAAATCATGCACATGATGCATATATAATGCTGCTTCACAGTTTAGACAAAAATGGTTAGCTCATGCATTTACATTCCTGCATTCATCAACGCAAGCAACACAACGTAGAGCTAATTTACACAACATCACCTTGCAAATTCATGCTCGGCTTTGCACAACACACCTGCTGAGTGTGTACACACTACAAAGGTGTTTAGATTCCACCCATAGATCATGCTGGGAGGGAACACAGAGGTGTATACATGTTCGTGGTGTGTTTATAAGGTTAGTAAATCAATCCCATAATATCACCGGTCAAACTTTAAGACTGCAGAGATAAAAAAAAGGTATGTATAGGTTTGCAAAAAATAAATCCAAAAGGTGCTTCAGGGAGGGTCTGGGATGGGGTTGGTGTCAATCGGAGTTCCATTTCAATGAAAGTAGAGTTTAACATTGAACTCCAGGTAGATATGACAATGTGCCAATGAATGCTGTTATGTATTCATTAAAACATCATAATATGTATTTTTAAAGGCAACTAGTGGATATTTCTGAAATTTGACTTGCTATTAGTACTTTATACAAAAGACTGAGAGGGACAGCACTGGGAGCCAATCAGGTGTGCTGCATGCATATCAGCTGACAAGGAACTTGTTGACAGGAGGAGAGACACAAATTTGACTCGTGAGTATTCTGCTGCTCTTTCGGTATTCAATCACTGGCTGGGAGTGGGGAGGTAACAAGACTGTATTGTTTAACTAGAGTAGAGATACGTCATGTCAGCAGCCTAGCAGGGCTGTGTATATCTCAGAACTGAATGGACAGAAATGCAAACCCTTTACCAGGTAAAAAAGTTCTGATTGTTCTCCTTCAATGTGGTACTTAGTTGCTTGGAGTTCAGCTTGAAATAGGGAAATTATTTATATAGATCTACACATCAAACCTATTACAAAACAACACTTGTAGAGGAAGGAGGGATATGGATCCAAAACAAGGGTGGCTCAGAACTATGGCTGACTGCAGAAAAAGGAGAGAAATGGGTCCAAAACAGTGACAACTCAGAACCATGGCTGGCTGCACAGATAGGTTTGCTAGGGCTCAAAAACAAGGACAGATCAGAACCATGGCTGGCTGCAGAGGAAGGAGGGATATGGGTCCAAAACAAGAACAGCTCAGAACCATGGCTGGCTGCAAAAAAAGGAGGGCTACGGGTCCAAAACAAGAACTGTTCAGAACCATGGCTGGCAGCAAAAGAAGGAGGGATGTTATTATTATACAGAATTGATATATATATTTAGTTTGTGCAGCGCTTTACAATATGGGATATGGGTCCAAAACAAGAACAGCTCAGAACCATGGCCGGCTGCAGAGAAAGGAGTGATATTGGTCCAAAACAAGGACAGATCAGAACCATGGCTGGCCACCGAAAAAGGAGGGATTTGGGTCGAAAACAGGGATCACTTAGAACCATGGCTGGCTGCAGATGAAGGAGGAATAGGGGTCCAAAACAGGGACAGCTCAAAACTATGCCTTGCTGAAGAGGATAGCTTAGAACTATGGCTGGCTGCAGATGAAGGAGTGATGTCAGGGCCGGTGCTAGGATTTTTGCCAGCACAGGCAAAGTTGAATTTTTGCCCCACCCCCACCCCGCAACCAAACCCATCCC